>NC_045445.1:14239191-14326781 GCF_002776525.5 Piliocolobus tephrosceles | reverse complement strand
GCCTCCCGGGTTCACACCATTCTCCTGCCTCAGCCTCCCAAGTAGCTGGGACTACAGGCACCCACCACCACGGCCGGCTAATTTTTTTGTATTTTTAGTAGAGACGGAGTTTCACCGTGTTAGCCAGGATGGTCTCGATCTCCTGACTTCGTGATCCACCCGCCTCGGCCTCCCAAAGTGCTGGGATTACAGGCGTGAGCCACTGCACCCGGCCTTTTTCTTCAATTTTTATTTTAAGTTTGGGGGTTACATGTGCAGGATGTGCAGGTTTGTTACATAGGTAAACGTGTGCCATGCTGGTTTGATGTACAGGCCATCTCATCACCTAGGTGTAGGCCCAGCATCCATTAGCTATTCTTCCTGATGCTCTCCTTTCCCCAACACCCTGGCTCCAACAGGCCCCAGTGTGTGTTGTTCCCCATAATGTGTCCATGGATCCACCAGTTTTAAATGTACAGTTGGATGAATTTTAATAATTTTATACAGTTGTGTAATCACCACCACAATTAAGTCACGGTGCAGTTTCATATATCTAAAAAGTTTTCTTGTGTCCATTTATACCCTTCCAAGACCCCATTAATTTGCTTTTTGTCACTGCAGTCTTTTGTATTTGATTTCTACTTAGCATAATATTTTTGAGATTTATCCATCTTGTTGGGTCTATCAGGATTTGCTCCTTTTAATTGCACAGTTTGTTTATCCATTCATCAGTTGATGGACATTTGAATTGTTTCCAGTTTGGGGCTACTATGAATCATGCTGCTATGAACTTTTGAGTGTGGGTATTTCTGGATGTATATTTTCACTTCTTTTGGGTATATATCTAGAAGTGGAATTTTTGGGTTGTATGTTAACTGTATGCTTAATTTCATAACATATACAACCTCCTCCCATACTGTTTTGCAAGTGGTTATACCCACTTCGGATTCTCACCAGCTATTTCTGTAAGAGATCTATTGATCCACATCCTTTCCATCACTTGGTATTGTCAGTCTTTTTAATATTAGCCATTTGAATGGGTGTGTAGTGATGTATCATTGTGGTTCTAATTCACATTTTTTCTTTATTTTTTGAGACGGAGTCTCGCTCTGTTGCCCAGGCTGGAGTGCAGTGGCGTGATCTCGGCTCACTGCAAAACTCCACCTTCCGGGTTCACGCCATTCTCCTGCCTCAGCCTACCGAGTAGCTGGGACTACAGGCACCTGCCATGACGCCTGGCTAATTTTTTTGTATTTTTAGTAGAGACGGGGTTTCACCGTGTTGGCCAGGATGGTCTGGATCTCCTGACCTCGTGATCCACCCGCCTCGGCTTCCCAAAGTGCTGGGATTACAGTCATGAGCCACTGTGCCTGGCTAATTTACATTTTTTCATATGACTAATGATGTTGAGTATCTTTTCATGTACTTATTGGCCATTCGTATACTTACTTTTGTGAAATGTCTGTTCAAACATTTTGTCTATTTTTAATTGGCTTATTTGTCTTTTTCTTACTGAGTGATAGGAAATGTTTATACATTCTGGATACATGTTAGATATATGTATTGCAAATTTTTCTCCCTGTATCTTATGAAGAATAGAAGTTTTGAATTTTATGAAATCTAATTTATTAAATGTTTTCCTTTTAATGAATTATGCTTTTTGTGTCCTAAGAAATCTCAGCCTACCACAAGGTCCCAAGTTTTTCTCTTGTGTCTTCTAGAAACTTGATAGTTTTAGTTTGTACATTTGGGTCTATCTATGAAACATTTTGAGTTAATTTTTGTGCCTGGCATGAGATAAGGGTAGAGGTTTTTCCATTTTTTTTTTTTTTTTTTTGAGACGGAGTCTTGCTCTGTCGCCCAGGCTAGAGTGCAGCGGCCTGATCTTGGCTCACTGCAGACTCTGCCTCCCGGGTTCAAGTGATTCTCCTGCCTCAGCCTCCCAAGTAGCTGGGATTACAGATGCCCACCACCGCGCCTGGCTAATTTTTGTATTTTTTAGTAGAGACGGGGTTTCACCATCTTGGCCAGGCTGGTCTCGAACTCCTGACCTCATGATCCACCCGCCTCGGCCTCCCAAAGTGCTGGGATTACAGGCATGAGTCACCGCGCCCGGCCTGGGTAGAGGCTTATATTCTTTCCCAAATGGATATCCAGTTGTTCTAGCATTATTTGTTTAAAAAACAGTCCTGGTTTGTTTGTTTGCTTTTCTTCTGTTTTCTCTCTGTACTTGTATTTTACTGAGCTAAGGGTCCATTGTCTGTATCTGGTAACAATCATGAGGATCTAAATTATAAGTGGAAATACTACTGTTGCTTCAGAAATGGAGCCTAGGTTGTAAGGAATATCAGTAATTTTATGTGGCTATGGCATTTGGTAATGTTTTGTGGGTGTGTAAACTAAGGATACCACAAGAAGAACCAATACATGTTAATCCATTTATCCTCACCTATCTTTGAAGACCTCCAAAAATATTGACTGTAATTTAGCTCAGAAACTATCAAACCTAGCCTCATCAGAATCAATTAATTTGTCTTAAATTGTGCCTTAAATTATCCTTTATGTTTATTGTAGAGATAATGACTGCATATGGTTTCTAAGAAATTGAACAGTATAGAAGAGAAAGTTTCCTGTTTATTTACTAGTTTCCAGTCGAGAGGTAACTTGTAAAATTATTTTGAATTTTGAGTTTTTCTGATGATTAACATCATTACTCTAAAAATGTGTTTATACTTCCAGCTCCTGCTTTATCATTTTTAGACAATATTTGTTGACTACTAAGAAAAATGAAGGATTTAACATATGCTACCTCTTTAACCTATTTCTGACGTCCTCCAAATTTTATTATATTGTTATAATTTTCAGAACACCTTAGTGGTTGCCTTTATAACTTTAAGTAATATACTTAAATCTCTATTTCTGGATCCATTAATTACATACAATGTTTATTGGCACTCATTTCAGAGACACTTGCCTACCCTCTTTCTCCCTCCACTGCTTCCGACTTCTGCCAGTTATAACATTTCTTGTACGTTATTAAGCTCATAGTAACTACCGCCTGTGTTCAAATCTCTGTTGCAACACTTGTTATCTATGTAATCTTGGGTAAATTACTGAACGTCTCTGTGCCATCACTTTCCTCAATTGTCAAATGGAGATGATAACATCTTCATAGGGTTGCTGTAAGACAAAATTTTACTGAAATCGAAATAAACATTTCAAAGCACTTAAAATTATATTTGGCATGCAGAAAGTGCTTTTTAAGTGTTAAATGTAAAAATAAAATGACAAAATTAAAAACAAAAAACTTCCGTTTTACAACTTTAATGAAATCTTCAGTTTGCTGTATCTCTGGCTTGATTCAAAAAATCAAACCAATGGGCAAAAGAGATAAACATTTCACCAAGGAGGATATACAGATGGCAAATAGGCACATGGAAATACGTTCAACGTCATTAAATATTAGGGAGACTTAAATTAAAAACACTATGTATCTATCAGAAGGACTAAAATTAGTACAATAACATGCTTTGGAAGACGTGGTGAAACTGGATCACTCATACATTGCTGGTAGAAATGTAAAATGATACAGCCACTTTAGGAGAAAGTTTCTTTTGGAGGAAAGTGGGTGTGGATATAAGAAGGAAACATAAGGGATTCTTGTGGTGATGGAATTGTTCTGTATTTTGACTGTACCTTGACTGTACCAACGTCAATATCTTGGTTGTGATATTGTGTTATAATTTTACAAAGTGCCATCAGTGAGGGAAATGGGGTAAAGGGTACACTGGATCCTCTGGCTCTCTCTGTGTTGTTTCTTACAACTACATGTGAATCTAAAATTACCTTAAAATTAAAAGTTTACAGCTAGGCATGATGGCACATGCCTATAATCCTAGCACTTTGGGAGGCTGAGGCCGGTGGACTGCTTGAGCCCAGGAGTTTGAGACCAGCCTGGCCACCATGGCAAAACCCCATCTCTACGAAAAAAATACATAAAATTCGCTGGGCATGGTGGCACGTGCCTGTAGTCCCAGCTACGGAGACGGTGCTGAGGTGGGAGAATGACCTGAGACCGGGAAGTTGAGGCTGTAGTGAGCCATGATTGCACCACTGCACTGCAGCCTGGGTAATGGGAGGCTGTCTCAAAATGAGACCCTGTCTCAAAAAAAAAAAAAAAAAAAAAAAAAAAAAAAAAAAAAAAAAAAATTACAAGCTCAATTTAAATCTGCGTTTCCAATAGTAAATTCCGTGTAAATAATATTCACAGCAAGACCAAGGTGTGTGATTGGACCCAGAGAGAAAATAATGTAGTCATATGGCACCAAAGAAGGGCTGCTTGAAGGAGAATGTTTCAAGTGTCAAAATCAAATGGATTATCTTTTCTTACACTCCTTCAATGGCTCAGGATGATGCCACGTTTTAGTATGCTTCTTATTAGAACCAAGATCATAGGACAGCTTTTTGTTTTCTTTAGAGTTCCTAATTGTATTTGTTTTATTGACAACCGAAACCACATATAAATAACTTCTGGTTTCTTATATGGGTTGATTATGGAATTTCTGTCCATCTTGAGTATTTTTCACTGACCTCCCTGACTTCCCGTTCTAATTATGACCTATTGCTTTCTTGGTCAGCTTAGTAGTTGTCATCTTGAACTTTCTATTATGTGTATCTCTGTGATGCTTTAAAACACAGATTCCCAGGCCTCACCACAGATCTATTCAATTAGCTGGGGTATGGGTGTTTCTGAAAAGCTCCCTCCAGTGACTTTGCTGATTAGTCACATTTGGGACCCCATATAGCTAGTCCTTAGAGTCCTATAGCTGTTATTAATAATAATAATAATAGTAATAATATATACTGTTTATTGAGGATTTACTATATAACAGGCATTATTTTAGGTGTGAGTTCATGCTCTCATTTACTCTTTCCTACAAACCTATGAAGTAGGTACTATTATTATCCTTATTTTAGAGAAAACTGAGTATCAGAGAAGTTAAATCACACCACTTTCAAGCTCCAGAGCCAGAATTGGAACACAGTTTTGTCTCATAATATAATCTTCAATTTTAACCAACGAACTATGTTCATTTTAAAGTAGGTAGGTGTGGTGACACTTACGTGTAATCTCAGCTACTCAGGAGGCTGAGGCAGAAGGATGGCTTGAGCGGAGGAGTTCTGGGTTGTAGTGCCCTATGACGATAGGGTGTCTGCACTAGGTTCAGCATCAATATGATGACCTCCTGAGAACAAGGGACTACCAGGTTGCCCAAGGAGGGGTGATCTAGCCCAGGAACGGAGAAGGTCAAAACTCCTGTGTTTATCAGTAGTGGGATGGTGTGTGTGTGTGAATAGCCGCTGCACTCCAGCCTGGGCAACATAGTTAGACCCCATCTCTAAAAATTAAAATTATAGGATAAAATAAAATAAAAACTCAGTAGCTCCATGGAAAACATCTAGAAGTCAAAGAGCTTAGTATTGGGGCACAGGTAAAAGAAGAGTAAAAGGAGAGTATGTATTGTCAACAAATTTTATAGCTAAAACCTGACATTTTTTAATTAGTTAATTAAGCAATGTCATTTTTGTAAGATACCAGAGATTTGAAAAACGGGCCATGGATTAAGTGGAAAGCCTTGGGGATTTCTTTTGAACTCTGAATATTTTGGATGTCATAGAAACAATTTATAAATAAACTTCCCATTGTTGAACTAGAGTCTTAATATTTACAAATAACATATGCTCTTACTGTTCTGATATGGACTGATCCCCAAGATCCATCAGGTTAAAAAGAAATAGCATACGCTACCATTTATATTAAAAAGAGGAGGCATGCATATTTGCATTTGGTGATGAAGACATAAGAATCTCTGAAAAGATACACAAGAAGAAAACAAAACAAAACCAAAAAAACCCATGCCCTAGGAATGGGCACAAAAATAATGTTTGAAATCTAAATCTAAATTGTTAATAAAATGTGCAAAACTACTACACACACATATAATGGAATAGTGAATTTTGTGTTACATTAGATCACTGTACGCTTTCATACTGTATTGGTTGGTTTTCTTGTGTAATTTAAAAACCAAACCAACTCTGCTAATTAAGCTCTCCCTGGCCAAGAGCTCACTTGGATCTCTGACAGTTCCTAGTTAAAGCCTAGTTTGTGGTTTTTGACAACAAACCAAGACCCTGTTGTTTGCTTCAAGAAAGCTGGCTGGTTTTAGTTTCTGGCATTATTCTGGGGGGTACCCTCATCCCAACAAGTCACTAATTGTCTTGACCATGACTTATAATTGTGCCAGATTTTTCTTGGTTGCTTTCTGTTTGAGTCAGGTAGTAAGAGTAGTGATGAAATTATTATTAATTTGGTTTTGATTTATGACAGATTATCTTGGAAACAGGAATAGGTGGTATACAGAGATGATTACATAAGGACAAAATCAACTAAATCAAATTAGTTGAACTAATATATGTGTTTTTGGCATATATTTTAATTCTTCCACTTATTGCTTCTTAATTAGTCCAGAACTCCAAAGATAAAAATACTATCGGCAAGTGACTTTTAATAAGATGAAATGTTAAAAATGTATTACTTCTGATAATGGTATTAAATGTCAATAGTATTTAGTTATTTTTTTTTTTTACAATTTTACTTATTTATTTTGGCATGTTTAAGAATAGGAAAAGAGGCTGAGTCAGAGACCTTCTGTACTTTTATTATTAAATCTACCTCATCTCACTTTTTGTATCTCCCTACCAGAAAAGAAATGGCCTAAGAATTTCTACCTGCTTAGTATGATACTTTAAGACATCTCCTAACACTTTGATTTCACTGACATATTACCCAAAGCAACTAGTTTCCATCACCTTTACCCTCTTATGAATCCCCAAACTAAGCTTAAAAGGAAATCACAAGACTTGTAAAAAATAATAATAATAATAATAATAGAACTATTTCTTCCTTCCCCTATATGCTCTACTGGTGTCACTTAACTAAAACTCCTCAGTCTGCGACCTTGGGAAACCTAGAGGCTAAATAGGAGTAGAGTATTGAAGGTCATCCCCTCGACCAAGACCCAAAAAGAAGAGCATATATTCATCCTAACAGGTATGTGTTTTCATAATTATGGCAGATGGTGATTGAAGCAAAGGCAATTCAAAAAGGGGGGGGGCACGTGAAAGCAATAATTTTGAATGTTTGACATTTGTTTTGAAACTACCTTACTACCCTGTACCCTTTACCATCTGTCTGTTATCCCTCCCAACACCCACCTCTGTCTTCCCACAGGGCTCCATTGTGTGCAGTTCCTGTTTCTCAGGGGCGGAGCTGTGGGAGGCAGCCATGGGTGCCATAATAGGCACCTGCGGCCAGCACAATGGGCTGTGGGTGCTTGTGGGAGAGACAGATTGATGTATTGTGCATGGGGGAGGAGGGCTGTCACTTGAATCCATGTGAACCCAGGCTTTAGGGGCAAGGGAGATTGACAGCTTTTGTAGGTTGCATTTCTTTTTCAAAGCTTGGCTTTAATAGACAGTAAGTTTGGGGCCCCAGGCTTTCACTCCCATAATTCTAACAGGGCAATCACGAGCATTCAGCATTTCTTTTTACCCCCCTTGTTACGCATTAAATGATTTCAGTAAAGGAATGTGCAGCATTAATTAGAATTTGTTAGCAGATACCAAGGGGAAAAGTTTCTTCACAACAACTATAGGAGGTGTCATTTGTACAAAGACTTTTTTGTTTTCTTTCCCCATTACATTATCACTGCAATATGTAAGGTAGTGATTCTTTTCATTTAAATTAAGTGGAAAGCTACTAAATCTTGTTTTATTCTCCAAAAAGAATAAGGTCCTTAACACTTATCTTTTAACTTCTTTCATTTCCTAAGGTTGGTGTTTACTTTTGCTTTCAGTCTGACCCATTTACTGGTCTATGTGGTTGTGTATCCAGTTTTGTGTACCATTTAGCTCTTACAATTACAAGCAACCCACTACTGATAGATAAGGATTGTTTCCAGGTGAAAATAGCTAGCAATAATACTGGAAATCATGGATACTGGAGCCCATTTTGGTAATGTATACTGAGAAATGGTAAAAATTAGACTGCTATAGATTTGTGTCCTAACTTATTTTCTAACAGTATTTTTCCCTACTTGATATTTAACCTTACCCATGACATCAAACTTATGGAAGAATGAGGCAGTGGCAAAGGAACATTTTTTTCCCACAGAAAACTTGCTCCTAAACCATGTCAGTTTTTTTTTTTAAACATCAAAAGTTCTCCCTCACACACATACACAGATAGCATCATTTCCTTAGAGCAAGTACAAAAATGGTCTTTTTGTTTAGTATCTGTTTCCTATTATTTTAAAAATAATCTGGACACTTTAGAATTATATAGGAAGAAAGCTAATGTCAGATAGGGCATCTTATAAACACACTCTTTGGCATCCTGGGAACTAATAAAACATTACTAAAATTTCTGGTGTGATTTTTTTTCTAACATCTCTCTTATGTAAAATCATTTTCTCAATAGAAGGAGTTGGAGGCTAATTGAATTAGAATTTCTCCACTCAATTGTTTTATTTAAATGTGTTAAGGACAACAGTGAAAAATATTGTCTACCATTATTTCTCAGAAAGACCATATTCTCACACAGTTGTCTGGCCCTGTCTATAATAATAATTTGGTGCAATGGTTTAAAAAGTAGTGGGGTGATAATAATTAGGGTGTGCGACACAGAAATTTCAATGTGGGGTTCAACATTTCACCATGCAGGGCATGAAAATTGCCGACCAGGGCTAGTCAGCTCTAAGTACTAATTAACTAATTAATCAGGTGCTGAAACCAACTGAATGGAGGATACCAGCCAGACAACTCAAGCCCAAGCAGAGGTTTGTGCTCTTTAAAAGACAGAGCAGTCTTTCTTCTTGGTTTTTAACCCAGTCAAAAATGAGAAGATGAAAATAGGATATGCTGTCCTATCATCAGTCATTTTGGTCTAAACTTTTTACTTAGAGAAAATAAAACAAAAGTATGTGCCTGTGATAATAGCTGTGATACACCATATGTAGGGCAACCCTCAGAGCGCTGCAAACCTGCCTACTCCTTGGGCATGAAGTATTAACATTTCAGGTCTGGTGAGGGGTGGGGGAAGGTAGGATCTGCCTTCTTGGTTTCTTCCACAATGTATTTTCTGAACCTAAAAGAATGAGAAACGTATCTCTCCTCTTAGGCTGGTCTTAGGTCTTTTGCCTCATCCTCCGTTTATGTAAATGAGAAGAGTCCAATTACACATATGGAAAAAGGGTTTAATGAATCGTGAAAAAGCCCGGTTTGCAGCGAAAGAGCACAATTCACTTTTCTCCTTCTCTTCTAAATTTAACTTAGAAACATGTATTTCTTTTAAGGGAGATGATAAAACTTAATATTTTATTTTATGTACTAATTTTCATTTTGGGGAATTATTAGACATATTTTGCTAGAAGAGTTAGCTTTATTTATGTCTGTAAGGCTTTCTGGGTACTTAGCAATTTTTCCACACAAAAACTGAACAATTCTAACTTTTTTCTCTAAATCTTAAAATTGATTACGTTAGTTCCTCCAACTTTTGATGTTATTTTTAGTTCAGTTATTTTTTTTTCTTTTAACACAGTTTGCTCTGGAATTGTCTGCACTGAAAAAAGATTGCATTATTACAAGGAATTTGTTATTGAACCCAAGGAAATGACGTTAGTGTTCCATACCGTTTTAGCTTAATTTTGGTATTATTATGATGTTTTAACCAGCTAGAATTTTTAGGGTGTTGGAAATTAGGTAATTTTTTTTCCTTTCTTTCCTAAAAGGCACTGAACTTTATATTAGAACAGAAAATCTCGTGTTTGGGCATTCATTTTGTTTTCCTTTTTTCTTTCCCCTTACTTCTTCATCTTGGAATTTTCAATAGTTGAGAGTAGTCCACACAGAATCCACTCTCCACCCCATTTTTCTTAATGACAAAAACCTTTGCAAGAATGAAGGGGGGATCAATACCATTTCTGACCGTTACTCTTAGAATTTGGTAAGTATGAAACTAACCCCGAAGTAGTGCTTTGCAGGGACAGTGGGAAAGTTCTCAATCAGGACTGGAGCACTTTCCGGAGACCTTGTTTAACAACTTCATTGGACACTTGGGGAAACTGAGGCCCAAGAAGAAGCAGCAGGCACTTTCCCTGTGATTTTTTTTTCTTCTACAAAATACTACTTTCGTCCACGGAAAACACTTTTCTCGGGCATCTAGTGTGGGGAGGACATTGCTGGGGTCCAGACTGCCTGCCTACCCACGAGGGCCGTGCTCTTTCCACTTTTATTCCCCCGGCCTCCCCGGATCGGCGCCCTGGATGTGATCGACACCATGAAGTTGCCCCATAATCCTCTCTGGCAACATAGGATGTAAAATTTGATCAGCTCATTGGATGAAGCCGACAAGTCCCAAAAATGTGTGAAAAGGGGGCTAAGAGGTAGGCAGGCGCCGCGTTGAGGCAGCGCTCCTGCCAGCCCCCCTCCGAGTTACCGGTGCTGCAGCCGCAGCGCAAGCGGGGGCTGGGACCGAGCTGTGGGGCCGCAGCAGCGGCGGCGACCGAGGCGGCAGCGGCGGGGAGGCCGCAGCGCCATGGGGGGGCCGTAGGAGCGGACCGCGGGGCCGGAAGGGGGCATCGCGGCGGCGCCGGCGGCTGTGGGGTTATCTCCGCGGCCGCGAAGGCAGCATCCGCGCCGTTGCCGGTGGCTGAGCCGGCGGACGGGGCGGGGCGGGGCGTGCACCAGGGCCGCGGGCGACTAGCGCTGTAGCAGTTGGCCTCAGGGCCCCGCCGCCCGCGCGCCGGCCAGCCCGCCCGCCCGCAGGGCGGCGCACGCGAAGGAGGCGGTGGCCGCTGAAGGAGGCGGGGAGCTCGGAGCAGGAGGTGAGGAGGTGGAGGACCAAGAGTAGGCGGCGGCGGCGGAGCAGGAGGCGGTGGTGGAGGTGCGCGGCCTGAAGAGGAGGATGGAGGAGCAGCAGAAGGAGGGCGAGGCCGAGGTCGCGGAGCATTGGTTTTCCAAGTGGGAGCGCCAGTGCCTGGCTGAGGCCGAGCAGGAGGAGCAGCTGCCCCCCGAGCTGCAGGAGGAGGCGGCTGCAGAGTTGGCGGGGCTCAAGAGCGAGAAGCAGAAGCTGTGGCACCTCTTCCAGATCTCGGCCACCGCCGTTGCTCAGCTTTACAAGGATTCTGGGTGCCAACAGCAAGGACTTTCCATGTGGGACCCCTTCCAGAATGCGGCCATGGCCGTGACCAGCCTCTACAAAGAGAGCGGGGATGCCCACCAACGAAGTTTTCACTTGGGGGTCCAGGTTGGCCACCAGCGTCGCATCAAAGATGTGCTGGAGTGGGTGAAAAAGGGCCGGAGCACCATTCGTCGCGAAGACTTGATTAGCTTCCTGTGTGGCAAAGTGCCCCCCACTCCTCCTCCACCTCGCACTCCTAGGACACCCCCGAAGCCACCCACTGGGGCTCCCAGCCAGGCTGTGGCAACTGAGTCCAGCTCATCGGTGGACGTCGACCTGCAGCCCTTACAGGAGGCGACCGCCCTGCATGGCCTCAGTGGCGCTATGGCCGGCATCAGCATGCGATCAGGCGACTCGCCTCAAGACAGCGGTGTCGCCAGCAGTGGGCGCCGAAAAAGTGGCTTCTTGGAGGACGACTTGAATCCCTTCGACTCAGAGGAACTGGCCCTCCATCTGGACAGTGGGGGGATCCGCAAGCGCACCTCGGCCCAATGCGGTGATGGCACCACAGACTCACCAATCCAAAAGCGCAACCGAATGGTCTAAGCTGCCTCGTTGGTTGCCTGCTGCCATATTGCTTGAGCGTGAACTCAACCTTCGACACGCTTGTCTAAAGGTTACTGGAGACCGTTTTTCTTCCCTTCTCTAAGTTAAACAAAGATTTCTAACAATTCTGCCATGAAGAAACTTTAAAAGTATTCCAGAAGAGGCTTCATATGACTCTGACTTTCCAAAAAATATAATCCTATCAGAGAACAAATATGTAGTAGTTAGCAGGATCATTTAAAGCAAACTTACCTGGTCAAGGCAGGAGTCTGATTTATCTTGTTCACAGTTATATTCCTCAGCACCTAGCACAGTTCCAGGTGCTCAATAAATGTTCATTGAATGAATAAATGTGACCTTATTTATTCTTAAAGGGAAGTCATAGCAGGTGTTTACTTAGTTATAGAATACTTTTTTCGTTGGTAATTGTTGACTTTAATGGTCTTTGCCAATTCAGTTGCATTGTATCAAAATGTAAAACTTGACATCTTTGTGAAATCTGGAATCTTCCATTTTTACCTCACTATACCATGCACCTAATTTCTAGAAAGAAACTGCAAGTAATACATATTAGGCTGTGATTTTTAATTTTGAAAAATTGTTGATTTTGGTGATTATGTGATGCTGCAAACAGTTGCTGTGGTGGTTACGCAGATATTACTTGATATTGAGTCAATTCAGTGCTCTTTTGGGGAAAACTAAACCATCAACTTGAGACCCTGATAAAATAAGATGGTGGCCCAGTGGTGCTCTTTTTCCTTAGGAATGTAAAAAGTTCCTTTTTCTGAGGTTACATCTTTTTTATGATCTCTGTTTTGAAGTGGAAGAACAAGTAGTCAGAATGAACTTGTGTTTTTCTTTTTTCTTTTTTTTGAGACGGAGCCTTGCACTGTTGCCCAGGCTGGAGTGCAATGGTGTGATCTTGGCTCACTGCAACCTCCGCCTCCCAGGTTCAAGGGATTCTCCTGCCTCAGCCTCCTGAGTAGCTGGGATTACAGGTGCCTGCCACCACGCCCAGCTAATTTTTTGTATTTTTAGTAGAGACGGGGTTTCACTATGTTGGCCAGGCTGGTCTCGAACTCCTGACCTTGTGATCCACCCACCTTGGCCTCCCAAAGTGCTGGGATTACAGGCGTGAGCCACCGTGCCCAGCCTTTTGAACTTCTGGGTTTTAATTAAGGGTACAGCATGGTATAACCAAAAGAGTGTGAGCTTCGTTTTAAAAGGACCAATAGCAGAATCCTAGCTCCATAAATTAACTGCATGATTTTGAGCAAGTTACTTAATGTCTATTGACCTCAGTTTTTCATCTGTAAAATGGAACTGTGTGTCTCCTAAGGTGGTTGTGAGGATCAGGTGAAATTTATATTTCAAGTGTCCAGCACAATCTTGGCACGTAAAGTACTCAATAAAGGTTCTCCCTTCTCTCTAAATAAAAATCAGTAAAACGTTAAAATCATTTTATTTTAGAAAAAGCAGACAAGTAGATCAGTTTTAAAATCAGCAAGTAGAATCTCTGTGTTTGAACTGGAAATTACTGTTTCACATTTGAAACTTGCCTAAATATCACAGATCTTGTGTTCAGTATGTTGAGCTCATGAGCACTCAGGGTCACCAATCTGGATACTAGGGCAACCTTGGAGTTCCTGAAGTTGCCTGAAGGATGCACTTTGCAATCAGGCGTAATGAAACATCTACCTCCTCTGGCCTGAAAAAATATGAGAAGGAGTGTGTAAAGGTAGAAAAAAAATGGAAGCCAACGTCCAAAGGCTAGAGTGGTTTTAAATGAGGGTGGGGTGGGGTGGGGTGGAGGCGATGAAGGAGGTAGAGCAGGTGTGGAGTCTGGGATGTTGGAGAGGGTGAAGGGAGGTGGGGGTGTGATTACTGAAGTCGGGGGGAGTTAAAAAGCCCAATCTTCCCAGGGTCTCCCAAAACCAGGGCATAAAATATTATAGATTGGCACAACTTTGCCTTTATGTTCACACAAGAGTTGTTTCTGCTTCATTAGCATGGCCTTTCGAGTAGATTTGTAACTGAGGAATGCATTAAAATAACAAAACAAAATAAAGTCAATTCCATGATAAAAACTGGCTGGCCGGGCATGGTGGCTCATGCCTGTCATCCCAGCACTTTGGGAGGCCAAGGTGGGCAGATCACCTGAGGTCAGGAGTTCGAGACCAGCCTGGCCAACATGGTGAATGAAACCCGATTTCTACTAAAAATACAAAAATTAGCGGGGCGTGGTGGTGGGCACCTGTAATCCCAGCTACTCAGGAAGCTGAGCCAGGAGCATCTCTTGAACCCAGGAGGTGGAGGTTGCAGTGAGCTGAGATCACGCCATTGCACTGCAGCCTGGGCAACAAGAGCAAAACTCTGTCTCAAAAAAAACAAAAGAAAAAAGAAAAACACCCAGAAAAAAACTGGCTATTGAGGTACTGTGCTAGGTCCTGAGAAGGGATATAAAAAAGCATAAACACAATTCTTATCCTCAAAGAGCACATCCTGCCTTGGAAGATAAATTATGTAGCCAAAAGCACACTTCTAACTGGGAGAAGTGCCCAAGGGCTGTGCAGAATTCAGAGGTCAGAGACTCTCCTTGCTGAGAGGCTCACAGCTTCTGGAAGAAGTAGCATTTGAACCGGGCCCAGAAAAATGGGTAGGAAGGGAGTGTCCGGGGATGCCAACAGGGAATGGTGTCTAACAAAGTTTGAGAAGGAGCAAACAGTGAAGTGGGTTCAGGGAATCACAGAAAGTGGGTAGGGGAGGTACAAGCCAAGGTGTTTAGGGTCTCAAATGCCTGTCCCCAGTACTTTAGGTTCTCTCTAAGTGCAGGAGGTAATACTGGTTTAGGAAGGTTAGTTTGACAGAATGCCGGGTTGTCCAAAAGTGAGACACTGGGGCAAAGACAGAGACAGGACAGGGTATCCCTGTAGGATGCATTTTTACTGGGGATGTTGCCATTTGGTTAACCCGCGTTGGGGGAGATGTTTACCTTGACAGGGTTTTCTCTGACAAGCCTTTGCTCATTCCACCCTCGCACACCACAAAGCTTACAAGGTAGGAAACAGCTCCACTGTGTTCTACAGTTCTACAGTGCTTCTTTATTATTATTATTATTATTATTATTATTATTATTATTATACTTTAAGTTCTAGGGTACATGTGCATAACGTGCAGGTTTGTTACATATGTATACTTGTGCCATGTTGGTGTGCTGCACCCATCAACTCGTCAGCACCCATCAACTCGTCATTTACATCAGGTATAACTCCCAATGCCATCCCTCCCTCCTCACCCCTCCCCATGATAGTCCCCGGTGTGTGATGTTCCACTTCCCGAGTCCAAGTGATCTCATTGTTCAGTTCCCACCTATGAGTGAGAACATGCGGTGTTTGGTTTTCTGTTCTTGCGATAGTTTGCTGAGAATGATGGTTTCCAGCTGCATCCATGTCCCTACAAAGGGCATAAACTCATTGGCACATATACACCATGGAATACTATGCAGCCGTACAGTGCTTCTTTTTTTTTTTTTTTTTTTTTTGAGAGGGGGGGTGGGGCTCTCGCCCCCGGGCGGGAGTGCTGGGGCCGGGTCTCAGCTCACTGCAAGCTCTGCCTCCTGGGTTTACGCCATTCTCCTGCCTCAGCCTCCCGAGTAGCTGTGACTACAGGCGCCCGCCACGTCGCCCGGCTAGTTTTTTGTATTTTTTTAGTAGAGACGGGGTTTCACCGTGTTAGCCAGGATGGTCTCGATCTCCTGACCTCGTGATCCGCCCGTCTCAGCCTCCCAAAGTGCTGGGATTACAGGCTTGAGCCACCGCGCCCGGCCTATACAGTGCTTCTTTAAGGCTAAGAAAGCCTTCATTTCCAACAGCAGTATCTCTTGGAAGGCTAGTTTTGAAGAAACAAAGTGGCCATTCCCTTTTTTTCCTTCCTGTTTCTTATGCAGTGGAATCACTGGGATCTATAGGACTGATCAACCGCAGCAGTTTTAACAGGTAGGTAGGGAAGGTCGTAAGAGGTCATGTCAATATGAGGGCAAGGACGTCATTTGTCTTGTTTACTTCTGTAATTCCTAGTATCTAGTACAGTGCCTGATCCATATGGGCACACGATGAATATTTATTAAATGAGTGGATGAGTAGGACTCCATCCAGACCCAGGTATATCTATTCTCCTTCCCCCTTTCTCTATGTACTTACTGCCCAGGGAAGGCATCTGAAACCCATACCCTAATTTGTAGATAATTCTCTGCTGTGTATCTTTACCCTCATTCCTAACTACTAGATTCAGCTTTTTGCAGTGTGGTCCGTCCCATGACCACCGCTCATGAGAATCTACTGAGGAGTTTGTGAAACTGGTGACTTTAGAATTGCCCTTGCTGAATTAAAATCTCAATGGGAGGTTCCCCAAAGCTACCTGCTTTCAGGAAGAGGTCTCAGTAATTGTGTTGCACAGTGAAGTCTGCAAACCCATCCTGATTCTGATTGCGATGGATTCAAGTGATGGATTCAAGGAGCTAATTTTAAATTGATCATTGTTTTCAAATTTTCTATGCAGGCTTAAAGTGAATCTTCTCATTTGTAGATATCATTGTCATCACTTTGCATATTTCGTACATTCTCTTACTGGGAGCTTAGTTAAACTGAGGCAAACACTTGTTAATAACGGAAATTTCCTGATTTTTTTTTTCTTTTTATAGGAACCTGAGAGAAGAAGGCTCTGATTTCCTAACCTCTAGTTGCATATTTTATCCATTAGACCTCTGCTTTCTAGTGAAAATTGCATATGCACTGATAGTTTGGGAACAGTGCAGTTAGATCACTTTGTCTTTTATAAAATGATGATGGAGTAGGGATCAGGGGAGGACTGGTTGCTGATGACCTTGGGCCTTTGTGGAGGTCTACAGACCTTTATGTTTGATCTTCTAGTAGCATATGCACGGTCACTAGATTGCAAACACAAAGCCAAAAGGGACCATAAGGATTATTCAGGGCAGGGTCAACTATTCATTTTACAAATGCGGCAGCTGACCTCACTAGAAAGGGCCACAGTGACTTATTGGTAAGTTCCAGTCCGTTGCTCCCTTCACTGTACCTCCCTTAGTTACATTGTGTATGACCTTGTAATTAATATGTTGATGGTCAGGTGGGGCTGGGGAACTTGATTATGAAGCCGCTCTGGCATGGTAAGCAGACTCTTTTTTATTCTGCTGTGTTTATTTAGGGGAAGCTGTTGGAATTGTGCATTCAGGGAGCACAAGTGACCCCTTGCCACCGCCACTGTGCTCTAGCCACCAGCCAAACTAGGCTACTTGAACACTTGAAGTTTCCTGAATTTTCTATAATCTTTGCCTCTGGGCCCTTTTACCTTGTTGCTTCCTTGGTCTGGAACACCCCCCCGTTGCTTGCCTAACTCCTATTCAGCCTTCAAAGCTCACCTCAGGCTTTACCGTTTTTTTTAATACCTTCCTTGTCCTTCTGAGTCAGGATTAAATCCCCACACTTTGGACTTATCACTGTAATTGTCGGTTTGCTTCTTTGTCTGCCCCACTAGTCTGTAAACCGTTCATTCTTATCGTAAGGGGCTCACTTCCCTAGGGAGGTGTGTAAGAATCTCCATGATTGCATGTGTAGGCTGAAAAAGCATAATCAATATTACACTGTACATTTATGTTTTCGTGAAAAAATTGTCTTTGTCATAAAATTATATTAGGGTAAGGAAAGCTCAAAACAAAACCTTGGGGGAACAGTTTTATTCTATGTGACATTAAACACGTTTCTGTAAAGAAGGATAGCAAATAAGTTAACATTCTCATTTGTAGACAAAAATTCAGCGTCTCAGGCATCTGGGTAAAGCATGCAGGATCTTGGTTTAAGCCTTCACTTTCCTGATAACCTTAAGCAAATTGATTTCTGTTCTGGACTCTTTTTTGTTTGATATATGAAATAAGGGAGTTAGTTGTGCTAAAGTCCTCACAGTTCTGGTACTTTCTGATCTCTGTTGTAATTCAGTAGGCAATGGTAGTGATAACCTTTCTATGATGCTCTCATTTTAGCAATCTACTATTTGACCGGCTGAGCTCTGTGAGCCCATTGGAAATAAAGACTGCCAAGTTGAAACAATTCTGAGGCAGGAAATTCACTAGGTGGGAGTGGCAGAGCTGCTTGTAGAATGGGAATGTGTGTGCAGGGCACACTCTTCCCTCTCTTTTAGTTCCATCTTCTTCAGCAGGTCAAGAATGAAAACAAACAAAAAATTCCAAAGGCTTAGGAGGCACATTACAGCCAAATGTCCCCTTCTTTGGGCACTGTTCTTTTTCCAAAATAAGTTGAGCAGGAGGATGTTACACAGAGAGATGAGTTCACAGACTCATTGGACTAAAGGGAGAATTGGAAGGTCACCGAGTCCACATGCCCCAACTCTTGTGAGAACTGGAATATAAACCATTTTGGATCCATGAGCTGCTCTTCTCACATTAAAAAGCTTTTAGGAGAGTCCAAAACCTTCTTCAGGAGCTGCCAGGCAGGTCTTTCTGAAAAAGCCCCAGATTCCTCGGAATGCAGCTGGGTGTACTGCTCTCCTTCTATTGTAGCTTAACTGCAGACAAGCTGGCTATCCATCTCAGTGGAATAATCCTCTTGTATTTTTCAAAATTCCCGTTTCCAAACCTTGGCTTCAGACATTGAAAAAAAATAATAAAATCTAACTCATTTAACTTTTTCTCATTTTTTTCTTCCTTCCTTTTTGTAAAAAATAAAATCACAACTTTTCCAGCCTCTTGGCTGGATATAATGCTTTTTTGTTTCTGTGTTTCCTAAAGTACTGCCCCAAACCCTCACATATGGCATGTGTTATATAGTATGTCATACATCTACCCTCTTATCCCTAATAGAGACCCCAGCTGCAATTGTTCATTCTTTACTTCTTGAAATCGCAGGCTTTCTTGACACCAGAACCCAATTTTGTGTTTAAGTGTGAATATCTTAAATTAGAAGCTTATGGGAAAGTTGGGGAAAATGTCAGATCGTTAAGGAAATCATGTGCCAAACCACGTGGGAGCCTCTTAAATACAACTTTGGTGGTCATGACCCTGGCCAGAGGGGGAAGCCTGTGATGTCACCTCTTCCCCCAGTCCCAGTTTCACGGATAGTATCTCTGAATGGAATTGTCTGAGGGAGATTGTTCCTTGTGAAAAGTTCACATGATGGAGTTTGAAGAGCTTGTTTTACTCGGAGCCCAGCAGGACAGAGTGGTTTGGAATGCAGCATTCAGTGTGTTCTGTTTGGCTGAAAGCTGTCACAGGGAACAAGTACTTAGCAAACAGCATGAACAAGGATTTGAACTAGAAAACGAGAAGGGCCTTGACAACATTGTAATAGTGGCTTGTGTCCTCAAAAACTAGTCAATGGTACACAAGGAGATGATAAAGAAAACTAGGAAAATACATAAATAGATTTGGGTCTCATTAAAAACAACCCAGTGTAAGAGCATTCTAATATGAGTAAAGTTGGACAGAGGTTGCTGGGTCACTGGGACCATCTGCACTTTACTATATGTCATCGGATTTTTGCTTCTTTTTAGCCTTCCGACTAAGTCTGTGCCTATAGGACATCCACACAACCTGTTGAAAATAGATCGATTGGCTTGGCGGTTGCTCACGCCTATAATCCTAGCACTTTGGGAGGCCAAGGCGGGCGGATCACTTGAGGTCAGGAGTTTGAGACCAGCCTGGCCAACATGGTGAAACCCCGTTTCTACTAAAAATACGAAAACTAGCTGGGTGTGTTGGTGGGCACCTATAATCCCAGCTACTCGGGAGACTGAGGCAGGAGAATCACTTAAACCTGGGAGGCGGAAGTTGCAGTGAGCCGAGATCATGTCACTGCACTCCAGCCTGGGCAACAGAGCAAGACTCCGTCTCCAAAATAAATAAATAAATAAAAAAGAAAGAGAGAAAATAGATCGATTAATCAACTGCTTACTCTGTTTTCACATGCCAAATACCTGGATTGAATGTTTTTCTTTTTCTTTTTCTTTTTTCTTTTTTTTGAGACGGAGTCTTGCTGTGTCTCCTGGGCTGGAGTGCAGTGGCCGGATCTCAGCTCACTGCAAGCTCCGCCTCCCGGGTTCACACCATTCTCCTGCCTCAGCCTCCCGAGTAGCTGGGACTACAGGCGCCCGCCACCTCGCCCAGCTAGTTTTTTTTTTGTATTTTTAGTAGAGACGGGGTTTCACCGTGTTAGCCAGGATGGTCTCGATCTCCTGACCTCATGATCCGCCCGTCTCGGCCTCCCAAAGTGCTGGGATTACAGGCTTGAGCCACCGCGCCCGGCCGAATGTTTTTCTTTTTATATTTTACCAAAGTTTTATATTTTACCAAACTAGGTAAAATATAAAAAGAAAAATGTTTTATATTTTACCTAATTTGGTAAAATATATAAAGAAAAGCATTCAGTTAATTTACTGAATAGACCTGTTGATACCACTTTTGACTTTTCATGTTTTAAGTGGAATTAGGTGCAATTTAACAGGGCTAGTCTTTCAATGTTTACATTGCATTTGCTTAAAAATCAATTCTTCCTATTTCTTAAAGTCTCTTTTTAATACTCCAATTTCAGATGATATCTGCCCATTATACGTGGAACACACATCTTCATGGATGATAAAATTTAACTCCTGCAGTTGTGTGCAGTAGGCTTAGGCTCTGTCATGATGCTCTCCATAAGGGCTATGCCACAGAAGCCCTCCTTCTTTAGAAGAAATGATTATAAGAGGGTATTTATTACAACACAGGTCTAGCTTATAATTAATTCTTCCCTATAGCAGCTAGTGCTCTAGCAAGGATTCAGTAGTTATGTAAAAGGCCAAGAGAGCACAGCACAGTGTCCACACATGATGCATGTTAGTCAACTCGGAGTTTTAGGGTTGTGTATGAACATATGCTGGTTACATTAACTTCAGTTTAAAAAGAGATCAAATTCAATTAGGCAACTTCTCCCAAATTCAATTCAATTCCACAAACACTGTTAAGATTGCAAAGTAATGAGCTACCTGGTGCAAAATGTTTCAATTTTATTTTCCATTTTCAGTTTGTTGCCATATTGTGTCAATGCAGTTAGAAGGGTAAATATTCAAGGTTCATTGTTCAGAAGCTTTGAGAATACCTTTTCTTATTGACTTGCAACTCTTTCTAAAAATTTTACCATTCTCTGCTTGGGAGGCCTTCATTGAGAACTCCTGTTCCTAGCTTGGGTACAGATTCTGATATTTTACATAGGTAGTTATATTATTTTACCAGTGCTGTGTCATGACCCTTTGGTTTTTGGCACTTTGTTGATCTCAAAAGGAGATGGTGGATGTATGAATTATTAGGATTTAAGTTGTTTTAAGAGTAAAGTCTTAGGCTGGTCTTGGTGGCTCACGCCTGTATTCCTAGCACTTTGAGAGGCTGAGGCAGGTGGATCCCTTGAGCTCAAGAGTTTGAGACCAGCCTGGGCAATACGGTGAAGCCCCATCTCTACAAAAAAATACAAAAATTAGCCAGACTTGTTGGCATGCTCCTGTAGTCCCAGTTATTTGGGAGGCTAAGGTGGGAGGATCACTTGAGCCCAGCAGGTGGAAGTTGTAATGAGCTGTGATTGCACCACTGCACTCCAGCCTGGGTGACAGACCAAGACCCAGACCCTGTCTCAAAACAAAACAAAACAAAAGAGTAGAATTTCATTTTGTTTTGTTTTAGTACAGAAGGTCCAATTTTAGCTCCTTCATAGATCATTTTTACTTCCTTGATCACTTAAGCAGTGCTATCTAGTGGAAATATAATGAAAGCCACATATGTAATTCTAAATTTTCCATACATTAAAAAAATAAGTGAATTAATTTTAATACTATAGTTTATTTAACTCAGTATACCCAAAATAGTATCATTTCAGCATGCAATCAATATCAAATTATTACTGGGATATTTAATGCTCTTTTACAAATCTTGTCCTAAGTCTTCAAATCCAGTATGTGTTTTACATTTACAGTGTATCTCAATTCAGTCTGGGCACAATTCATGTGCTAAATAGGTGCATGTTTCTAGTGGCTCCTGTGTTGGATAGCACTGTCCTAGGCGGACCTAGCCTCTAACTGGGAGGGAGGATTGTGATAACTTAAGTGCGCTGACCTCCCTTGAGGGATGTATCAACACTGCCATACTCAGCTCTGTCCAGATTGGAAATCCCTGTTGTCCAATCTGGGATCATTGATCACTTTACTTTAAGGACAGTGATTGTGTTATGCTAAGTACCAATTTTTCCATTTTTTTCAAAAATAGGTTAGCTGTTACTCCATAGAATTATTCCCTCAATTACAGCATTTATCAAAGACGGTAGCTTCATACAGCTTGAAGTAGACAGTTTTAGGGAACAGAAAAAGAAAATATCTCCCCTAACAGTAAATAAATGGTTCTTATTACCTTTAACAGTCATCAGTGGTTATTGGACAACTAATGTGTGTAAGGCAATGTGATAGATGCTGTGAAGGATATATAATGATGACCCAGACATGCTTTCTGCCCTTAAGGAGCCTATATTCTTGTGAGCGAGTCAAACTACAGACATACATGTACATATACACAAACACACAAATTCTATGATAAACTAAATGTAAATGACTGCCATACTAGAGGCTCACCATGTGTATTAGGGCACAGACAAGGGAGAGAGAACTTCCAATTGATAGGATTCAGGGCCAGGTCATGGAAGAGGTAACTGGACTGAGCTTTAAAGGGTCAGTATTTTCAAATCAATTAAAAGGGTTACCTGCAATATATCATACAGAATCAAATTTGAAATAGATCCTAAAACAGTTGAAGCTCACTGATCACCTGGGGACTTGTTGTGTATGTCTTTCCACACTGAGTTAGCCTGGAATAAAACTGTTTTCTGCTCCCACAGCATGTGCCTTGGTACCATTCTCAGAGACTCCATACAAGCTAACTTAACTCCAATCTAATGTGGCTTTTCTAACGTTACCTGACTACACTCTTCTTCTATTTAAGACAGGGCTCAACCGCAGGTCATTTGATTAAAATTGTATTCTTCGATATGGGGTTTTCCTGTTATGGAGCTGCTGATTATCATTTCCATTGTCGGCTTTGCAGGGGGGAGTAGGAGACATATTATTAATTATCAACTTTATTTGCCTAGCATTTTATAGTTTACCAAGTGCTTTTACGCAGACAATTACATTGGGTTTTCATAGTTTCTTTATCTGACAATATTACAGGCAAAGAAACTGAGGCCCAGAAAGATCTGCTGACTTGCTTAGGGTCCTTTGGCTAGTCAATGGTAGAACTGGGTTAACCCAGGGCTTCTGACTTCTTCGCCAGTGTCCTCATCTTGCCTCTGTCCTGCTTTTCTGCTCCCCACAAGTCCTGTCCTTCAAGCGCTGAAAAACAAGGATAAGCAGGCTAGCTCTCTGATAAGAAGTTTAATAAACAAAAATCCAACCACTCTCAATAGATGAATTAGAGAGGGATTGTTTACATTGCAAAATAATTCCCCCATTTGTTCAAAAAGTGACCTCCCTTGTGAGGTTAGCATATAATTTTATTTATAAAAATTAAAAAGAAAGCTTTACACCCAGCAGCTAAAGAGGACATTTATTAGGTGACGTAAAATATGTATAGGTCCACAGGGCAGGTCATTATTTGAAGTTGGCAAGAGTAATTTCTTCATATTAGTCAGTTTTCTATTTTCGCAAATGTGTTTTAACCTGAAACCTCTGAAATCAGTGCAGAAATCCAAATTGAATAGTTTTTTTTTTCCTGGTAAAATACTCTTTTTCATACTCAACGAGTTTCACAGGATGATGGAATGCATTTTCTTTTCTGAACTTAAAAGTAAAAAAACATTACTCTGTCCTCAGAAATTTTCCTTCTAGTTCCTTGTTTTGGTGAAATTCCTTCTAGCTGTTCTCTTTTCAATGGTATTCTGAAGGATCATCAGCCTTAGCATCAGCCTTAACAATGGTGCAGAAGAATCAGATCTGACATAGAGTGCAACCAATTAACAGCAAAGAAAAACCCCTCTAAAAACAGCAAAACCTAGTGGCATGGGTCACAACCTTATATATTCCGTATCTTATTACCATTTAATATACATCCAGATGAGGCAAGTAAGCAATTTTAATGGGAGAGAAATGAAACTTCAGCTGCATTAAGTGGTGACCTGTAACATAGCAAGAAATGTTTTCATTTTCTTCCAAACTGCAGTGTTAATGTATGGTTTTCATTGGGAAATAAAGACCAGCAGATAACTAAGAAAATTAGCGGAAGAATGTACTATAAAAATCCTCTATGATTGGATTTCTCTAAATGTAGTATGGTCATCTAAAAAGAATCTTACCTTAATTGAATACAGTATTTCTAGGGAGTTTCTGTTCTAGCACATAGAGGGTTTGAGTACCATTTTGATCTATTGTTAGTTAGCCTTCCCTAGCACGTCCATTTCTCATATTTAGAGTTTCTGGAATGGTTTTAACTGAAATTATAGCATTTCTCTGCCCATGAAAAAAGCAACATGTTTAACACAGAGGGGCTGTGAATTTAAGTTAGACTAAGTCCCAATAATGAACCCTAAGATAATATGATTCCCTTCCACTTCAAGGCATATATTTATTGCCAAAGGAATTTTCACATAAACTAAAACTTATGCACAGATGTTTGCAGGGGAGGGAACCCTGGACCAGGAATCAGGAACTGGGTTCTCAACCATGTTCTGGCCCCAACTAGCTCTGTAATTTGTTTTCTTAGGACTTTTGTTACTGAATATGGGAAATGAGGGTAGAATTGGACTCAGTGATCACTTTCTTTTTATCTCTACATTCTACCTCTTCTTTGTTTTGCTTCCACTCTCCTACTACTCGTGATCCATGCTACTTGATACGTTGGCCATGTGATTAATAATCCTTCAGGTTCACAGTTGGAGTAAAAATGCTACTTTGGGGAAACTTGCCATAGTAACTAAATAGCCATTGAGAACACAGAACCGTGAAAGGGCAACATTTCCTATGTAGTTTTACCCCCCAGATGCCCTTGAACTGTACAGCACTTGCATATATTAGTGATGCAAATCTGAGAGAAGAACAAGACCAAGATGTTATGACCAAGACACCCAATTTGCATTGGAATGCCCCATGCAAACAGCACATCAGAACTCATGAAGTGGCATTTGGCTTGAACTCTTGGAAGGCATGCCAGTCTGCAAAGAATTCAAACGGCAAATGTTAGGATGAGAGCAGGCCATTGTTCTTCTCTAAATGCAACTTGATACTGAATCTAAAGAGATTGGGAAAAAATATGAATTTGATCATTTAACTAAAGTCGCTTCCCCTCTATGGGCATAAGTGACCTCATCTATAATATGAGGGCAAAAAACTTGGAGATAGACCTTCCAACCCTAATATTCTGTTTCCATTTGGATTTTTTCTTAAAGGACGAGGTTTAATATTTGCATGTTGGAGAGATAGAAGAGAACAACTTCTGAACTGAGGAGTTCTGAGAGATTTAAAGTTCAGAGACAGAATTCACTGCTTTTCCAGTTTTGTCCAGTGCTAGACCTGCTCCTTGCTCTCTTCTTCTCCGTTAAAAGGGCTAATAAAGGTGATGGATAACCATATGTCACCATGTGTCAGTGGGATATACACCAGAACAGAGAGGTACAGTACTAGCTTTTGGACTGCTGGCTTCCTCACCATTTTCCCTTTCTGCCTCTGGTCATCTCACTGCCATCTTGCAAAACTGGTACAGAGATCAATACATCGTATCTCCTAAACACTTGACGTTTGGAGGGCAGGATGCTAGTGACATGAGGCCAAGTGAATGCTGCGAGGACATTATAAGTTTCACTTATTTAATTTGACAGAATTATATAAAACTCACTTTTGTCAGGCACTCTTTTAAAAGTTTTACAAATACTAATTTAGTTTTTACAACATGGATTATAAATTCATACGTATTTTTGTCCCCTAATTAACAGATGAGATAACTGAGGCATGGAGAGGTTAACTACATTGCCTAAAGTCAAACAGCTAGTAACAGCAGAGATGAAAACCCTGGCAGTCTGGCTCCACAATCCATTCTTTTAACCTCTATCCCCACAGGATACTGAGTTGCCTGGTGTAATTTTTCACGTGTCTCACTCCAAAGGTGAAGCAGGTTTTGTGATTAACTAGTAGGCCCCAGAAGTCGGGCAAGCCCCTGACCAAGTCTCCAGTCCTGTCAACCTGACTTAGACCTAGATCCCCGCCATTTTACTTTACTGTTTTTTTCTTTTCCTCTTTCTGAGATGGAGTTTCACTCTTGTCATCCAGGCTGGAGTACAATGGCATGATCTCAGCTCACTGCAACCCCCACTTCCTGGGTTCAAGCAGTTCTCCTGCCTCAGCCTCTCGAGTAGCTGGGATTACAGGTACCCAGCACCATGGTCGGCTAATTTTCATTTTTTGTTTTTTGTTTTTTGTTTTTTTTTAGTAGAGATGAGTTTCACTATGTTGGACAGGCTAGTGTCGAACTCCTGACCTCAGGTGATTCACCCATCTCAGCCTCCCAAAGTGCTGAGATTACAGACATGAGCCACCATGCCTGGCCCCAGCCATGTTACTTTTCCCAGTGCTTGGGTTTATGATGGTCATACTCATTCCACTCTTCCTACACTGGAATTGTGTGCTCTCTGATCTCTGTCCTATAGGTTTTCACAAGTTCTCAGACTGTATCTACAGGATAGCAAACATGCCCTTAAGCCTGCTGGTTTCCTCAACCATCCAGTAAATTGAATGAGGAAAGACAGTCATGCCAATAATAGCTATTGTTTATTGAACAATTACTATGTGCTAAGTGTTGAGAAAAATGTTTTCCATATTTGTCCTATAATTTTCCCATTAAGCCTATGAGGTGTGTTCTTTTATTATCTTCATTTTGCAGATGAAAAAAACAAGGCTCACATATGTTGAGAAAGTAACTCAAGGTCACACTTTTAAGCACATGGTAGAGCTAGGATTTTGACTTAGGCTATATATACCTGGTCCAAAGCTCTTGGGTTTAACTGCTGTTTTGTACTGCCTCCAGTATTTTTCTGGGATGCCACCCTCCCAATACCACATGTACAGTCAGTGTATCCTATTTTGCAGCTGCTTGTTCAGGCTATTATTGATATATCCATTTCTGCCTTAGTGGATCATAATTTTAATACAAGTATACCATCGTCTTATAATAACATGAACTGTTTTGGGGTTTTAAGGGAGTATTTGCTTTGCCTGTAATGGACACCTTGTGTAACGGATCTTCATAAGTGCCACTTTGTCTTAAAGAAGTTATGGAAAGAGACTGTGAGAGGATTTAACTAGGCTAAAGGGATTAGGGCATATATTATACTCCTGTGCACTTTTTGATTGGGGAACTTGGGTCTTCTATCGGAATGGACCTAAACAGACAGAAAATAAGAGTGTTGTGAATAAAATATGAGAATTGTTATTATGGCAGATGAAAACGCCACTAGGATTTGTGATTATCTAATATTCTCACATTATTGCCAGATTTTTTTTCCAGTTTTGATACTAGATGATTGCTGCTCTTGAATGAATGCAGTTTGGTTTGAAAGCAACTGAGATGATATTAGAACTATGGATGATGCCAAAATATCCATACAAGAAGGCTGAATTAACTAAACCAGACCTTAAAACTCATTTGACTTTATTAATCTTTGTAACTCAAGTGCCACCACCAATCAGAAAGGATCTTCTGTGCCTCTGAGTCTGACTCTAATTGCCAGTTAATAAAAAATACCAGGGTATCCTTAATCAGCCAATTAACTGACCTAACAATTATAATAGGGAAGGAAGGTGGGAGGGGTCGAGACTGGGAATAGCAAATCCCTCAAGGTGGAGTAGAATTCTTTAGGGGTTAATGGTGGACACCCTTTAAAGTAAAAGGATTTTGTTCTACCTTGACTGGTTTCCCGTTTTTTTTTTTCCTTTATCCCTTTCCTGACATTTGTAATTGTTGGAACCCCTAATTGGCTGATTAGCTAATTGAGGGGAGGGAGGGAGAAGGAGAAGAGGGACAGAGAGAGAAAGAGGCTTATGTGTAGAGTATGGATTAAAAAAAATGGTCCTTCACTCTGAAATAATATTTATCTAAAAATAGTTGTCTGTAGTTAAGGATTTATTATTTGAAATTTACAGCATCACTTTTTCCTTTTTACTGAAATGGTTACCTCCTAATTTATGAATGTCACAACAGCAACATGCAAATTGAGGTTGAAATATAATGTGAAAGGTCTGACATTAAGGAAGCCAGTTTTTTTTTTATCCGAACATACCTTCATAAAAATTTAAATAACAGTAAAACAGAAACCGTCTTTATTAAAAGAGTATATTATTGGGAGAGTATGTTTTTATTTGCATGATAAAAATTAATATGTTAAGAGTACTGAAAAAAGTGTGCATGTAGGTAAAGTTCTCCTCTCAATTATCATTTACCAGTTTATTAATATTTTCAGAAGTTGATGATAAAAAATGTATAGAATTAAAAAAACTATTTTTGCTCCAAGAAACTCTCAGTTGCTGGAGTTTTCCTTTCCAGATGCAAGCACATGTTTTCTTTTTGTTTTGTTTTCTTTTTTTGTTTTGAGACAGAGTTTTGCTCTTGTTGCCCAGGCTGGAGTGCAATGGCGCCATCTCGGCTCAACGCAACCTCTGCCTCCCGGGTTCAAGCAAGTCTCCTGCCTCAACCTCCTGAGTTGCTGGGATTATAGGCATGCGCCACCACGCCCAGCTAATTATTATTATTATTATTATTATTATTATTATTATTATTATTGTATTTTTAGTAGAGACGGGTTTCTCCGTGTTGGTCAGGCTGACCTTGAACTCCCGACCTCAGGTGATCTACCCACTTCAACCTCCCAAAGTGCTAGGATTACAGGGGTGAGCCACTGGACCTGGCCTAAGCACATGGTTTTTTAAAAAATCTATTTGGAAACAGAAAATTATGGAAAACTGCCAGAGGGGCTCAAGATTGATTTGCTGTATCAACTCCAGCCTCAATCCCAGAGTTACAGACTTTCTTTACAATTTATCAATTATATGCAGTACTTCTGTACTTTTATCACTGGTCATCTAGAATTTTTGTCACCAAGCTATGGAATGATAGCATTTTAGAATTGGAACTAAACTTAGAGATCACCTGCTTCTACCTTCTCATTGAACAGAAAGAAATCAGAGGCCCAGATAGGGGAAGGGACTTGTTTACGGTCATACGGAAAATTTCCTGGCTAGGCCTGGAGCAAGTCTCCAGATTCCCAGTCCTGTGTTCTTTTCTTTCTTCCAGACTTCTTCTTGTATGATACCAAGGCCAGAGGGCACATATCAGCCACCATATTCTGTTAGAGATCATGTTAATGTAAAATTTGCTGCACTCCAAGTCTGATTGTGTTCATTTTAAAACCATTATCCTGTCTGGGCACAGTGGCTCACCCCTGTAATCCCAGGACTGTGGGAGGCTGAGGCGGGCGAATCACGAGGTCAAGTGTTCGAGACCAGCCTGGCCAACATAGTGAAACCCCATCTCTACTAAAAATACAAAAAATTACCTAGGCGTAGTGGCAGACGCCTGTAATCCCAGCTACTCGGGAGGCTAAGGCAGGAGAATCGCTTGAACCCGGGAAGTCGAGGTTGCAGTGGGGCAAGATCGTGCCACTGCATTCCAGCCCAGGCAACGGAGTGACACTCCATCTCAAAAATAAATAAATAAGTAAATAAATAAATAAAACCATTCCTCAATGGCCAACTCAGAAGGCATATGTCTTAGTTTTATTCTTATGAGTCCCATCTTTCTTTCACTAATGTATTATTAACGTGCCTTCTTTCTGTTCTGCAAAGTTCTCAGGGGAATAGCTGTGTCCTGAATTTGGAAATGGAAATGACTGTAGGATCTATTCCTTTTAATCTCATGGCTACGAAATGCTGCCATTTCAACTCTCCAAGATTCTGCTTAAAGGGATTATTTAAAATAGATTTTTCTAGTGCTATTATAAACTCCACTTGGCTCTACAAAGTACATGTACCTTGATTTTTATTTGCCTTTTTTTGGGAGCAGTGGGGTGTTTGTTTTCTCTGTTTTTTGTTTTGTTTTGTTTTCAATCTGCAGGCTTTAAAATTTATTTGTATAGAGACTCCCTTATTTTTCTTACTAGGGGCTAGTTTCCCTTGAGCTTGGAGGGTTCATCACAAATTGCTTGTAAATCAAGATCTGATTAGGAAGTAATATATTCATCTGTAACTCCTGCATAAAAGTTATTCAAGTATTGTGACAAAATAAGTGTTGTTTACTTTATACATTTTCTGCAAATTCTAAAGATTTTGTCTAACTTAAAGACTCTCATGGAATCTCGAGGATTGCAGCTTGCCCACTGAGAGTATAAAGGCTTGCTAAATTAAGTTGATTTGCCTGTGAAAGAAATGCTTCCATTATTCATGTCAGAAGCCTGTCACATCAAATTGAGGGAGTGGAGAAAACCCTTTTTTATCAACATTTAGAACCAAGAAAAACCAACCATTGAGGGTCTGAATTTCAATTGGGGAAAAAGTCAGGCTGAAAGCAGGGTTCAGAAAAAAGGAGGGGGGGCTGGGTATTTGTCTAATGTTGAAAATCAGTAGAGGAGATTGATTTAACTTTGGCTGAAACTTTTTATATAGACAGACAGAATGAAACTTCTTAAAGCAGCAAGTAGTACATACAATCTTGGTGTCTTTCATGTGTAAACTTGTCAAAAGTGGTTAAGCTAATTCAAATTTAAATCTCCTTGAATTCCTATTCTTGGACTCTTAATTTGTTTATTTTAAAGGATTTAGGAATGCATTTCTTGGGGGTTACTTTTCAAACATTGATGAATGTATTTTGTTTTTCAAAAGTTCAAGATTATAGGCTCTGGTGTGTGATTAGTAGTTGTATTAATAAGAGAAGGAAGACAGGCCAGTCAAGCATCAGCCCCCTTGTTTGTATCAGGTATGTGGGCATTTGTCTCTGTGTGGATGTATTGTATACGTGTATGCACACACACACACATACAGAACTTCAAATAAAAAGCAAGTCATTAAGAGAATAACATGACTTTCAACAATACAGGGAGGACTATTCCCCAAGAAAAAATATCCTCCTGCAATATTAGTTAATTTTAAGAGGATTCTCTTGTATTTGCCAGAATAGTAGATTTTGTTAAATTTTAACTATTTGAAAAAACGATTATAATACAGAATAATTTATTTGATTATTATTTATGTAAGAAATCTGGTGTTCTTTTTTTTTGCAACATTTGATTTCTATCAGCATATGCGTTTCAAATGATTATGTGCCTAGTGAAATCAATCACAAAGCTAAGTTTCTTATTTTTGCAGATTTAATCCTTCCCAACCTTCATTTACCTTGAATATGCTTCTACCATTATTATACAAGTGAGTGTCTTTGATCTGACTTTTTTTTAACAAACATTTTTTGGCCTATTAAAAGTCATTTTAATATCATTTTCTATATTTCCTAGATATATTTTTTAGAGGTTTTAACCTAAGTTTTGTACCAAGAAAACTGTTCCAAAAAAAAAAAAAAAAAGATAATTTAAACTGAAAAGATTCCTGCTTTCTCCAACCTTATAAAAAAAAATGAGATCTGAAATACCGTTAAAGAAAAGAATGGAATCTCCCCTCCCCCCTGCCTTTTTTTTTTTTTTTTTTTTTTTTTTTTGGTGAGAGGTTCTGTAGCACTTTAACCCTAAATTGAATATTATGCTTAATTGATATTTGTGTGTAGTGGAAATAAGAGTTGGTTTGTGGTGTTCTCTGTACAAAAGTAATTACTTCTCCGATTGACTGCAAATATGTGCAGGTTGTAGATGGGGGACAATGAGTGAAATAGACAGGCAATTGTAGTATGGAGGGCTGCAGAAGACAAGGATTAATGGTGAGCAGAATTGTATTTTGGTGTTCTTTCAGCAACATTACAACCTCCCTGAAAGTGAAAGCTGCTAATAAGGAACCTGAACCTATAGGGCAGGGGGCTGGGGTTGGTGATTGGGGTGGGTGATTGTGAACTGGTATAAAACAGAGAATTAAATATCTAATTTATATATATTTACAAAAGTACAAAACAAACAAGCAAAATAACAAAAAACAACTTTTCTAATTTGACCTGTGCTATTTTTAGGTTACAAAACCACCATAGGTCATTCCTATTGTGCATTATCCCAGTTTCTATTTGCTGGCTGTTTGTTTCCAACTATCAGAATATAGACTATTGTCTGGTGAAGCAATCCAAATAGGTGTGCAACAGGAACTGAGGATAGCAATAGTGAACTCTTCAAGGTTTTCATTTTTTCCCCCATGAGGTGTTATCATTTCCAGGTATTTTGCAAGTGCTGGTAATGTTATTTTCTAAGGAATGAAATTTGAATTATACAGAAGCATAAAGTGATAGGTTTGTAGAGCTGACAGAGTTCAGAATTTGGGTAAAGTTAACCAGTCTTACAGATAAGTACACAGGCAGCGCAGAGGAGAAGAGAGAAACATCAGAACATAGGAACTGTCAGCATCAGAGCCTAGTTTTTCTGATTCTCAGGCCAGTGAACTTCCCAGCGATTTACATGGGACTGGCTGGCATGGTTTTCCTTCACTTTCTGTGAAACAATATGGAAATGGATCATATTAAATAAAAAGGAGAGACCTTTGCAACTCCACACCCAGAGATAGCCATTCACAGTCCCCATATACAAATATAAGCACTAGTATTTTTACTTTGTATTATTCATATTTTCTTGCTTGTTTAATATATATAATGTCTTATATATAATATATACCTACATTTAATGTCCATTTAGCCAGAATATATTAGTGTGTAGTGTTTTTTTTACCTTGATGTTAGGTATCTGGAGAATTTTGCTGCATTTCCTTAATTGGTTTTGGAAATATTTAAAAATATATTACAGACATAATGATATCTCACTGTATATAATTTGTATATGCATCACTAACAAAAGGGATTTTTTTCTATGTAACCACAGTACCACTAAATTTCAGTTACTGAGAATAATGTTGCTATGAACATTTGTATATAAGCTGCTGAATGAAAATATATTTTCAGTTCTCTTGGGTATATACCTAGAAATGGAGTTGCTGGGTTATCTGGTAATTCTATGTTTAGGCCTTTGAAAATTGCCAGGCTGTTTTCCTAAGCAACGATACCATTTTACATTTCTACTAGCAGTGTATAAGTGTTCCAATTTCTCTTCGTCGTCTATAATACTTGTAATTGTTGTCTTTTTGATTAGAGTCGTTCTAGTGGGTATGAAGTGGTATCCTGTTGTGATTTGAATTTGCATTTCCCTGGTGGCTAATGGTGTTGAGCATCTTTTTATCTGTCTGTCTTCTATTTGTGTATCTTTTCTGGAGAAATGTTTATACAGAGATTTTGTTCATTTTAAAAATTGGATTGTCTTTTTATTGTTGAGGTGTAATTGTTCTTTTATAGGTTGTTTGTCAGATATATGATTTGTAAATATGTTTTTACATTCTGTAGGTTTTCCTTTTATTTTATTTTTAAGTTAAATTTTACTACACATAATAATTGTACCTATTTATGGTGTATAGTGTGATGTTTTAAAACCCGTATACATTGGGTAATGATCAAATCAGGGTAATTAGCCTATCCATCACCTTAAACTATTATTATTTCTTTGTGGTGAGAACATTCAAAATCCTATCTTCTAGTTATTTTGAAATACACAATACAATATTGTTAACTACAATCATCCTACAGTGCAATACAACACAAGTTATTTCTCCTATCTATCTGCAATTTTATATTCATTTACCAATATCTCCTTATCATCTTTTTCTTTTTTTTTTTTTTTTTGAGACGGAGTCTCGCTCTGTCGCCCAGGCTGGAGTGCAGTGGCCTGATCTCAGCTCACTGCAAGCTCTGCCTCCCGGGTTCACGCCATTCTCCTGCCTCAGCCTCCCGAGTAGCTGGGACTACAGGCGCCCGCCAACACGCCCGGCTAATTTTTTGTATTTTAGTAGAGACGGGGTTTCACCGTGTTAGCCAGGATGGTCTCGATCTCCTGACCTCGTGATCCGCCCGTCTCGGCCTCCCAAAGTGCTGGGATTACAGGCTTGAGCCACCGCGCCCGGCCTCCTTATCATCTTTTTCCTCCCTTCCTCAGCCTCTGACAACAACTATTCTCTGCTGTACTTCCATGATAACAGCATTTTTCAATTTTGCAAATGAGTGAGATCATGCAGTATTTGTTTTTCTGTGCTTGGTTTATTTCACTTAATATAGCATCCTTCAGTTTCCTTCCAATTGCCACAAATGACATAAGTTCATTCTTTTTTATGGCTGAATAATATTCCATTGTATGTGTGTGTGTGTGTGTGTGTGTGTGTATATATCATATATCATATTTTCTTTTTTAAAATGTTTAAGTTCAAGGGTACACATGCAATTTTGTAACATAGGTAAACTTGTATCATAGGGGTTTGTTGTACAGATTATTTTATCACCCAGGTATTTAGCCTAGTACCCATTAGTTACTTTTCTGATCCTCTCCCTCTTCCCACCCTCCACCCTCTACTAGGCCCCAGTGTGTGTCATTCTCCTCTATTTGTCCATGTGTTCTCATCATTTAGCTTGCACTTATAAGTGAGAACATGTGGTATTTGTTTTCCTGTCCCTGCATTAGTTTGCTAGGGATAATGGCCTCCAGCTCTATCCATGTCCCTGCATAGGACATGATCTCATCCTTTTTTAAGGCTGCATAGTATTCCGTGGTGTATATGTGCCACATTTTCTTTATCCAATCTGTCATTGATGGGCATTTAGGTTGATTCCATGTCTTTGCTATTGTGAATAGTGTTGCAATGAACATACATGAGTGTGTGTCTTTATAATAGAGCAATTTATATTCCTTTAGATATGTACTCAGTAATGGGATTGATGGGTTGAATGACATTTTTTTTTTTTTTTTGAGACAGGGTCTCACTCTATTGCCCAGGCTGGAGTGTAGTGGTGTGATCTTGGCTCACTGCAACCTCTGCCTCCCAAATTCAAGCAATTCTCCCACCTCAGCCTCCTGAGTAGCTGGGACTACAGGCACGTGCCACTATGCCCAGCTAATTTTTGTGTTTGTTGGTAGTGACAGGGTTTCACCATGTCTGCCAAGCTGGTTTTGAGCTCCTGACCTCAAGTGATCCACCTGCCTGGGCCTCTCAAAGTGCTGGGATTACAGGTGTGAGCCATCACAGCTGGCCAAATGATGTTTCTATCTTTAGATCTTTGAGGAATTGCCACACTGTCTTCCACAATGAACTGATTTACACTTCCACTAACAGTGTATAAGCATTCCTTTTTCTCCACAACCTCGCCAGCATCTGTTATTTTTTTGACTTTTTAATAACAGCCGTTCTGATTAGTGTGAGATGGTATCTCATTGTGGTTTTGATTTACATTTCTTTAATGATAGTGATGTTGAGATTTTTTTTTTCATGTGATTGTTGGCTGCATGTATGTCTTCTTTTGAAAAGTGTCTGTTCATGTCCTTTGGCTACTTTTTTTTTTTTTTTTTTTTTTTTGAGACGGAGTCTTGCTCTATTGCCCGGGCTGGAGTGCAGTGGCCGGATCTCAGCTCACTGCAAGCTCCGCCTCCCGGGTTTACGCCATTCTCCCGCCTCAGCCTCCGGAGTAGCTGGGACTACAGGCGCCCGCCACCTCGCCCGGCTAGTTTTTTTGTATTTTTAGTAGAGACGGGGTTTCACCGTGTTAGCCAGGATGGTCTCGATCTCCTGACCTCGTGATCCGCCCATCTCGGCCTCCCAAAGTGCTGCGATTACAGGCTTGAGCCACCGCGCCCGGCCTTTCTTTGGCTACTTTTTAATGGGGTCATTTGTTTTATTTCTTGTAAATTTGTTAAGTTCCTTATAGATGCTGGATATTAGACCTTTGTTAGATGCATAGTTTGCAAAAATTTTCTCCCAATCTCTAAGTTGTCTGTTTACTCTGTTGACAGTTTATTTTGTTATGCAAAAGCTTTTTAGTTTAATTATATCCCATTTATCAATTTTTGTTTTTGTTGAAATTGCTTTTGGCATCTTCATCATGAAATCTTTGCCTGCGCTTATGTTCTGAATGGTATTGCCAAGGTTTTCTTCTAGGATTTTTATAGTTTTGGGTTTTGCATGTAAGTCTTTAATCCATCTTGAGTTAATTTTTGTATGTGGTGTAAGAAAGGGGTCCAGTTTCAATCTTCTGCACATGGCTAGCCAGTTACCCAGCACCATTTATTGAATAGGGAATCCTTTTCCCATTGCTGGTTTTGGTCAGCTTTGTCGAAGATCAGATAGTTGTAGGTGTGTGACCTAACTTCTGGGCTTTCTATTCTGTTCCATTGGTCTATGTGTCTGTTTTTGTACCAGTGTACCATCCTGTTTTGGTTACTGTAACCCTGTAGTATAGTTTGAAGTTGGGTAACATGATGCCTCCAGCTTTGTTCTTTTTGCTTAAGATTGCCTTGGCTATTTGGGCAAATTTTTGGTTCCATATGAATTTTAAAATAGTTTTGTGGAAAATGTCCTTAGTAGTTTGATAGGAATAGCATTGAATCTGTAAGTTACTTTGGATAGTGTGGCAATTTTAATCTTGATTCTGCCTATGCATGATCATGAGATGTTTTTCTATTTGTTTGTGTCATCTCTGATTTCTTTCAGCAGTGTTTCATAATTCTTCTTGTAGAGATCTTTCACCTTCCTGGTTAGGTGTATTCCTAGATATTTTATTCTTTTTGTGGAATTTTTGAATGGGATTGCATTCTTCATTTGGCTCTTGGGTTGGCTGTTGTTGGTATATTGGAATGCTAGTGATTTTTGTATGTTGATTTTGTATCATTAAACTTTGTTGAAATTTTTCCAGTTGAAGGAACTTTTGGGCTGACACAATGAGGTTTTCTAGATATAGGAGTATGTCATCTGCAAACAGGGATCATTTGACTTCCTCTCTTCCTATTTGGATGTCTTTTATTTTTTTCTCTTGCCTGATTGCTCTGGCCAGGACTTCCAATACTATGTTGAATACGAGTGGTGAGGGAGGGCATCCTTGTCTTGTGCCAGTTTTCAAGGGGAATGCTTCCAGCTTTTGCCCATTTAGTACGATGTTGGCTGTGGGTTTGTCATAGCTGGCTCTTATTATTTTGAGGTATGTTTCTTTCATACCTAGTTTTTTGAACGTTTTCAACATGAAGGGATGTTGGATTTTATCAAAAGTCTTCTTTGCATCTATTGATATAATCATGTGTATTTTGTGTTTAGTTCTGTTTATGTGATCAATCACATTTATAGATTTGAGTATGTTGAACCAACCGTGTATCCCAGGCATAAAGCCTACTTGATCATTGTGTATTGGCAAGTATGTAGAAATTCAGTTGATATTTGTATACCAATCTATATCTTGCAATATTTCTAAATTTCCTTGTTAGCTTTAGTAGGTTTTGATGAATCTTTCATGGCTTTTCCTATATAAGATTACAAAATCTGTCATTAGAGATAGTTTAATCTCTTCCTTTCAATCTGGATGCCTTTTATGTGTATTCCTTACATAATTTTCCTGGCTAGAATTCCTGTATGATGTTGAATAGAACTGGTGAGAGTAGACTACCTTGTCTTGTATTTGATCATAGTGGGAATGAATTCAGACATTCACCATTAAGTATGATATTAGCTGTGGATATTTTTCTTCATTTTTTATTTTATCTTGATTAAATGTGGAAAATTATCCTTTTCTCCACTTTACATATGCAAGTATAGACCATGGGGTTTGGGAAACACTTTCAACTATGTGACTCAATACTTAGTCATGATAACATTGCAAGCAGTGGAGAGGGGGCAAAGTATAAGACTCTGGAGATGATAAACCTCCCTGCAATAGTTTTCCCCTCCATATCACTCACCTGTGTAGAGAATGGTGCTAGAACCAGGTGACCTGAGCATTCACTCTCTAATGTCATAAAAGCATCATTATTTTCCCTAACCTGGCCAATAAAGGTTTCCTCAATTTTTACGACCATGACATTGACGAGCAAATTTCCAAATTGAAGAAAGAGGAGGAAAAAGTAATTGTACTACATAGCTTTTTCATCTCTGTAAAGGCTTCCAAGGTGGCTTTTTAAAAATGACCTACCCTTTCTAGAAAGTGCTAACACGTCTTCACAAAAACATTAAATCTTTAGCCAGTGAAAGTGTACCACTTATTCTAATTCATGAGCTGTTTATTAAAAGAAAAAAAAAAAGCCTTAAACCTGTGCCTCTTGCAGACCCCAATAAATCATACTAAATATTCAGTGCAGGCAAATAGTTCCCAGAAAAGGTCAAGAAACTTTCATTTTCCTTGGAGGGCTTGTGGCATTGAAAGCCACGTTGGTTCTCAAGTCTAGTGTCTCAGCAGATTAGCCATGAACTTGAAAGTGAAATGGTTTCTGGTGCTTCCCTTTGGTCTCTCTTTTCTTGAACTTCGGAAGCCTATCTTCCTTGATCTCATTTTTTCTTTACTATACAGTTTTCATTCTCTTCATTCAAGAAGGCACATACCAGTCTCATTTTTTTTTTCCTGCAGTTTTCCACCTTATAAAAAGAGATCAAGGCCAGCCATCACTCAATTCAAGATAATTGTTGTCATGAGGAAATGTAAGGAAGAGACTTAATAAAGTCTCTACATTTCCAAGAGAAATGAGAATCTATATTTCTATTGATAACTGTTCATTTATAATTAAGGACAAATTTAATTTTTCAGTTTGCCAAAGGCTGTGTTTAATATCTAGTCCAGGTCTAAATGGAAAAGACTCAATTATTTTTAAGGAGATTTTAAAAACAAATTAAAAAGTCATATTTGTTTATATAGCTACCATTTCAGGTGTTCTTCATTCCTTTGCGCATATTCACATTTCTATCTGGTAACATTTTCTTTCTGCCTGAAAGAGTTCATTTAATATTTCCTGTATTGTAGTTCTGTTGCTAGTGAATTCCTTTTGCTATTGTGTGTCTGAGAAAATATTTTAAAATATTTTTATTTTGAAAAATTTCAAAGATATGGAGAAATAGAATAAATAGCAGAATAAATACTCATATATCGACATCTACATTTAACAATTATAAGAATTTATTATATTTGCTTCCTCTAATTTTGAAATATGCTAAAGTAAATTATAGATATATTTTACTCCTAAATAATTTCTATATGCATCACTAACAAAAAGGACATGTTTTCCACATAACCACAGTACCATTATCACAGCTAACGAAATTGGCAATAATTCCCTAATATCCTTTAACGCCCTCTCTACGTTTAAATTTTCCTGATTGTTCCAAAAATGTCTTTTACAATTGGCTTATTCAAGCTATGTTTTAATCAATAATTGTTTAATGGTTGTAATTCTTAAGTTTCTTCTAATCTAGAATGGTCCTGCTGTTCCCTTCAGCTTTTTTTTCCTATGACGTTGACTTGTTTCAGGTATCAGGTCAGTTGTTCTGTGGAATGCTCCACCCTCTGGATTTTTCTCATGGTTTCCTCATGACAGTTAACTTGTTCCTTTATCCCCTGTATTTCATAAAATGTAGATATTAGATCTAAAGGCTTGGTCTGGTTCTGGTTAAATTTTTTTTTTTTGCAAGAATAATTCAGAGGGAGTGGGGAGGTGGGATTTGAACCCATCTCTGTGTAAACCAAAGCACGTGCTTAATTGCATTCTTAAAGTATTTTATGAATGAATCGGTGAGTTTTCAGACTGGGGCAAGTTACCTGTGCCTTTAATTAGACTTTACTTCCTCTTTGTATGCTTTTATAAAGAGTGTGAAATTCGAGATACAAGCCTCTATTTTCTTTTAATAGCACTGTGGTGGCTTTGAAAGTCACCCCTCAGACTGAGCATGATGGCTCATGCCTGTAATCCTAGCACTTTGGGAGACTGAGGCAGGTGGATCGCTTTAGCCCAGAAGTTTGAGAGCAGCGTGGGCAACATGGTGAAAACTCATCTCTACAAAAAATACAAACATTAGCTGGGTGTGGTGGTGCATGCCTGTAGTCTCAGCTACTTGGGAGGCTGAGGTGGGAGGATCATTTGGGCCCAAGAGGTCGAGACTGCAGTGAGCCATGATTGTGCCACTGCACTCGAGTGTGGGTGACAGAGCAAGACCCCATCAAAAAAAAAAAAAAAAAAAAGGCCACCTCTCAGATCTCTGAATTCAGGAAGCCTGACTGAATGACGACCTCAGTTGCTGAGCCCTGAAATCCTCTACTGCATTTGCGTGAGGCCAAGTTTCCCGTGGGCAGCTCTCAGCCAATGACAGCACAGCAAAGATACTAAAGCTTCCTTCGTCTCCTAGGAGATGAAGAGCTCCATCCAAAGGGTGATTTTCACTCAAGGATTCTGTTTGTCTTGCTGAAATTTTCTTAGAATTATACTGTAGTCTAGGACTTTTCTTAACCAATCCTCTTTCCTTCCCCCTTTCCTCCACAAAGGTCAGACCTATGTTACGGTCTTGACAGCTCTCCGAGCCTCTTAATGGCTCTCTTTGCCTCCATTTTCTCTCATAGGTGTTTTCTCCAATAAATCAATCTTGGTATCCTCTCCTTCCTGGGGAACTCAGACTAATAGGTAATAATTCCCCAATGCATTGACACCTGCCAAATTAAATAATTTCTGGAAATAATATGAAACAACCAACCAAATAAACAGATAATACAAGGAGAATGATAGACTGCTAGAATGGAACTGTCAAATAGCAAGGTTATTGTGTGCTTCAAATATCAATTTTTCAGGGGATGGTGCAATAATAATTTGATTAGAGATATTAAATTAATATGCATATTAGCAACTCCCAACAGGTAGTTTCACTAAAATATTATTTGAAAATTGGAAAAAAATTGCAATGCCTTCTGGTTGGCACAAATTCTGGAAATATTAAAATCAATGAAGGTCATGGCTTTCTTTTTACTAAATTTTTTATTTTTGATTTTTTGGGTACGCAGAATGTGTTTAAGTTTATGAAGTGCATGAAATACTTTGAAACAGACATGCAATATGTAATAATCACATCCGGGTAAATGACATATCCGTCTCCTCAAGCATTTCTCCTTAATGTTACAAATAATTCAATTGTGCTCTTTTAGTTATTTTAAAATGTACAATTAAATTATTGACTGTAGTCACCCTAGTGTGCTATGAAGTACTAGGTCTCATTCATTCTTTCCAAATACTGTTTGTACCCATTAACCATCCCTACTTCCTCCCAACACTGCTCAATACCCTCCCCAGCCTCTGGTAACCATCCTTCTACTTTCTATATTCATGACCTGAATTGTTTTAATTTTTAGCTCCCACAAATGAGTGAGAACACATGTAGTTTGTCTTTCTGTGCCTGGCTTATTTCACTTAACATAATGACCTCCAGTTTTGTCCATGTTGTTGAAAGTTACAGGATATCATTCTTTTTTATGGCTGAATAATACTCCATTGTGTATGTATACTAAATTTTCTTTATCTATTCATATACTGATGGACACTTAGTTTGCTTTCAAATCTTAGCCATTGTGAACAGTGCTGCAGCAAAGATGGGAGTGCAGATATCTCTTTGATATACTGATTTCCTTACTTTTATATATATACCCAGCAGTGGGATTGTTGAATTGTATGGTAGCTCTTTTTTTAGTTTCTTGAGGAACCTCCAAACTGTTCTCCACAGTGGTTGTACTACTTTACATTCCCACCATCGGTGTACGAGTGTTCCCTTTTCTCCATATCCTCACCAGCATTTGTTGTTGCCTGACTTTTGGATAAAAGCCATTTTAATTGGGGTGAGATATCTCATTGCTATTTCCATTTGCATTTCTCTGATGATCAGTGATGTTGAGTACCTTTTCACATGTTTGATTTGTCTTTTTTTGAGCAATATCTATTCAAATCTGTATCCCATTTTAAAGTCTGATTATTAGAGTTTTTTCCTATAGAGTTCTTGGAGCTCCTTATATATTCTGGTTATGAACCCCTTGTCAGATTAGTAATTTGCATATATTCTCTCCCATTATGTGGGATGTCTCTTCACATTGTTGGTTGTTTACTTTGCTGTCCAGAAACTTTACAATTTGATGTGATCCCATTTGTCCATTTGTTTTTGCTTTGGGTTCCTGTGCTTGTGGGGTATTACTCAAGCAATTTTTGTCCAGACCAATGTCCTGGAGCATTTCCCCAAAGTTTTCTTGTAGGAGTTTTGTAGTTTGAGGTCTTAGATTTAAGTCTTCAATCCCTTTTGATTTGATTTTTGCATATGGCAAGAGATAGGGGTCTAGTTTCATTCTTCAGTTTATGGATATCCAGTTTTCCCAGCATTGTTGATTGAAGAGACTGTCTTTTCCCCAGTGTATGCTCTTGGCACCTTTGTCAAAAATAAGTCACTGTAGGTGTGTAAATTTGTTTCTAGGTTCTCTATTCTGTTCCATTGGTCTATGTGTCTGTTTTTATGTCAGTACCATGCTGTTTTGGTTACTATAGCTCTGTAGTATAATTTGAAGTCAGGTAACGTAGTCAGGTAATGAAGTCTCCATTTTGTTCTTTTTGCTCAGGATAGCTTTGGCTATTCTGGGTCTTTTGTTGTTCCATATACATTTTAGGATTTTTTTTTTTTCTATTTCTATGAAGAATGTCACTGGTATACTGACAGGGATTATATGGAATCTGTGGATTGTTTTGGATAATATGGAAATTTTAAGAATATTGAGTCTTCCAATCCATGAACATGGAATATCTTTTCATTTTTTTTCATTTTACTATAATACGTGTTTCCTCCATTTCTTGCGTCGGTATCTTATAGTATTCATTGCAGAGATCTTTCAAAATTCAATTTCTATTTCAGATTGTTCACTGTTGGCATATAGAAATGCTACTGATTTTTGTATGTTGATTTTGTGTCCTGTAACTTTACTGAATTTGTTTATGAGTTCTAATGGACTTTGGGTCGAGTCTTTCATTTTTTCCAAATGTGAGATCATATCATCTGGAAACAAGGATACTAAATTCTTGGCTGGCAATCATTTTGTTTGAGGAGGCTAAAGACAGGACCCTAATCCCTTCAGGCTTGTAGGGTTTCTGCTGAGAAATCTGCTGTTAATTTGATCAGTTTTCCTTTATAGGTTACCTGATGATTTTACCTCATGGCTCTTAAGATCCTTTTCTACATTTTGACTTTAGATAACCTGATCACTATGTGCCTAGGTGATGATCTTTTTGTTATAAATTTCTCAAGTGTTCTTTGAGCTTTTTGTAGTTGGATGTCCAGATCTGTAGCAAGGCCAGGGGATTTTCCTCAATTATTACCTCAAATATGTTTTCCAAACTTTTAGATTTCTATTTTTCCTCAGGAACACCAATTATTCTTATGTCTGGCCATTTAACATAATGCCAAATTTCTTGGAGGCTTTGTTAATTTTTTTGGATTCTTTTTTCTTTGCCTTTGTCTGATTGGGTTAATTAAAAGACCTTGTCTTTGAGCTCTGAAGTTGTTTCTTCTACTTGTTTGATTCTATTGTTGACACTCTTTTTTTTTTTTTTTTTTTTTTTTTGAGACGGAGTCTTGCTCTGTCGCCTGGGCTGGAGTGCAGTGGCTGGATCTCAGCTCACTGCAAGCTCCGCCTCCCGGGTTTACGCCATTCTCCTGCCTCAGCCTCCCGAGTAGCTGGGACTACAGGCACCCGCCACCTCGCCCAGCTAGTTTTTGTATTTTTAGTAGAGACGGGGTTTCACCGTGTTAGCCAGGATGGTCTCGATCTCCTGACCTCGTGATCCACCCGTCTCGGCCTCCCCAAGTGCTGGGATTACAGGCTTGAGCCACCGCGCCCGGCCGTCTATTGTTGAAACTTTTCACTGCATTGTATATTTCTCTAAGTCTATCTTTCATTTCCAGAAGTTGTGATTGCTTTTTCTTTATGATATCTCATGCTCTGGAGTATTTTCCATCCATATCCTGTATTTGTTTTTTTAATTTTAAGTTGGTTTTCACCCTTCTCTGGCATCTCCTTGAGTAACTTGATAATTGGCTTTCTCAATTCTTTATCTAGCAATTCAGAGATTTCTTCTTGGTTTGGATCCATTGCTGGGGAACAAGTGTGGTCTTTTGGGCATGTTATAGAACCTTGTTTTGTCATATTACCAGAATTACTTTTCTATTTCCTTCTCATTTGGGTAGATTATTTCAGTGGTAAATTCTGGAACTGAAGGGCTGCTCTTCAGATTCTTTTGTCCTGCAGAGTTATCCCTTAATGTGGTGCACTTCCATTTTCCCTAGGCATATATACTATTCCAGAGTACAACTTTATTTTTTTCATATAGCACATTAAATATGCTACGCCACTCTCTCCTGGCCTGTAAGGTTTCCACTGAAAAGTCTGCTGCCAGACATATTAGAGCTCCATTGTATGTTATTTGCTTCTTTTCAGGTGGTGCTTTTAGGATCGTTTCTTTATCCTTAACCTTTGGAAATTTGACTATTAAATGCTTTGAGGTAGTCTTCTTTGGGTTAAATCTGCTTGGTGTTCTAGAACCTTCTTGTACTTGAATGTTGATATCTTTCTCTAGGTTTGGAATGTTCTCTGTTATTATCCCTTGGAATAAACTTTCTACCCCTATCTTTTTTTTTTTTTTACCTCCTATTTTAGGCCAATAACTCTTAGATTTGCCTTTTTGAGGCTATATTCTATATCTTTTAGGCATACTTTATTGTTTTTTTTCCTTTTGTCTCCTCTGACTGTATATTTTCAAATAGCTTGTCTTCAAGCTCGCTAATTCTTCTGCTTGATCAGTTCTGCTAATAAAAGACAGATGCATTCTTCAGTACGTCAGTTGCATTTTTCAACTGCAGAATTTCTGCTTAATTCTTTAAATTATTCAAATCTCTTTGTTAAATTCATCTGATGGAATTCTGAATTCCTCCTCTGTGTTATATTAAATTTCTTTGAGTTTCCTTGAAGTTATCTATTTTGAATTGTCTATCTGAAAGGTCACATATCTCTTTTTCTCTAGGATTGGTCCCTGGTGCCTTATTTAGTTTCTTTTGTGATATTGTGTATTTCTTGTGGTCTTGATGCTTATGGATATTTGTCAGTGTCTGGGTTCTAAACAGTTAGGTATTAATTGTATTCTTCACAGTCTGGGCTTGTTCATGCTCATCTTTCTTGGGAAGGCTTTCCAGGTATTTGAAGGGACTTGGGCCCCAAGCCCAGTAACGCTGTGGTTCTTGTAGATTTCCAAAAGTATTTTCTTTGTGGTCTTGGATAAGATGTGGAACAATTCTCTGGATTACCAGGCAGAGACTCTTGTTCTCTTCCCTTACTTTCTCCCAAACAAATGGAATGTCCCCCTTTTTTTTTTTTTTTATAAAGATGGACTTTTGCTCTCATTGCCCAGGCTGGAGTGTGATGGCGCGATCTCGGCTTACTGCAACCTCCACCTCCCGGATTCAAGCAATTCTCCTGCCTCAACCTCCTGAGTAGCTGGGATTACAGGCGTGTGCCACCATGCCTGGCTAATTTTGTAGTTTTAGTAGAGACGGGGTTTCACCATGTTGGTCGGGCTGGTCTCGAACTCCTGACCTCAGGTGATCTGCCCTCCTGGGCTTCCCAAAGGGCTGGAATTACAGGCGTGAGCCACTGTGCCTGGCTGGAGTGTCTCTTTTTGTGCTGAGCCTCCTGGAGCTGGGTGTGGGGTAATCCAAGAACTCCTGTGGCCACCACCACTGGCCAGTGCCCTATCTGATTGTGGCTGAGTTCTTAGTCAAGATGCAAGACAAAGTCCTCTTTTCTCTTCACTCTTCTCTTCTCAAGCAGAAGGAAGGAGTCACTTTCTTTGCTGCCAGCTATGCTGCCTGAGACAGGGGAAGGGGTGGTTCAAGCACTCTCTTAGTTGCCCCAGATGTTGTCTCCCTAGGTCATGTGCCACCCTAGTCTACTGGCTCTAAGCCCAGTCCAGTACCATGAGTTGCCTAGGAAGTACAGTACTTGTATCTTAGGCTGCCTTTCACGTTTACCTAGGACCGCAGAGCACTTTAGCTCACAGTGGCAAGGCTTGCTGTGAAACTCAAGTTCTAATCCCTGGGATGGACAATTCCTCTCTGGCTGTGGCTGGTCCAAATGCTCCCTCCATGGGCAGGCACCAATTGAACCCAGCACAGCTTTGCACTCTGCTCTGACAGCGCAGCACTGAGTTCAATGCCAAGTCCCCTAGTCACTACACTCTCCCTCCCCCAAGTACACAGATTCTCTCTCCATGCCCTGTGGCTACTGCCATGGGATTGAAAAGGGGTAGCATCAGCAATTCGAGAATGTCTTCCCTAGGCCGGGAGTGGTGACTCATGCCTGTAATCCCAGCACTTTGAGCGGCTGAGGCAGGCAGATCACTTGAGGCCAGGAGTGTGAGACCAGCTGGGCCAACACAGTGAAACCCCGTCTCTACTAAAAATACAAAACTTAGCTGGGCGTGGTGGTGCGCACCTGTAATCCCAGCCACTCAGGAGGCTGAGGCAGGAGAATAACTTGAACCCAGAAGGTGGAGGTTGTAGTGAGCCGAGATCGTGCCACTGCACTCCAGCCTGCGTGACAGCGTGACAGAGAGAGACTCCGTCTCAAAAAAAAAAAAAAAAAAAGTAAAAATTAGCTGGGCCTGGTGGTGCATGCCTGTAGTCCCAGCTACTCGGGAGGCTGAGGCCAGAGAATTGCTTGAAACCGGGAGGTGGAGGTTGCAGTGAGCCACAGTCACACCACTACGCTCCGGTCTGGGTGATGGAGCGAGACTCTGTTGAAAAAAAAAAAAAAGTCTTTCCTACCCTCTTCAGTGCCTCTTTCAGCAATATGAAGATAAAACCAGGTACTGTGATTGCTCACCTGAATTTTGGTTCTTATGATGGTGCTTTTTGTGTGTAGTTAGTTGTTAATATTTGGTATTCCTGTTGGGAGCGAGATGATCACTGGAAGTTTCCATTTGGCTGTCTTGCTCTACCTTCATGGCTTTTTAATATAGGGAATCGTTTTTCATGGTTGAAAGAGTTTCACAATAAAAGATTATTTTCTCTATTCTGGGCTAGAGAAGGTACATACGTTTTAGAGTTTAAAGCTGTATTCTATATAGTATTATAACTTTTGGGCAACTGTACGGTGGTGGTCTGGAAGGAAGAATAGGGACGAGGGAAGGAAGATATAATATAAATATCTGATGTGGCATTTGGATGGGAAGCAAACACCAAATTCTCTATGTAGATGAATTGGTAACATTTGGATTTTCAAAGCATATTATGAGATCGGATTAAACTTCTCAGTAGCCACACATAAAAAAGATACAGTTGCTTCTGTAAGTTTTCATTTTAAATAATTCATAGAAAAGTGAAATAAAATATTTATTGAGTAGCCTTCTGCATGCTACAGTTTGAGAGGAAGCAGGATTATTGCAGAGTTCAAGATAGGCACAGAAAGATGTTTGTGTGTAAGACTTCACTTGTCCATGGCCCTGCTGTGCTATTTCTGTACTTAAAGAAAAATGGAAGTTCAGAGTAGAAATGTTCAATTAACTGTTAAATATCCTCATCAATTAAGAGATCATTTCCACATCTGATGGATGAGTTCAAAATATCCAATTCATTCTAATCATCAGGCGGAAGAACAGTCCAACTCCCAAGGAGAAAAGAGCAGATAAACATGTAAATGAACTCACAAATCTTTTAGAAATACTCTGCCTGGAATGGCTGAATATTAATGTACAAAGTTTTCCATGTGTTAAGTGAAGAGCTGAATTACAGCCAGCCATGCGACATTCAATGATAACCTAATTCTATTTTATTTTGTAATATTTTTCAATATGTGCTAGATTATAAGAGTAAAACACTGGGAACACAGCTAGGACATGAAACACTCTGTGGAAAGCTCCAAAGACTAAGTCCATAGCTATTATAAGGCTTGGCAAGTACCACAATTTTGCATCCATTTTCCCTTTTCTATATAGAGCTCAGTTTTCTTTTTTATACTGTCACTATTCACTAGGACATTATTATCTTAAACCCAGGTCAAAAGTCACCAGCACCAGAAAGCCTTCCCTGACACTTAATACTTGTTGTGACCATGAGGACTACACCTTGAGGACTTTACAAGGGGCATAATTGACCAAGTGTCTCAGCTACTGTGCTCCAAAATTCATCTTCATGTTTCCTTCAAGGTAACACAAGTTACAGGGTGCTCCCAGTCAATGATTGAAGATATCCGAGTTGCTAAAGCAGATTTATTCCTGGGAGACATTGCTCTTATCTGTTGCTAACTTTGGCTCGAATTGTCCCCAACAATGGCTTTGTCAAACCACTTTTGGGCTGCATGGCAGTCTAGAGTGGTATCACCCAACCTTTTCTCCTTCCCTCCTTCATTCATGTCAGACTTACATCATGGTCTAATGACTCTCCCAGACGTTTTTTGGCTCCCTTCCTGTTTTCTCTCATAAAGGAATTTCCTCTAACAAAATACATGCTCCTTTAATCCTGTCTTGACGTAGTCTTTTCAGAAGACCTGAACTAAGACAACCCTCCATTCTCTAAGTTACCTCTTCAGTTGCCTTCTATAATTGCCATTGTTTCATTGTCTTGAGTGGCCATTATTTTTTGTTCACATGTGTCTTCCATGCTATATTGTGAGATCCTGGATTGCAGCATTTGTTTTGTCCTGTGATTCTCTCCCTCATATTTAGCATGCATTAGGTACATAATCCATGTTTTTAGAGTGAATGATGAATATATAAAGACATAGTTGCTAGGAGCCACTGAATCAGACAGGTGTGATTTCAAATCCCGACTCTGACACTTTAGTAGCCCTGTGACCTTGGAGGTGTAAGTTATTTTACTTCCCTGTTCCTCTCTTTCTCATCAGTGAATTGGGGGTGATGATAACAATAATAGGTTCGGCCGGGTACGGTGGCTCACACTTGTCATCCCAGCACTTTGGGAGGCTGAGGCGGGCGGATCACCTGAGGTCAGGAGTTTGAGACCAGCCTGGTCAACATGGTGAAACCCCGTCTCCATTAAAAATACAAAAATTAACCAGGCGTGGTGGCAGGTGCCTGTAATCTCAGCTACTCGTGAGGCTGAGGCAGGAGAATTGCTTGAACCCGGGAGGCAGAGGTTGCAGTGAGCCAAGATCACATTGTCACACTCCAGCCTGGGGGACAAGAGTGAGACTTCGTCTCAAAAAAAAAAAAAAAAAAAAAAAAGGTTCAACCATATGAAATAGGTCATATTCAATCTTTTTGAGTTATAAAGTTAGCAATTTCTTTATGATTCAACCTAACATTTATTATATAGTTTTGTTTGAGAATTAAAATGAAAGAGTATGTCAATTGCAAACTCTAGAAACTGACCTCTGTAAGACCTTATTGAAGGTTATCAGTTGTTGTTTTGGGGGTTACCATTGTCATTTTTAGCTCTAGGGCAGTGTTGTGAATATATTACTACAGTGAAATGTCACCCAGTTCCACAGGGTGAAGTAGGATGTGAATCACGGCTCATACTCCATTGTTAGACAATAGAGAGATACAATGCTCATTATCATCTAGCAGTGCATTCTTTTTCTTCTTTTTTCTTTTTTTTTGTAGAGAAGGGGTCTCACTTTGTTGCCCAGGCCGGTCTTGAACTCCTGGGCTCAAGCAATACACCTGCCTCGGCCTCCCAAAGTGCTGGGATTACAGACGTGAGCCACTGTACCCAGCCTAGCAGTGCATTAGTAAAAGGACAATATCGAAGAAACAACATTGTCCCCATTGAGGTAAATATTGTATTTAATTTTATTGTTTTGAGGTAAAAATTCACAAAACTTAAAATTTACCATTTTAATAATTAGAAGTGTATAATTAAGTGATTTTTAGTATATTCACAGTGTTGTGCAATTATCACCACTCTCTAATTTATAATATTCTCACCACCCCCAAAAGAAACCCCATACCCATTGGCATACACTCCCCATTTTCCCCTTTCCCCAGTTCCTGGCAACCACTAGTGTACTTTCTGTTCCTGTTGATTTGTTGTTCTGGACATTTCATATAAATGGAATCATAGAATATGTGGTCTTATGTATTTGACTTCTTTCATTTAGTATTTTACTTCCTTTTTTTTTTTTTTGAGATGATCTTGGCTCGCTGCAACCTCCACTTCCAGGGTTCAAGCGATTCTCCTGCCTCAGCCTCCCAAGTAGCTGGGATTATAGGCATACACCACCATGCCTAGCTAATTTTTGTATTGTTAGTAGAGACGGGTTTTTGCCATGTTGGCCAGGCTGGTCTGGAACTCCTGACCTCAGGTGATCCACCCACCTAGGCCCTGCAAAGTGCTGGAATTACAGATGTGAGCCACTGTATCTGGCCTAGCATGATATTTTCAAGGTTCACACATCTTGTAGCCTGTATCAGTACTTCATTTTTTTTTATGGTTGAATAGAATTCCATTTTATAGACCACATTTTATTTATCCAGTCATCAGTTGATGGATTATTTGGATTGCTTCCACTTTTGGCTACCACAAATAATGCTGCTATCACCCTTTGCATACAAGTTTTTCTGTGAACACATATTTTCAGTTTTCTTGTATATATACCTAGGAATGGAATTACTGGCTCATATGCTAACTTTAAAATTAACTTTTTGAGGAATTGTTAAACTTTCCCAGAGCAGCCATATCATCCTACATTCCATTAGTAATGTACGAAGGTACCAGTTTCCCCCCTCTTCATCAATACTTGTTATTTTCTCTTTTCTTCTTCTTCTTTTTTAAAAAAATTACAGCTCTTCTTTGTACCTCTGGTAGAATTCGGCTGTGAATCTGTCTGGTCCTGGACTTTTTTTGGTTGGTAGGCTATTAATTATTGCCTCAATTTCAGAGCCTGTTATTGGTTTATTAAGAGATTCAACTTCTTCCTGGTTTAGTCTTGGGAGGGTGTATGTGTTCAGGAATTTATCCATTTCTTCTAGATTTTCAAGTTTATTTGCATAGAGGTGTTTATAGTGTTCTCTGATGGTAGTTTGTATTTCTGTGGGATTGGTGCTGATATCCCCTTTATCATTTTTTATTGCATCTATTAGATTATTCTCGCTTTTCTTCTTTATTAGTCTTGCTAGTGGTCTATGAGTTTTGTTGATCTTTTCAAAAAACGGACCAACCAAAATGTCCATAAATGATAGACTAGATTAAGAAAATGTGGCACATATACACCATGGAATACTATGCAGCCATAAAAAAGGATGAATTTATGTCCTTTGCAGGAACATGGATGAAGCTGGAAACCATCATTCTCAGCAAACTATCACAAGGATGGAAAACCAAACGTCGCATGTTCTCACTGATAGGTGGGAATTGAACAATGAGAACACTTGGACACAGGGCAGGGAACATCACACACTAGGGCCTGTTGGGGGGGTTGGAGGCTAGGGGAGAGATAGCATTAGGAGAAATACCTAATGTAAATGACAAGTTGACGGGTGCAGCAAACCAACATGGTACATGTATACCTATGTAACAAACCTGCACATTGTACACATGTACCCTAGAAGTATAATAAAAAAAAAAAATACAGCCATTCTAATGAATATAGAGTAGTATTTCATTGTGACTTTGATTGGCATTTCTCTAATGACTAATGATATTGAGAATATTTTTGTGTACTTATTAGCTATTTGTATATAAATGGAGAAATGTCCATTCAAATCCTTTGCCCATTTTTTATTTTTTTGGTCATTTTATTTTGAGGTGTAAATGTTGCTTATACAGCCTATATACAAGTTTTTAAGATTATTTATGTGATATGCAAATATTTTCTTCCATTCTATGGGTTGTCTTTACACTGTCTTGATACTATTCTTTGTTGCACAAAAGTTTTTAGTTATGATGAAGTCCAATTTATCTAATTTTTCATTTGTTGCATGTTTTGAATGGCATATTTTAAAAACCATTAATTAATCTAAGGTCATGAAGATATATCCCTATGTTTCCTTCTAAAGTTTTTATAGATTTAGTTCTTAAATTTAGGTTTCTGGTCTATTTTGGGTTAATTTTTATATATGGTGTGAGTAGGGATCCAAATTCATTCTTTTACGTATAGATATCTCGTTAACTCAGTACTTTTTGTTGAAAAGACTATTTTTCCCTATTGAGTGAACTTCGTACAATTGTTGAAAATTAATTGACCATAGATGTATAGGTATATTTCTGGACTGTCAATTCTATTATACTGATCTATGTGTTAATTATTATGCCAATACTCCACAATACTCCTTGCTGTATCTTTGTAATAAGTTTTGAAATTGGGAAGTGTGAGTGAGTCCTTGGAATTTGTTCTTTTTTTCAATATTTTTTTGGCTCTTAGAGGCCCCTTGCATTTCCATAAGAATGTTATGGAATGTTAAGAATGTTATGGGCCAAGTGCAGTGGCTCATGCCTGTAAGCCCAGTGGTTTGTGAGACTGAGGCCAGAAGATCACTTGAGGCCAGGAGTTTGAGACCAGCTTGGGCAACATAGTGAGACCCTGTCTCTACAAAAAATAAAAACAGCCGGGCATGGTGGTGCATGCCTGTAATGAAGCTAAGGCAGGAGGATTGCTTGAGCCTGGAAATTCAAGGTTGCAGTGAGCCATGATCACACCACTGCACCCCAGACTGGGTGACAGAACAAAACCCTGTCTCTGAAAGAAAAAAAAAAGAATCTTATGACTAATTTATTCATTTATTCAAAAAAGGCACCTACGATATTTTGGCAGAGATTGGCCGACTCTGTAGATAATATGAGGGAGTATTACCATCCTAACAATAGAAAGTCTTTTAATCAATGGAAATGGGATATGCTTCCATTTATTTAGGTCTCCTTTAATTTCTTTCAACAATGTTTTGTAGTTTTCAGTGAACAAGTCTTACACTTATTCTGTTAAATTTAGTCCTCAGTTTTTTTTCTTTTGGATGCTATTGTAAATGGAATTATTTTCTAAAATTCAGTTTCAGATTGTTCATTGCTACTGAATAGAAATACAAATCATTTTTGTGTGTTGATCTTATATCTTGCAACTTTCCTAAATTCATTTATTAGCTCTAATAGTTTTTCTTTTTTTAATTTTGATGTGGATTCTTGAGGTTTTTCTCAATATAAAATTATGTCATCTGTGAATATAAATAGTTTTACTTTTTCCTTTCTTATGTGGATTTATTTTCTCTCTTTTTCTTATCTAATTTTTCTGGAAAGAACTTTTAGTACAATGTCAAAGTGACAAATCGGTCATCCTTGTCTTGTTTCTTATCTTAGGGGAAAAGCATTTAGTGTTTTAACCTTGAGTATAATTTTAGCAGTTAATAGGGTTTTTCATAGATGGCCTTTACTGGATTGAGGTTCTCTTTTATTCCTAATTTGTGGAGAGTTTTTACCAACAAAGACTCAGATTTTTACCGAATGTTTTGTTGTACATCTATTGAAATTATTGTGTTTTTTCCTTTATTAATAGGATATATTACATTGATTGGTTTTTAATATGGTGACCCAATATGATATATCCCACTTCTTTATGGTATGTAATCTTTTTTATATGTTGTTGGATTTGGTTTGCTAGTATTTTGTTGAGGATTTTGTGTCTATTCATAAGGATTCTAATCTGTAGTTTTATTTTCTTGTAATCTCTTTGGCATTAGCATTAGGGTAATACTGGCTTCATATTAGTAAGTGTTCTCTGCTCTTCTATTTTCTTTTATTATTATTATTTTTTAAGATAGGGTCTTGCTATGTTGCCTTGAATGGAGTGCAGCGACACTTCATAGGTACAATCATAGCACACTGCAACCTTGAATTCTTGGCTTCAAGGAATCTTCCTGCCTCAGCCTCCCAAATAGTTGGGATTACAGTTGCATGCTACTTCCCTGGCTTTTCTATTTTTTAAAACAGTTTAAGAAATATTCATGTTAATTTTTCTTTAAACATTTGAGACTTTACCAGTGAATCTATCTGGTCTGGGCTTTTCTTTACTGAAAGTTTTTGATTACTAACTCAATCTCTATGCCTATTAAATAACAACTCCCCTTTATCCTCTCTCCTCAGCTCCTGGTAACCACCATTCTATTTTCTATAGCTATGAATTTGAATATTTTGGATATATCATTGTCTGAGTCTATTTCTTGCTGCTATAACATAATACTAGATAATGCATAATTTATAAAGAAAAAGCTTTATTTCTCACAGTTCTGGAGGCTGGGAAGTCCAAGACTGAGGGGCCAACATCTGGTGAGGGCCTTCTTGCTGTGCCAGTTTATGCTTGAAAATGAGAGGATGGTGGGGGCAGGGAAATTCATCCTTTTGTAATAAACACACTGAGTGATAATGGTATCAATCCACTCATGAGGCCAGAGCCCTCATGGTCTAATCATATCTTAAAGGTCTCACCTCTTAATATTGCCATGTTGGGGATCAAACTGTCGACACAAGAACTTTGGGGGACACGTTTAAACTATAGCACTCATATAAAGTGGCATCTTACTGTAGTTGTCCTTTTGTGACTGATTTACTTTATTTAGCGTAATATCCTCATGGTTCATCCATGTTGTAGCATGTGACAGAATTTCCTTCCTTTTTAGTGTTGTGTGTTATTCTACTATACTTATATTCTATATTTTGTTTATCTATTCATCCATCAATTGACGTTTGGGTTGCTTCTGCCTCTTGGCCAATGTGAATAATGCTGCTATGAATATAAGTGCTATGGCTTGAATATTTGTCCCCTTCAAAACTCATGTTGAAATTTAACCCCAATGTGGCAGTATTGAGACATGAAAGCTTTAAAAACAATTGGGTCACAGTGGGCAGAGCTCTTATGAAATAAATTAATCCATTCATGGGTTATCATGGGAGTGGGACTGGTGGCTTTATAAGAAGAGGAAAAGAGACCTGATTTAGCATGCCTATTCCCCTCACCATGTGATGGATGCACTATGCCACTTCAGGACTCTGCAGGGAGTCACCAACAGAAAGAAGATTTGTGTCTCAGCTCTTCCACATCGTAGTTCTTGCCTCTGGGACTTTGGGCCAGGCCCCAAGTCTTTCTTGCCTCAGTTTCTTCATATATAAAATGCCTCTGATAGTGGCATCTATCTCATAGGGTGCTTGGGAAGATTAGATGAAGTAATGTTTGGAGCATGCTTGGCACATAGTGATTAAGGTCTGACCCCAATCCACAAACCTCCAACATAACTGACCTCCAGAACAAAGAGGACAGGTCCACTATGCCTTATCTGAAATCCTATGAATAGCACAAAAGCACTATCCATAAAAGGAAAACTATAAACTGTACCTCACCAAAATTAGGACATGCAAAGAGGTTGAAAAAACAGTCTATTGTCTGAAAAGATCAGGAGAAAATATTCAAAAACCATATATCTGGCAAAGGACTAGGACCTAGGATATAAAAGGAACTCACAAAACTCGACAGTCATAACAAATAATTTAATTAGAAATAGAACATAAGACATGAATAGTCATTTTAATGAAGAGGACATACTGGTGGCAAATAAGTACATAAAAAGATGTTCCAGGCTGGGCATGGTGGCTTACACCTATAATCTCAGCATTTTGGGAAGCTGAGACAAGAGCATTGCCTGAGCTCAGGAGTTTGAGACCAGCCTGGAAAACATAGTGAAACTCTGTATATTTTTTAAAAAGGTGAAAAAAAATTTTTAAATGGTATTCCACATCAATAGCTCAACATAAGGAAAATGCAAATTAAAACCACAATGGGATATCACTACACAACTATCAATGAGAATGGCTGAAATGAAAAGTAGGGATAATAACAAATACTACTTGAGGGTATGGAGAAACAGAATCACTCATACATTGCTGTGGGAATGTGAAATGGTAGAGTCACTCTGGAAAATCATTTCTTTAAAAAGTGAACATGGAACTGCTGTACGACTGACAATTGCACTACTGAGCATTTGTCCCTGAAAATGAAGACTTGTGCTCATGCAAAGATTGGTACCTGAATATTCATAGCACACTGATTTGTATTAGAAAAACAAAACAAAACAAAACAAAACTTGGAAATGGCACAGATGTCTTATAGTAGATGAATGGTTAGAGAAAAATACTGTGGTATATCCACCATGGAATATTACTCAGCCATGAAAATTAGTGAACTTTTAGTACACACAACAGTCTGGATGGCTCTCCAGGGAATTATGCTAAATGGAAAGAGCCAATCCATAAGGTCACAGACAGTAGGATTCCATTTGTATAATATTCATTTTTAATTATTTATTTATTTTACACTTTTATTTTAGGTTCAGGGGTACATGTGCAGGTTTGTTACATAGGCAAACTCCTGTCACAGGGGTTTGTTGTAAAGATTATTTCATCACCCAGGTACTAAGCCTATTACCCTATATAATATTCTAATGTTCTTGTAATGACAGAATTATAGAACTGGCAAACAGACTAGTGATTACCAAGGATTAGGGATGGGTGCTGGGGTCTAGAGGGTGGTACATGTGATTATAAAAGGATAAATGAATGATCTTTGTGGTAATAAAATTGTTCAGTATGTTGACTGTGCTGTTAGATACATGAACCTACATATGTGGTAAAATTCCATGGAACAAAATACACACACTCGCAAATGGGTACAAGCAAGACCAGGGAAATGTGAACAACATTGGTGGATTGTACAAATGTCATTGTCTTGGTTGTGATCTTGTAGTGCAGTTTTCTATGATGTTACCCTTTGGGGAGATTGGATCTACGGTACATGGCATCTCTCTGTATTATCTCTTACATCTACAATTACTTCAACTAAGATTTCAATAAACATATAGACAGTGACAGATAAAGTGCTACTAATTATAAAACTAAATCAGAAATAACATAAAGCAATGACAGAGAACCTGTCTGAGAGAAGCAAGAGGTACAACTCCCAGAGCAATTTCTACGCAGAGCACTGTGTCATGAAGCCTGATCCAAGGCCCTGTCTGGACTCGATGGGACAGAGAACCTCTTCAGTGATGTCTGCCCTCATGAAGGTGGAAGTGTCCTCAGAACTAGTGCTGCATGTTGGCCACCCATTCCGTGTGGAGTGCCTGTCTCACAGTGACAGTGTGGCACTGTGCCATCTGGGGTAGAGGGGGTTTTGAGGCAGCAGGGCCTGTTTAGGGCTCCACAAATTCCACCACTGTAGGCCACTCCCTACAAGTCCAGGTGGGGTTCCATGATTACATTGGGTTCTACACTAGCCGGATCCCTAAGGGGCTGAGACTGCGGCTAATGTACCAGAAGCTGATATTCACTGAACCTAGGCCCGGTGCTCTACATGAATCAATTTACTTCATCCTTGCCACAGTCCTATTGCTTACTTTTGAAAACCAGGCTTTCCTGTTCCCAGATGTTCCAAGCCTGGTGTATTAGGTGTTCATCCTGCCACTAGGTCATTAGCTGATACTGACTTCTTCATAGAGCAGCTGAGAGGTCCTTGAGAGTGACTCTCATCAGCCACTCCTCACTCACCTCCTGCCTCCTGTACCCCAGGATTGCTGGCTAATTAGGAAGTGGCCAAGTGGGACCGTGCAGGAATCCTGGACTCTCCACAGCCACCACATGCTGTGGTCAGACAGCAGGGCTCCAGGGCAGGGGTCTTGGGTAGCAATAGCCGACCTATATGGAGCATTGCCTGGGTGTCAGACCCTGTGCTCAGAGTGTCACCCTTATCCTCTGACTTCATCTCTCCCAGCGTCCTGTGAAATTGGTAGGATTTCCATCCCTTTTTCGTGATAAGGAGATCAAGGGTTACAGAAGTGAAGTTGCCCGAGTGCACAAAGCTGATCAGTGGAGAGCAGTGATGTGCACCCAGGTCTTACTGACCCCAGAGCCCATGATCAAGTTTAGAGTCCTGCATAGGGCCTAGCGAAGGTCTCAGTAAATGTACAGTGGCTGAATGAAAGGCCACTGGATAAATCTCATCCTGGGGCAGTACTAGTAGTCCTTAGGGTTTGTCTCCTGAAATGAGGTAGCACACCCGTCAACCAGGGTAATGGGTGTCATCTGAGCTTGTGCTAAAAGATCCATCTCCTTATAGAGGCATCAAGGAGAATTGTCCATGTTTTTTGAGTACCTGTTATACATCCAATTCTGGGCTGCACTTCAATGATGGATGAGATGGGGTCCCCTGTTTTAGAAAACGTTTGGTGCTGCTGTGGAGACTGATGTTATTTGTGAACTTCACGGTGTTTACCTGTTGTTTCCATCGTGTGAGGTCCCTTCCTCCTTGTCACCTTGCTTCTGATCACCACCTAGATTGTGTCCGATATGGGTTTCACTTAGGGATTTGAGACTGTTTTGTGATTGGGCTTGGCTGAGCCTGGGCCTCTTGATATGGTGGCTTAATCCTCATTTCAGCATGTGTGTGTGTCAGGGGGTGCTGAGAAGGTACATTATGTCCAGAATTTAAACCCCCCTTGCCTTTTCAAGTATCCTTTCCATGTGCTCTTCTAATTTGTTATTAATCTAGACAGTTCTCTTAAATTACAAATTTCAAGTAGCATCTCTGAGCCTTAGCTTTCTTTTTTTCTTTTTTTTTTTTTTTGAGACGGAGTCTCGCTCTGTTGCCCAGGCTGGAGTGCAGTGGCCGGATCTCAGCTCACTGCAAGCTCCGCCTCCCGGGTTCACGCCATTCTCCTGCCTCAGCCTCCCGAGCAGCTGGGACTACAGGCACCTGCCACCTCTCCCGGCTAGTTTTTTGTATTTTTAGTAGAGACGGGGTTTCACCGTGTTAGCCAGGATGGTCTCGATCTCCTGACCTTGTAATCCGCCTGCCTTGGCCTCCCAAAGTGCTGGGATTACAGGCTTGAGCCACCGCGCCCGGCCGAGCCTTAGCTTTCTTATCCGTATTTCATGGGGTCCTAGGACTGGACCAGGGTCCCACAGATATGTAATGACTCGCCCAATGATACGGACTGGATGTGGTACAGAGATTGAGTCGTCCCCTGTCCCTATGGGACTTTTGCTATATTTTGCTGCAGCACACTTCTTGAAGCAGCTCACTGTGGTGGAGTATAGGAATCACAAGTGGTAGATAAAGGTAGACCTTGGTTTAATCTCAGCTCCTCCATTTCCAAGTTTTTTTACCTTAGAGAATTGAATTACAGTAGCTTAGCCTCAGTTTTCTTCTCTGGAAAATGGTGATACAAATAGAACCTGACTTGTAAACTTGGCTTGAGAATTAAATGGTATGATGTATATAAAGTGCCTGGGTCTTTGCAGATGACATTAATATCTATGTAGAATATTCCAAAGGATTGACAAAACATTCTCCTGGAACAAATAAGTGGTTAGTCACAGGATACAAGGTTAATATACAGAAGTTAATTTCTTTGCTATATAACAGCAATGAACAATTGGAAATAAATTAAGAGTTAAAAACGAATACCATTTAAAATAGCACCAAAATTGAAATACTTAGGTACAAATGTAACAAATACTTGCAGGATGTGTATGTGGAAAGCTACAATGTTCTGATGAAAGAAATCAAAGAAGATCTAAATAAATGGAGAGTTATCTCACATTAACGGACTGAAGAACTCAGTATTGTCAAGATGTCGATTATTCCCAACTAGACCTATAGCTTCAATGCAATCCCAATCAAAATCCTATCAAGCTCTTTGAGAAACCCACAAACCGATTCTAAAATTGATATGGAAAGGCAAAAGGCCTAAAATAGCCAACAAAATACTGAAGAAGAACAAAGTTGGAGGACTCAGACTACTACTATGATTTGAAGACTTACTAAAAAGTGACAGAAATCAGATGCTGTTGCATTGGTGAATGAATAGACAAGTAAGACAAGTAAATCAATAGAACAAAATAGAGACCTCAGAAAATAGACCCACACAAATATAGTCAACTATTTGTGGACAAAGAAGCACAGTCAATTCAATGGAGCAAAGAGAGTCTTTTCAACAAATGATGCTGAAACAATTGGGCATTCATATAAAATTTATCTAGACACAGATCTTATATCTTACCTCAAAATGAACTTGAAATAGATCATAATAGATCACAGCCCGAAATGTAAATTTCCCAGCTTGTGGCAGGTGCTCCATCAACGGTCACTGTGGGTATTTGGAAGTGTTCTGAGGCTTTTTGAGTTGGCTGGTCAAGAACTTGTGGTGCTTGAGTGAAGCTCAGTGGGCCTTGTAAGATGCCTGATGTTTCCCCCAGTGTGGCCAGGGGACCACCTGCATCAGAGTCACATGGAGTCTTTATTACCAAGGCAAATTCCTGGGCTTGCTGCAAACTGAGACTCCCTGTGCCTTGTATTTTTGTTCACATTTTCATTTTTCTCAAACGATACCCACAGGTGATTTGGGTGCATATTCAGGTTTGAGAATTTTTGGCATATGGGTTAGTCAAGATAACGAGTCAGTCACCACCTGGGTTCCAATTATAGCCCCACCATTTTCCATAGCCCATGGTGCCGTAGAAGGGAGAGTAGGTTCTAGATTCAGAGGAATCTGGGTTTCATTTCTGCCTCTGCCTCTTATTGACTGTATGACCTTAGGCAAGACACTCTCTTCTGTAAGCCTTCATTCTTTTGCTAAATGAGAAGAGTAAAAAAGTGATTCCTGTCTCCTAGGCTTGTTGGGAGGTTTAAATGAGACAAATCCTGGCCTCGTGGGTGTTCTGTCAGTGTCAGCTGAATTGCATCTGAACAGCTACCCAAGGGAAAACAGCAAAGTGGGGTACTTGGTTGGTTGTAGGGTAGCTGCAGAGGGGCTTTTTGGAAAGTCAGAAGGCTGTGAGTGAGCCATGTGTGATGTCACAGAAGAGATGGAAGTGACGCTGGGCAGCTCAGGGGTTTAGCCTTCTTTGGGAGCTGGATGCCTGCTCTCAGAAACGGTCTTGATGGTGGAGAGATTTCAGTCTGAGTGGCTGCCTGCTTTCTGTCTTCAGGGTTTGAAAAACCATTTATAGACCACAGATATCCCCTTCAAGAACTAGCATTTTCAAAGGAAAACGCACTCTGTTTTATTAATTTTATTAAATTCAATTTTGTCTGTTTAATGTGCACTCTCTTCTCAAGATGAGAAAAAAATTGAATGCGCACTCCCTTCTCAAGAGGAGAAAAAACTCCTGCGCCCCCTCTGCTGGCTGTATTGGAGAAGAACAGGCGAGTAAATTGGAATGATCGCTTAAAAACATGCACATGCTCACAGGGGCATAGAGACAACTACAGTTACAGAAAGAGAGCGGCATATACTCACATGCCTTTGCATACAACACGCACACAAAGACACGCACAAGCATATACTTACATAACACAGCTACATTAGTGCAAGGTGGTTGAGGGTACAAACTCTGGCCTCAGACCAGCTGTGCATCTCCTATATAGATCTGTGCAACCCTGGACAGGTTGCTTAACTTTTTAATTTTGTCATTTAAAAAACATATACATAAACATATGAATAATGTATACATATGCCTACATATATAAATATCTATATTATAATGTATGAAAAGGGTCCATTTAGTATATAGTAAGTACTTGGTAAATGGAAGCTATTATCCTTCTATTATTGTCGTTATTAAGCCAAATTCAACCTTTCAGAGCTTCAGTTTAATTTTCTGTAAATTGAGAGCAACAGCAATGTTCATACGGTACTTACTAGGTGGCTGGCACTGTTCTAAATGCTACCTATGTATTTTCTCATTTAATCTTCACAATGACCTTATAAAGGTACTATTGTTATCCTCATTTCACAGATGAAAACATGAGTCTCAGGAAGGATAAGTGGTTTGTCCATGCTCACACGTCTAGGAAGTAGAAGAGCTGGGATTCAAACAGGCAGCCTGGCTCTAGATATTCATCTTAAACAGGACACTGCACCTGCCTCATGGATAGGATTAAATGCAATACTTCCTGCAAAGTGCTTAGCGCAGTGCTATGCACACCATAAACAGTAAAAACCAACCGTTATTACTCAGATTTCAACTTTGCCACTTACTAACTGGGTCTACACAAATATATACACATCTGTGGGCGCAGACAGTGGTTAACATGTAGATGTGTGAGACGGGCGGATCACGAGGTCAGGAGATCGAGACCATCCTGGCTAACACGGTGAAACCCCGTCTCTACTAAAAAAATACAAAAAACTAGCTGGGCGAGGTGGTGGGCGCCTGTAGTCCCAGCTACTCGGGAGGCTGAGACAGGAGAATGGCGTAAACCTGGGAGGCGGAGCTTGCAGTGAGCCGAGATCCGGCCACTGCACTCCAGCCTGGGCGACAGAGCGAGACTCCGTCTCAAAAAAAAAAAAAAAACAAAAAAACAAAACAAAACAACACAAAAAAACATGTAGATGTGCGCACACACATTCAAGTACACCGATGCATACGTAGATACACACAGATATATTTATTCATCAGTGAATTCAATGACATTTATTGAGTAAACATTATATTATTTGACTGAAGCGCTTCTGGGCTTCTGCACTGGAAATGCAGCATTGAAGAAAACAGACAAAATTTCCTGGTCTTGTGGATCCAACATTCTAGTGCATGAGAAAGAAGATAAACAAGATTTTAAAATACTCTATAATTGGATAGTGAAACGTGCTCAGGAGAAAATATAAACAGAGAAGAGAGGTATGAAATGCTGGGTAGGGGGGTTGATATTTTACTTAAGGGTGGCTAGGGAAGGTACAATAAGGAAGATACTTTTTGAGTAAAGATCTAAAGAAGGGCAGACAGCAAGCATGCAGCTGCCTGGAACCAGAGATTTCCAGGCTGAGGAAATATCAGGGTCAAGTGCCCTGAGATTGGAGAATTCCTGGCATGTTCAAGTATTAGCGAGGAGGCCAGTGTGTCTGAAGTGGGCTGAAAGAAAGGGACAGTAGTAGATAAGTGGGGATGGGAAAGATCATGTAGGTCTTTGTAATCTTTGGATTTTCCTCCATGATATAGAAACGTGGCAAGATTTTGAGCAGAGGAATGGCATGATCTGATTTATGTTTTTAAAATTGACGCATAATAATTGTCTAATTTATGTTTTAACAAGATCACTCTGGATTCTCTTTGAAAACGAGCAGAAGCAAATTGAGGATAAAATCTCAAATACTGGGCCGGGTGTGGTGGCTCACGCCTGTAATCCCAGCACTTTGGGAGGCCGAGGGGGGTGGATCACGAGGTCAGGAGATTGAGACCATCCTGGCTAACACGGTGAAACCTCATCTCTACTAAAAATACAAAAAATTAGCCGGGTGTGGTGGCGGGCGCCTGTAGTCCTAGCTACTCGGGAGGCTGAGGCGGGAGAATGGCGTAAACCCGGGAGGCAGAGCTTGCAGTGAACCGAGATTGTGCCACTGCACTCCAGCCTGGGCGACAGAGTGAGACTCCATCTCAAAAAAAAAATTTAAAAAAAGAAAAAAAAAAAGAAAAAAAAATCTCAAATACTAGTTAGGAGGCTATTGCATAAGTCCAAGCAAGACATGATGGTGGATTGGGTTAAACTGATATGAAGGGAGATAGCGAGAGATATTTGGATATATTTTGAGAATAGAGTCAACACAATTTACTGGTGGATTGGGTTAGAGTTGTGAGAAAAAGAGAGAAGTCAAGATGACACCAAGACATTTCGCCTAAGCAACCAGAAGTGTGGAATTGCCATTAACAGATGGCCAATACCATAGAAAGTGCTGATTGGTATGTGAAGATCAAGAATTGGGTTTTGAACATGTTAAGTTTGAGATGCCAATTAGACATTCAAATAGAGATACAAGTATGTAGTTGAATGTGAAAGTCTGGGGTTCAGAGAAGAGATCTGATCTAAAGATAAAAATCTGTGAATTGTTGGAGAATAGATAAAAGCGTGAAACTGGATAAGATTACCAAGGGAGTAAGTGTAAGTAAAGAAAAAGAGCTTCAAGAACTGAGCCCTGGTGCATTGTTAAGTTAATAAGTCGAAAGGTGAGAAGTTCAGCAAAGGAGATGAGGAAGAATGGTCAGTAAACTAGGAAAGCAGGGATGGTTGAGTGTGGGTATCCTGGAAGCCAAGTGAAGAGTCTGTAGGAAGATCAAGTGTTTATGATCATCGTCCACTGTTCATCAACTGCCAAATGTTGCTGATGAGGCAACATGAGGTGTGAGATTTGACTACTGTATCTGAAAACGTGGGGGTCATTGGCGACCTTGAGAACAGCAGTTTAGAGTGAAGCCGTGGGACAGAAAGCCTGATTGAAATAGGTTCAAAGAGGAATGGGAGGGAAGGAATTGGGAACAGTAAATATAGGTAACTCCCAAGCTTTGCAATAAAGGGGAGTAAAGAAACGGAACAACAGCTGGGGCGAAAGTGAGCTCAAGGGTCACTTGAGATTTTTTTTTTTGAGAGAAAAAAAAAAATTCTGGTGTGCTCCCATGATGATAGGAATGATCCAGAATTGCTGGATCCCATAGAGAGAGTAAGATTTGTGGTGCAGAAAATAGAGGGAAGATTTGCCAGAGGATGTGCTTGAGCAGGTGGAAGGAATAAGACTCCATGCACAGGTGAAGAGGTTGATCTTAGCTAGGAGCTTCAACTTTTTATCCCCAGTAAAAGGAAACTAGCATATGTAGGCAAAGATGCTGACGTATTTTTAGAGAAACAGGAAGCAAATTCATAGCTAAGCATGGGGTTAACTTAGAAGTTTGAAGAGAGAGAAGAAAACATAATTATGTTCTTCAAGGAGTGTCACAATAAATAGACTAGGAGACTATAATATGATTCTGGGGTTAGTGTCCCACCTGATTTGGGGTTGGTTCATGAGTTGAAAGTGAAACCAGCTGGAATCATGTATTTCATGTATTCCGCCCCCCCCCCCCCACCCGTCCCCAGTTTCATTCAGGTAGGCAGGTGGAAGCACAGAGGAGGTGGAGAGTTGATTTAACCAGGAGTGTTGCTTAGATAAGTGCCACAAGAGATTCTAATGAGTGACATAATTTAAGCTGGGCAAGGAAAGAAGAAAGGATACCAGGTAGGTAGACAGTGCAAAGGAGGTAGTATCAGTAAAAATGGATGTCCCAGCAGGGTGAAGGACTACTAGATTTGCAATATAAGAAGGAGCGAACTGAAAAGATAGGAGATGGTCAGAGAGGGTGATTATGAAATTGAGATTATGGGAGATTTGCAGTTATTGGTCATGGCAAGGTGTAAGAAACATGGCTGTGCTTTGGTCAAGGATAGGCCGAGGTAAACATCCAGAGTGATTCAGCGAGTTTACAGTGCGGGCGTATAACTTCACTTGTTATCACAGCCATGTAGCCATAACATGGGAAGGCCATCACTTGGCTCTATGCCACTATTGTCTGTAAAAGGTATAATTGCCCCGCTGACACTGTACAAGCACACTTGTGCTCAGAGAGAGACAGTCAAAACTGTCAGTCTTGCGGACAGACAGGAGGGAACCAGGACACAACTTGGCTTGCTTGTGCCCAGACAAAGAGTTAAGCTGCTGACCCTGAAGGCAAGGGAGAGCCTGCTGCGCAGCTGTCATGGGGGCGGGCCCGCTCAAGCAGCTGAGACAGAGCAGGCAGTGTAAGAGAGCTGCTGCTGAGAGTCGCTGCTGAATAACGTCATCTTTTACCTACCTGCGCCGCCCCGCCGAGTGTTCTTTCTGCTATCTGCTACTCATCCACCCACTCCCTCTGGACCTCAGCATGGGCTGGAACCTGACCCTGGACCTAACACAGGCCTAAGTGTTGTTGATGAGAAATGACCTCAAGTTCTTTGCAGTGCCTTCTATCCACAGTGGAGTCTGTTTCTCTGCTTCTTGAACCCGAGCTGGCCCTGTGATTTGACCAAGAGAAAGAGGAAAAAGTGATGTATGACTTCTGAGTTTCAGCCTCAAGAGGCCTGGCAGCTTCTGCTTTGCTAAGCTGCCACCACTACATTAAAAAACAAAACATCTCTTTGAGGATGAAATACTACTTGGAGAGAGAAGCCCAGCTAGTCCAGCCCCCAGCCAGCTCACTGCCAAAGGCATGAGTGAGCCCAGGTGAGACCAGCACAAAGAACCGCTTAGCCAATTCACAGAATTGTTAGAGATAATACATGTGTTTGTTGTTCGAAGCCACAGCGTTGCAGTGGTATGTTGTACAGCAAGAGATAACACATTAAAATGTGACTGTGGGAATTAGTGACTGTGGCGGGGTCAAGAATGCCATTGTTGGAGTTCAAAGAACTGAGAAGCCAGGGTGTTGGGTAGATAATCTATATTTATATTACAATTGCCGGGGATTGAGGCAGGCATAGTGTTGGGGGGAACAATAGTGTACCAGGAGGGAACATCTTCAAGAAATAAGTGGGTGTGATTTGGGGCAGTATGGTCTGATGAAATGAGATTCTAAGATAGAGATTTTTATGTAGCTGGATGTTTATATATGTACATACAGACATATATAAAACCCTACCTGCGTTTTATACGTACACACATACAGATATGTGCACACACACAGACATACTACAGATCCACACAGACACACCAAGCATGCAAAATTCATATAAGCGTACAAAAATACAGCTCAACACCTAAATCCACATACACATACAGGTATGTAGAGGTACCCCTGAACTCAAGTCACAAATGCACAGACATGCACTCACACAGGCATACATAGAAATCCACAAACATAAATGCATGCAAGCATTTAGGCAAATATGCAGACAAGTATGTAGAGATACGGTGATGTACAGACAGCCTCATATGGAGAGACATGCAGAGAATGTGCTTACACAATAGCACACTAACATCCACGTGTGTGCTCATCACCTGTGCATGCTCATGGACACATACACATCAATGCACATACACATAGCTACACATGTATAATCATAGAATGTTCACATAAGTACACATATACCCAAACACCTAGACACACATACCACACTTATATCCACACATCGCAGACATAGAAATACACACGTACACACAGATTAAGGCACCAAAAGATTTGTGGCCAATCATACACACATTTGACCACAGATATGCATGCACACATGTTCATGCACACACTGAGAGCACACACATACATGTACTCACAGGCACACAGAGGCCATTGATAGCACCACAGCACTTGAGAATGCTTTTGTTATATTTTGAAATTATTTTAGATTTAGATTTGCGTTCTGCGTATGTTTACCAGGCTGATGGGATGGGGGCTTTTCCAGTGCATAGCAACCACTGGGCTCCTGCCTCAATGGGGGCCGGGGGCAACTGGGGCTGCAGTGAGAGCAGACTGCTGAGCCTCTTGAAATCCACGAGGAAATGGGAATGAAGGAGTAGTTTTGGCTCAGAAGCAGGGCCTTTAAGTGCTTGTAGTAGCATAGCTTAGTGGCTCTCAGTGCAGATTTGGGAGTCCATTAGAACCTAGTTCAAATCCCACCTCTCTCATTTATTGGCTGTGTTATCTTGGAAAAATTATTTCATCTCTTTGAATCCCAGTTTTCTCATTTGGAAAAAAGATGATGGTAATAGCAACTGCATTAGAATTATTGTGAGTATTAATTGAGTGAATACTCATGAAACACTTAGAATAGCGTGTGACATATAGTAAGCTCTTAGTGTTAGCTATTGCTGTTGGTGGTATTTGAATTAACTCCCTTATCAGCCAGCTGAGAGTCCTGAGTTCCTACCATTAACTCCAACTGTTACTTACAGCCTTGTCTTCAGAGATCTCAGGAGCAGAAAGCAGAGGCCTGAGGGAACGGGCCATAGGACATATGAACTTTGGACTTAGAGGGCTGGGAGAAGGGATGAAGACAGGGCTCAGAAAACTTGGAATGAAGACCTATGAGATGCATTAGCTGGAAGCCTTAGGTTACGGGGAGCCTAAGACAGAGCTGATTTTTCAAAGCCTTCTCCCAAAGGCCTGCTTGTGGGATCCCAGTGGAGTCTGTTCCTGGGACTGCCGTAGGAGGTGGACACAGAAGGGACAGCTGTCATTCTCTTACTCATTGTCCCAGGGATGTGGAAGATTAGAACATAGGTGCCTTCCAAGGCCCTATTTTTAAAAAATTGAAAAAATTGAAGAGAAGTACATGTCATAAGCATACAATTCAAAGCATTTCTACAAATTGGCACATCTGGGTAACTAGCATTCAGATCAAGACATTTTAAATGACTGGCATCCTGAAAATCGCCCATTTGCTCCCTTCCCATGGCTGCACACCAAAGTTAATCACCAGCCTGGTTTCCAACAGCATAGATTTGGTTTGTCCATGTTTGTAAATGAAATCATACAGCTTGTCCTCTTTTGCGTCTGGCTTCTTTTGCTCAAAGGTATGTCCAGGAGCTTCCCTCATTGACGCACGTATCAGTAGCTTATTCTTTTTTGTTGCTGTTTAGTATTCTAATACATGAATCTACTACACTTTGTCTGTTTGAGTATATGTCAGTTTGGGGTATCAGAAATATATACTCTATGCATTCTAGTCCATTGCCATGATCTGCATGTTTGTCTCAAAAGCCATATGTTGAAGGGTTACTAGAGGCTGGAAAGAATAGGAGGAAGGGGGGATAGGGGGAGATCTGTTAAAGGACATAAAATTACAACTAGATAAGAAGAACAAACTCTAGAGTGTTATAGCACTGTAAGATAATTATAGTTAACAATAATATATATTTTCAAATAGCTAAAAGAGAGGATATTGAACGTCCCAACACAAAGAAATGATAAATGTTTGAGATCATGGATATGCTAATTCCCCTGATCTGATCACTATATACTGTATGTATCGAAACATCACTGTGTACCTCATAAAAATATGTACAATTATGTGTAAGTTAAAAATAGAAAAGTCTATATTACCTCAAAAAAAAAAAAAGCTATATTGTGAACCTAATCGCGAATGTGACGGCATTAGGAACTGGGCCATTGAAAAGTGATTAAGTCACGAGTGGGACTCTCATGAATGAGATTACTGTCCTTATAAAAGGCCAGAGGAAGCCACCTTGCTCCTTCCACCAATGTGAGGATACAGCTAGAAGGTGCCATCCCAGAAAGTGGTCTCTCAGCAGATACCACATCTGTTGATGCCTTGATCTTACAACTTTCCAGCCTCCAGAATTGTGAAAATTAACTTTCTGTTGTTTATAAGCTACACGCTTTATAGTATTTTGTTATAGCAGCCCAGACATGCATCTTTTGGTGAACACATGCACATACCTTAGTTTTAATTCATACATTTTCATAGTCTTGTAAGAGGGCCACCCTCAATTGGATCTACCCTTGTCCAGAAGCCAGGTGATTGAAATTTATCAGAGGCTATTGCATAGCACAACTCCAGGGGTCACCATTGCCATGTGTTGTACATGGCTGGCACCCCTGGGCCACAATGTAGAGGATCTGGTGCACTCTGGAGTTGTGCAATGGGCAGCCCTCCACCATTCTGCTTCTCAACCACTCTCGGGTTGGGAGATGGTTTATTACACTGAACTCTGAAAAACCTTTCCTCGAAATCTCTCTTCCTTTATGTCTTTTTTGCCTTTGAGTCACAGGCACGGAATCAGAAGAGCCATGGGTCACTCTGAACAGTGCCAGTAAGCCATCAGCTAGTTCTATGGCAATGAAAAAAAGAAACCAAAGTTACACCAGGTATTTGATCTTAGAAAAATGGGATCACCCCAAATCACAGAGCCTTTTTTAAAAACAACAACAACAACAACAACACTTTAAGGGGTTAGACATCAGGTAGACACTGCAGTAGTCTCTCTCACCTACTTTGGCAAGTTAACAAAGGAGAAACTAGGACAAGTTTGGGTTTTGGAAAGGAAGTTTTTGTTTCAACACAAGGCCCCAGCTTCTGTCTCTGCCCCCAGCTTCAGGAGGGGTATGTGTAATGTGGCTGGGGAGCCTTTTCTCTGGAGGAAGATTGATCTGCTTTCAGTCTCTGCTCAGCCAGTTCTGAGCTAGGCAAATGGCATAAGTTCTTTAGGTTTCTGTTTCCTCCTCTGAAAAAATCTTGCTACATCATGGGTAGGAAGCATGGGAACAAGAAGAAGACATATAACCATGGTGGACTGAGCAGCCTGCCCTACCTAGGCAAAACGTGGGTGGCAGGCCCAGAGGTGGAGAATGGCTGCATTGGCTGGCCCCAGGTCTGGCCAACGCAGCCCAGTGCCCAGCAGGTGGGCAGTGGAGGGAGACTATGAATTATGAATTCTTTTTTTTTTTTTTTGAGACAGAATCTCGCTCTTTTTGCCCAGGCTGGAGTGCAATGGCACCATCTCAGCTCACTGCAACCTCCGTCTCCTAGGTTCAAGCGATTCTCCTGCCTCAGCCTCACGAGTAGCTGGGATTACAGGCGCCCGCCACCACGCCCAGCTAATTTTTTGTATTTTTAGTAGCGACGGTATTTCACTATGTTGGCCATGGTGGTCTCGAACTCCTGACCTCAGGCAATCCACCCGCCTCGGCCTCCCAAAGTGCTGGGATTACAGGTGTGAGCCACTGTGCCAGGCCGAGACCATGAATTCTTAACTTTCTGAATGGAAAAATACTGTTTGGGCAATTTAGTGTTTTGTGGAGTTTGCAATTGGACAGAGTACAGGGGCATGAATCCTTGATCAGGATTACAAAGAAGCTTCTCTTGAGGGCCCTGTGAGGGCTCTGGAATTGAACAGACCTTAATTCATTCTTGGCTTCAGGCTTTGCCTTTCACCTGTAAAGTGTGTGACAGTTTACACAGAGTCTTAGTTTTCTTATCTGGAATCTAAGGAATAATTCTGGTCTTACAGGGTTGCTATGAAGATTACATGAGACCATATGTGATGATTAGGTATCAACTTGACTTAATTGAGATATGCCTAGATGGTTGGTGAAATATTGTTTCTGGGTGTGTGTCTCTGAGGGTGTTTCCAGAGGACACTGACATGTGAATCAGTGGACTGGGACATGTGCCATGGTGGTTTGCTGCACCCATCAACCTGTCATCTAGGTTTTAAGCCCCGCATGCATTAGGTATTTGTCTTATTGCTCTCCCTCCCCTTACCCTCCACCCTCCGACAGGCCCCAGTGTGTGATGTTCCCTCCCTGTGTCCATGTGTTCTCATTGTTCAGCTCCCACTTATGAGTGAGAACATGCAGTGTTTGGTTTTCTCTTTCTGTGTTAGTTTGCTGAGAATGATGGCTTCCAGCTTCATCCATGTCCCTGCACAGGACATGAACTCATTCCTTTTTATGGTTGCATAGTATTCCATGGTGTATATGTGCCAGATTTTCTTTATCTAGTCTATCATTGATGGGCATTTGTATTGGTTCCAAGTCTTTGCTATTGTAAATAGTGCTGCAATAAACATACGTGTGCATGTGTCTTTATAGTAGAATGATTTATAATCCTTTGGGTACATACCCAGTAATAGAATTTCTGGGTCTAATGGTATTTCTGGTTCTAGATCCTTGAGAAATTGCCACACTGTCTTCCACAATGATTGAACTAATTTATACTTTCACCAACAGTGTAAAAGAATTCCTATTTCTCCATGTCTTCTCCAGCATCTGTTATTTCCAGACTTTTTAATGATCACCATTCTAACTGGTGTGAGGTGATATCTCATTGTGGTTTTGATTTGCATTTCTCTAATGACCAGTGATGATGAGCATTTTTTCATATGTTTTTTGGCCACATAAATGTCTTCTTTTGAGAAGTGTCTGTTCATATCCTTTGCCCACTTTTTGATTTTTTTTTTTCTTGTAAATTTGTTTAAGTTCCTTGTAGACTCTGGATATTAGACCTTTGTCTGATGGGTAGGTTGCCAAAATTTTCTCCCATTGTGTAGGTTGCCTGTTCTCTGATGATAGTTTCTTTTGCTGTGCAGAAGCTCTTTAGTTTGATTAGATCCCATTTGTCTATTTTGGCTTTTGTTGCCGTTGCTTTTGGTGTTTTAGTCATGAAGTCTTTGCCCATGCCTATGTCCTAAATGGTATTGCCTAGCATTTCTTCTATGGTTTGTATGGTTTGGGGTTTTACATTTAAGTCTTTAATCCATCTTGAGTTAATTTTTGTATAAGGTGTAAGGAAAGGGTACAGTTTCTGTTTTCTGCATACGGCTAGCCAGTTTTCCCAGCACCATTTATTAAATAGGGAATCCTTTCCCCATTGCTTGTCTGTGTCAGGTTTGTCGAAGATCAGATGGTTGTAGATGTGTGGTGGTATTTGTGAGGTCTCTGTTCCATTCCATTGGTCTATATATCTGTTTGGTACCAGTACGGTGCTGTTTTGGTTACTGTAGCCTTGTAGTATAGTTTGAAGTCAGGTAGCGTGATGTGTCCAGCTTTGTTCTTTTTGGCTTAGGATTGACTTGGCAATGAGGGCTCTCTTTTTTGGTTCCATATGAATTTTAAAGTAGTTTTTTCCAATTCTGTGAAGAAAGTCAATGGTAGCTTGATGGGAATAGCATTGAATCTATAAATTACCTTGGGCAGTATGGCCATTTTCATGATATTGATTCTTCCTATTCACGAGCATGGAATGTTTTTTCCATTTGCTTGTGTCCTCTCTTATTTTCTTGAGCAGTGGTTTGTAGCCCTCCTTGAAGAGGTCCTTCACGTGCCTTGTAAGTTGTATTCCTAGATATTTGATTCTTTCTGTAGCACTTCTGAATGAAAGTTCACTCATGATTTAGCTCTCAACTTGTCTATTGTGGGGGTATTATTTCCTCAAGTAGTTTTAGAGCTCTGAATTTCTGCCTAATGTAGTCATCCTCAACCACATCAGACCCTCTGTCCCTTGGATAGAATACCTATTTGACAATGGCCTCTTTACTATCCTGAAAAGAAATGCACAGTTACTATAGCCCATTACTACTCAAAGTGTGATAGCCTCACAGATCAGCAGCATGCTGGCCATCATCTGGGAGCTTGTGAGATATGCAGAATCTTGGGCTCCACTCTCAGGTCTGCTAAATGAGAATTTGTATTTCAATAATATTCACATGTGGTCTATACATGCAGTCAAGTTAGAGATTAATTGCTATAACACACTCACACCCATAATTAAACATTAAGAAACAAAATGCCCTAACTGTAATATGAAGGGGAAATAGAAGGAAAGTAATTGTAATACATTTTTCTTCATACACAATGGCTCACACTTAACTATAGTAGATGTTTGCACCTATATGTAGAATCTGTGTGAAAGTAGCAGCTCTGCATACAGGCTGATACTACTGGTTTGTGTCAGCAACCAAAATTTCATAAACATTATCATAGCTGATGATCTTCTGAAATGGACAGCCCTAGATAGAGTAGCGAACTAAAAACAAAAGCACAGTGTGATCTTTCCTGGATATATGCACCATTTGCATTTCTGGAAAATGCAGTATCTGCTAAAACCAATGTAAATGTAAGATGGAGCTAGGTTCAAGGTTCTGATACTTATAAAAATGATTTCTTACCACATGGAAGTTTGGTGGGACCTTCAAAAATAATGTCTGAAGGCCGGGTACGGTGGCTCATGCCTGTAATCCTGGCACTTTGGGAGGCCAAGGTGGGTAGATCACTTGAGGTCAGGAATTTGAGACCAACCTGGCCAACATGGTTGAAACCCCGTCTCTACTGAAAATACAAAAATTAGCCCGGCCTGGTGGTACATGCCTGTAGTCCCAGCTACTCGGGAGGCTGAGGTGGGAGAATCACTTGAACCCAGGAGGCAGAGGTTGCAGTGAGCTGAGATTGTACCATTGCACTCCCACCTGGGTGACAGAGTAAGACTCCATCTTAATAGTGATAATAATAATAATAATAATAATAATAATAATAATAATAATAATGTTTGAAATAAGTCAATTCTTTGTTGTGTGAGGCATGTCTGGATTCCAGGTCTTCAACTACTAAATGCCAATAGTGACTCATTCAGTCTGTGTAATAATCAAAAGTGCTGCTCCCATCCACTAATGCTAAACTCTCTGAAAAGGAAATTGAGAAAACAATCCCATTTACAATTACACACACACACACACACACACACACACACACACACACACAGAATAAAATACTTAGGAAATTATAAAACATTGAAAATTAAAGAAGACACAGATAAATGTGTTGATGGAGTAGAAGAATTAATATTGTTGAAATGTCCATATTACCCAAAGTGATCTATAGATTAAATGCAATTCCTAAAAATTGCAATGGCAATGGGGGGAAGAGAAAGATAGCTGGATAGAAGACTCCACTAATTGTCCCTCCAACAGGAACACAAAATTTAACAACTATCTACATAAAAAATCACCTTAATAAGAACCAAAAGTCAGGTGAGCAATTATAGTACCTGTTTTTAGCATCATATTGCTGAAAGGGACATTGAAAAGGGTAAGAATGACAGTCTTGAATTGCTGGTGCCACACTTCCCCAACCCCTCAGAAGTGGCTGTATGGTGTGGAGAGAGAATCTGTGTGGTTGGGGGAGGGGAGAGCAAAGCAATTGTCAGACTTTGTATTTAACTCAATGACACCATGTAACAGCAGAAAGCAAACTGGGCTGAAACCAGTCGACTTAATACTTAGAAATAAGAGAACAGGTGAAAGACTTATACACTAAAAATTATAAAACAATGATGAAGAGAACTACAGAAGACACCAAGCATTTAGACCAGCCCTAACCAGAGGGAAATATTCTGTTCCATCAGTTGCCACGTGAGTTCTGGCAAGCCTCATCACTGTGGGCTGAAGTGTTCTGGGGTACCCTAAATAAACTTGAACAGGAGTCTAGGCCACAAGGACTGCAGCTCCTAGGTGAATCCTAGTGCTGAGCTGGGCTCAGAGCAGGTGGATTTGGGGTCATGCAACTTGCTGAGACACCAGCCAAGGCAGCTAAGGGAGTGCTTAGGCAGTGCCTGCACCACCCCTCCCCTAACTCCAGGCAGTGCAGCTCACAGTTCCAAAAGTGACCCCTTTCTTCCACTTAAGAAGAGAAGAAGGAAGAATAAAGAGGATTTTTGTCTTGCATCTTTGATATAAGCTCAGTCACAGCAGGATAGGGCATCAGTCAGAGTTGTGAGGCTCCCATTTTAGACCCTAGCTCCTGGACATTTCTAGACACACTCTGGGCCAGAAGGGAACATGCTGCCTTGAAGGGAAGGACCCAGTGTCCATAGAAACTATCACCTGCTGACTAAAGAGCCCTTGGACTCTCAAAAACCAGCAGTGATACCCAGGTAGGATGCCAGGGGCCTTGGGTGAGACTGAGGCATGCTGTCTTCAGGTGAGACCCAGAACGTTCCTAGCTGTGGTGGCTGTGGTGAAAGAATCCTTCTGCTTGAGAAAATCAGAGTGAAAAGTAAAGGGGCCTTTGACTCGTACCTTAGGTATTAGCTCAGCCATAGTGGAGCAGAACACCAAGTTGGCTCTTGGGACCTCCAATTCCAGGTCTTCACACTTGGATGGCATTTCTAGAGCTGTGCTGGGTGAGAGGGGAGCTCACTGCCCTGAAAGGTGAGTCTCAGGCCTTGCAGCATTCACCACAAGCTTACTGAAGGGCCCTTGGACCTTAAACGAACATCAGCAGTAGCCTGGCCATACTTCTTAAGGGCCTGTGATGGTGATGGTCACTGGGCGAGGCTCCTCTGCCTGTGGGAAGGGGAGGAAAGAGTGGGAAGGACTGTGTCGGCAGTGGTTTGAGGGCCAGCTTAGCCACAGTAGACTAGAACACCAGGTAGACTTGTAAGGTTTTCGAATCCAGTCCATGGCTCCTGGATAGCATCTCTGAAACTCCCTGGGCCCTGAGGGAACTCACTACCCTGAAGTGAAGGGAACAAACCTGACTGGCTTTGCAACCTGCTGATTGTAGAGCCGTAGGACCTTGAGCGAACGTAGGCAGTAGCCAGATACTGGTTACAGCAGGTTTTGGGTGAGACTGAGTGCTGTGCTGGCTTCAGGTCTTACCCAGTACAGTCCCACTGGTGGTGGCCACATGGATGCTTGTGTTACCCCACCCCCAGCTCCAGGTGGTTCAGAACAGAGACACACAGAGAGATTCCATTTGTTTGGGAGAAAGTAAGGGAAGAGACAGGAGTCCCAGGCTGGTAATCCAGCGAATTCTTCTGGATCATATCCAAGACCACTAAAGTGGTACCCCATCTTCTTGAAATGATCTGTTCACAGCTCTTTTTCCCCTACTGGACTGTGAACTCCTTGAGGGCAGGACTCTGTTTTATTCATGTTTGTATCCACAGGGCCTAACTCAGGGCTGGCTCAGAGTAAGACGTCAATAAAACGGTATTGAACATCAACATCAATCATTATCATAATCACTTTCTCTCTTTTGTGACATTCATGGATTTTGCTGTTCAGACAATCTCATGCATTTTATTACTAAGTCATCTTCCTTCTGGTGGTGATTGCTCTCAGATTATTTCATGCATGTAACTGTGGCCTCTCCAAAATGACTAAGTTCCATAAGAGCAGGATATTCTTATTTGTTTTCTTATTCTGTTCTGTGCTTAGACACTTAATAAGTTGTCAACAACTATAGTTTGATTTTTGAAATGGGACTGTGTTACTGGGATGCTACAATTTCAATGGCATTGAACTGATAGTAATTTGGCAGAAAAATAGGAAACTGTGCTTTGGTGGAAATGGTCTCTTCTAGTCTAGAAAACTCTTTCTTCCACTAAGCTGGTTGCAGTGTATTTCATCATTCCATATGAATAGCAAAACTGAACTTGCTGAATATTTGGATTATTGCCCAATGTCGATTCCATTTGGTAGACATGGACACCCTGACTATATAAGCAATTATTCCAAGCAATTTTGGCAATTGATATGGCCAAAAAGATATTAGGATATGTAGGAAGCCATTGAGAGGCCAGTCCATAGAGCTATTCAGGGATTTGAACATCTAATGAGTAAGTAGTTTTACAGATTATTGAATCAGAGTGTCAAAAGGCATTTCAAATTATTATGCATTTACAAATATTTACAGATCTTTTAAAGATCAAGTCTGTCATTATCAGTTTCTGTGCTGTATATTGTCAGTATCCACAGTGACCCCAGAGGAGCCTGTGCTGGCAGGAGTAATGCCGTGGTATGTTCAGCTCTGCTGGATCTCCATAGAGGGGGCCTGGAATGCCTTGTGGAACAATGCCCTAGGCTCCCGAGAGCAAAGAATGAAGGGCAGCCTAGTTTGATAACCACATTAAAGCACTACCAACATCTGTTCAAGCCAAAGACAACACTATCTCCAGGAATTAACCTTCTGAACTACTGAATCATTACCCTCAGCAGAGTGAAAGTTGGACAACAAGAGCCTATTTGTCAGTGGTTCCTCAGAGAGACGTGGTAAGCCGTATTTTACTGCAAACAGCGTGAGAAGGCCTGGCTCGGCTTTATACATCTTAAACACAGAATATATTTGTGTGGGAAACAAGCAGACAATGAATGTAAATAAACTTTTGATGATACCTTGCAACTTTCAGCATTGATTCCACTCCAGAACAAATGGACCGCAGAGGATTGCTTCAGAGAATAGCATTTCCTAAATTTGTACATAATGTTTCCCCTTTATTTTAATAAAACAGTAGATACCAATAATGAGAGTACTCACAACATACAAGATACACATTTGCACTAAATGAAAATCCCAACCATTAGTTGAAAGTAATATAATTCACTATAAATGTAATAATAACTATTTGGATGGGCTTTGTCAAGCTGCATCATATGGAGAGTGAGGCAAGGTGGATGGGAGGGGAAATCTAATCAAATAAAAATTTTAGTACAGAAGTAAGCAGAGAATGCCAGTCATTGAAACTTCAGAAGAATCTGGAATTTGGGAGTGTATTTCTCATAATAAAGACTAGTTGCAGCTTCTACTATGATATGTTTCAAGCCTTGCAGCACACTAATTATAAAAACCTTCTCCAACTTTTAATTTTCTGATATATTCTTAAATGTAGCAAATTATCATTAATAGACATATGGCTTTTATGTCAAATCTGCCTGAGAAGACTGAGACTAAACTAAGTTTGGTCATTAGATTAGTCCCTGGAATAGATATATTTTATTTTATGACACTTATATAGTACTTACTATGTGCTATTTTATTTACTCATTTATTTAGAGACAGGATCTCTCTCTGTCACCCAGCCTGGAGCACAGTGGCATGATCATGGCTCACTGCAGCCTTGACCTTCTACTCTCAAGTGATCCTCTAGCCTCAGCCTCCTGAGTAGATGGGACTACAGGTGTGCACTAACACACACCCAACTAACTAAAACAATTTTTTCTTTTCTTTTGCAGAGATGAGGGTCTCATTATGTTGGCCAGGCTGGTTTCAAACTTCTGGTCTCAAGTGATCCTCCTGCCTCGACCTCCCACAGTGCTGGGATTACAGGTGTGAACCACCACACCCGGCTATGTGCTGATTTAAAAGAAAACAAGTAAATACTGTGTAGTGACTGACACCTGTAATTGCTATAAAACTATTCCCTTTTTCATGATTTAAAGTATATAGACTATCCATACATAGTCCATATAGCATATATAAGGTATTTAGAAGTATCCATATGTGGTATTTCTGTGTGTGTATATATATGTATACACACATATATATGTATACATATAAACACATATATACACATAATACATACATACATAGTATGTACAAAGTATGTAGACTTATTTTACCAAACAAAATAAGGCAGGATGGAATGTCAGTGTCGTGGCTTACTCCACTCATCTCCCTAAAAGCCATCAAGTCTGTAAGAATGTGGGTGGCTTCAGGCATGGATGCCCTTGTGAGCTGACTTGCTAAAGCCTATACAGTGTACCTGGGTGAGTAGCTTGGTATCTCTGAGTCAGTGCAAAATGTCATGACATTGTATTGGGTCTGGACAAAGCAAAGCGCCTTGGGAAATACCACCTTTGGGGTTACCTAAGTGGATTCCCTTTACAAGTTTAGAGGCAGAGTTCTGTTTAAGTTCTAGTCTTTCCACTCGATCTAGGTAATAGACTGTAATGATGGAGGGAAGCTGGCACATAGCAGGGATTTACTGAATGCATCTGAGTGAATGAAATAAAACTTTGGATGCAGGATGCTTTTGCCCAGCAGTTTTGCCAACATGGTCCGTGAACCCTGGTTGGGAGGGGGTTCCCCAAGATCCTTCTGGGGAGGTCATGAGGCCAAACTTTTTAAAAATCATAATGCGAATACATTATGTGTCCTTTTCACTGTGTTGACATTTGCACTGAAGGTGCAGAAGCAATGGTGGGTAACACTGCTGGCTTGTGGGCATGAATTAAGACAGTGGCACAAAGCTGTACTAGCAGTCATCATATTCTTCCCCACTAAGCACTCACAGAAAATAATTTAAAATGCCACTTTTACTTAAAAATGTTCTTGATAAAGCAGTTAAAAATAAAATTTTTATTATATCTCAACTCTTAAGTACTTGTAAGCATAAATCACTTCTGCACACTGAAGTACAACAGTTATCTTAACAGAAAGCACTTGTGCAGTTGTTTGAATTGTATGCTGAACTGGCCACTTGTTTCCCCATGGAAGTTTTTTTTTTTTTCTTTTTTTAATTTAAAAGAATGACTGACAGACAAACTATAGTTATTCAGACTTGGGTATTTGACAAGACATTTTCTCAAAAATGAGCAAAGTGAGCCTGTCACTTCAAGGAAAACAGCTGACAGTATTTGTTGCCAATGATGGAATTTGAGCTTTTAAGCAAAAATTAGGATTTTGGAAAATTTGTGTCCGCCCCTGTGAGCCTGACAGTTTCCCAATACTTAAAGACTCTGCCAGTGAGTCTGGTGATGATATTAACACATGTGATTTTTTTGGATTTTGTATAATTAAAAGTCAATATTTGGAAGATTTTTGCAACTTAGAAATCAATATTTTTGAAATGATCAATGCATGATGTTATTACATAATGCATGAATCAAAGATCGAAATATAAGATAGATCAATGGATTTTGGTATAACAGAGTAAAGTATACTGATATGGTTTCCAATTCCACATTGCAACTTAACTTGGAAACTGTTGCTTGCAAGCTGGGCATGGTGGCTCATACCTGTAATCCCAGCACTTTGGGAGGCCGAAATGGGCAGATCACCTGAGGTTGGGAGTTCGAGACCAGCCTGACCAACATGGAGACACCCCATCTCTACTAAAAATACAAAATTAGCCGGGCATGGTGGGGCATGCCTGTAATCCCAGCTACTCGGGAGTCTGAGGCAGGAGAATCGCTTGAACCCCCCAGGGAAGCGGAGGTTGTCGTGAGCCGAGATCGCACCATTACGCTCCAGCCTGGGCAACAAGAGCGAAACTCCGTCTCAAAACAAACAACAACAACAAAACCTGTCACTTGCAGAGTTTTGGTCCAAGAAGAATAGCCACAATTATCTGAAAAGGCTATCAAAATAATGTTTCCTTTTCCAAACACATATCTATGTGAGGCTGGATTTCTTTTTTATATATATCAATGATAACCACATATTGCAACTGATTGAAATCAGAAGCCAACATAAGATCCAGCTATTTTCTGTTAAGCTAGACATTAAAAAGATTTGCAGAAATGTGAAACAAGGCCATTCTTCCCACTTTTTCGTTTTAAAAATATGTAATTTTCATAAAATATGGTATGCTAACATGTAATAGGTTTATTTTTATTTTAAGCCAATTAATAAATACATTGTAAAGTTCTCAAATATTTTAATATAGTACATATAGATACAACCCACACAAACAAAACCTCTGAAATTTCCAGTCATTGTTAAGAGTGTGAAAGGGTCCTGAGACCAACATGTTTGATAACTGCTACTGTAGTCCAGTGGTTCTCAAAGAGTGGCCCCAGACCACCACCACCACCACCACCACCACCACCACCACCACCACCATCATCATCATGCCTGGGAACTTGTGAGAAACATCAGTCCTCAGGCCCCACTGTAAACCCACTGAATTGGGAACTCTGGGGATGAGGCCCAGCACGTTCTGTTTTAACAAGCTTTCCAGGTGATGCTGATCCTCACTAACCTTTCAGTACTCCAAGTCTTACTCCCAACCCCTTACAGATCAGTGTCCATAGTTCCTTAACGTCTGCTGGTGGGTGATGGTGGGAAAGCTGACTTTCCAAGCCAAATGTGGCATACTAGCATTTGCTTTGGACTCAAAAATATCCTGCTCACCCCACTCTTTCCTCCACTTGCACCGCAGTTGCTTAGGTGAGCACCACAAGGGAATGTGCCAGAACATCTAGGTGGTGCTTTGGCAGGGAGAAGAAAGTGTTGGTTGAGCTTTAAGAAGGTAGCATATAACATTATGCTTACTGGTCAGAAATGCACTTTTTCTCTGGCTCCTGCCCTCATGTGTATTTCTACCACAGATAGTAATTAAGCTCGTTTTCAGAAGTGTAAGACCAGAGTAAGTTTTCTAATATTGTTGACATCTCCCTCTATACCCTGACTCCATTTCTGCTGACTGAGCACAGCTGGAACAAAATCCTAAGGCCAAGGAGCTGCTGAGTACTCAGTTTGCTGGGCCCTGGCAGCCCCCTTTTACACTGTCTTCAAGGCCTTATTCCACTCCTTCAGCTACCACACTTTTCAAATTCGCAGTGCTCTTGACCAAACATTTAGTCTTGGCTTCCACCTCATCAAGAAAATGTATAAACATATTTATTCATTGTAGACCCAGCTCTCTACTCTAGAAACCTGGCTGTCATCCTTGATTCTTTCCTCTCTTACCCTCCACATCTAGCAGTTGACAAACCCTGTCTATTCTGCTTCCTATTAGGGAGTCAGTGGAGTAGAGTGGTTAAGAGTGTGGCTTTTGGAGTCAGATGCCTGGGGTGATATCCCACGTGCACTAGTTTCTCTGTCACATGAACAAGTTTCTTGGCTTCTCTGGGCCTTGGTTTCTTCAACTGTAAAAAAAAAAAAAAAAAGAGGCATTATGATAATAATGCTACCTATCTTGTAGGATTGTTAAAAGAATTAAGCCAGGCAATATGTAAGATGCCTGGAACAGTGACTGGCATATCTATTTCATGTAACAAACTCTTCCAAGGTGCCCTGCACTGCTCTACAGTATACAGTGGTAAACCGGGAATGTACTAGTTCTGGCCCCAATTGTTTCTCGTGTCATTTAATGGTATGTCTCTCTTTGTTGGCCTTCCTGTCTTTGCTCTGGCTCCTTCTAGCTTGTTCTTCATCTACTCAAAGAGGAGTCTTTTTCATACATCATTGTATCATATTGTTCTCTTGCCTATAACTCTTCAAGGGCCTTCCACTTCCTATAGGATAAAGTTTAACCTTTTAGGCAAGGCTTATCATGGTGAACAACCTCTCATTCCTCACTACTTTGTGATTTGGCCTGTATGTCCTAATATATTCTTTGCTCTGTCTTCCCACAGAACTCTTCCTCTCCCTGTTAAAGCACCTACCACTTTCATGATACTAATCTCCTTACACACCTGTCTCTCCAAATGGACTTTGAGAGTCTTAAGAACAAGGAGTATACACTAGTCACATTTGTTTCCAGAGCTCAGTATATAAATCAAGAAAGATAGGACAGTTCAGAATGATTGTGGAATGCATGAATGAATAAACAAATGAGTAACTTCTTCAGGCTCCTTCTCATTTGAATTCTATCCCAGAATCTTATGTGGTATTTTCTTATGTGTGTGGATTCTCATGGGACCAGCTTCGTCAGTAAATATCATCTTATGCAGGGCTTTTGATCCTGGCTCTGAAGCAGAATCTTCTGGGGATCTTGTTACAATGCAGATTTCTGGACCTTCTCCCCTCAGAGTTATAATTCATAATGTCTATGGAAGAGCTCAAAATCTGTATTTTAACCAATTTCCCTGGGTCAGTGATAATTTGCCAAGTTAGGGACTCACATATTTTAGTGAGTCCAGTTCCCTGCTTTTTCTGATGGGGAATATAGGACCCAGAGATTGAGTGATTCTGCAAGGTCACATAGCTTGTCAGTGGAAGAGCTGGGATTTGTTATACCAGTGCGCCCATCCTCACCTCGCCCAGAGTAACTCCACTTTCGTCTGCTTTATAGATAGAAGTTCAGCAAAAGATGTGTTTATTTTGTTTTTAATTGAGAAAGAGTACAGTCTTGAAGACTCCTGTACTCTACCACACTCACTGCCCTCCACTGGAGGGCTCCTTACACACACCTGTGGAAGGGCGATGTGGTGCAGTGGGCTTAATACTGAGCAGGGTCTGGGGAGCTTGTATTCTCTCCTGCCTTTGTCACTAAGAGGCTGTGTGACGAGCAAGTCATTAACTGCTGTTGTGAGTTTCCTCAGTTGTAGAAGGAACATAATCAGGCCCATCCTGCTTAATGAGCATGGTTCCTATTTGGCTAACATTTTTATTTTCTCTATAGAGCCAAGCACAGTGCTTTACCTGTAGTAGCAGCACCAAAAAATGCTTAGGGAATGAATAAATGAAAGTGTTTTGGAAATGAGAAAGTGGTCTATGAATGTAAGCTATGATTAATAACAAATTCAAAAGCTGCTGCTACAGTCGCTCAGCCTTAATGGTAACTTGATTCAAAATGGTTCCTTACGAAATGGAACAAACCGCCCTAACAGACCTTTGTTTTCAAATATAAGAAAAGAAAAACTTACACTGACCAGTCATGTCTATAAGATGTCTAAAGAGCCACGTAATTTGGTCGATTCGTTGAAAAAGCCAGGCCAACAGTATTGGGCCTTGTGCCTCAAAGGAAGCTAAGTGGCTCGGAGCCTTTTCCATTGCTGCTCATTGGCTTGACGTTATGTACACACAGCTATCCTTTCAGTTTCCACAAAATGGCTTATTTTCATTTCTGAAATGGTAGCCACGTGGGAGCCCCTGGGTTGCTGTGGAGAAAGCCGGGAGAGGCCCAGCTGGTTGACAGTCATTGGGCAACTTGAGCCCTTCGCTTTGCCTTAGCCACTGTTGGGAGGTGGGAGTCCAAGGTTTTTATAGTTCTTCTCTCGAATTAGTGCCTGCAGACTCTACAGCTATGAACATGCAATTAGTCTTTGTTTGTGCACAAAAGGGAGCTTGACCCTTGCCCGTCTTTGATTGGCATGCACAACTCTTGTAGCTACTTACCTAAGGCCCTCTCCAAGGAGCACAGCGTCTTGTTCCTGCACCTGCCTTCAGCTTTTCTCTTTTGTGACTTGCTTCACATAATATTCAGCCCAACTCACAGCAAGATTGCAGGGATGAAGACATCATGCAGGCACAGTAAGATTTCCTGTTTTTCAGGGAGGTTGGCGAATGGGTGGGAGGGAGGTTTGAATCTATAACCTGAATTTTGGATAATTGCTGAGCCCCCAAAACACTTAGCAGGAGCCCAAAGAACTGGTTTTTTTTTCTTAATAAATGAACACTTTGCTTGCTTTCAAAAGCAGACCTCCCATGCCATGGAAAACAAGCTGTATGCACAAAGCTTTACATTTCATTCCAAGTTCACCTGCTTTCCTATCAATATAGAACTGTCATTTTTTTTTTTGAAAGACAATTGCTATAAAAGGGATGCAATTATTGTGGTCAGAAAATTTCTCTTTAAACCCTGCTTTCTGAGATACTAGAAGAGTGTTTATTAGCAGCCTGAATGAGTTAAATACCGTGGTGGCAGATTGCATTTTCAATAAATGTTTTCCAGGAGCTTGACTGGTTTTCCAAACGCACTCATTTCTTACTCTCCATGCCTAAACGTGCCACATCATATTAGAATAAACTACCCAGCTATGGCATTTAGGGAAAAAACTCCAAAATATGTGTGGTTTGAAGTAAAAGCCATTTTAAACTCCCAGATCTGCAGAGCACACTTAATAAATGGCTCCAAAACAATAATACCTTCCTTTTTGGAGTACCCACTTAGGTTCAGGCATGGTACCGGCTGCTTTACACTTTGTTTTTCTCTTCAAATCCCTACAATGGTATTCCATGTTGGGTTTTATTGTCTCTATTAGACAGAGGAGAAAATTGATGCTTACAGATGTTAAAAGACTTGACCATGTGTGTTCAGTTGCTGAGAGGCAGAGCAGATCAGTAAAAATGGTTCTCTGTTCCTCCATGGCATGCTACTGAGAGTTTATTACTGGAAATCTGCACACTAGATTTTACAAAACCAAAAGAGTTTTGTCCTTTGAAGTAGTTACCTTGGGTGCCCAGATGTACCTTCCAACATCATAGCTCTAATTGTCTTTGGAATGCTACTTCTGAGCTGACACACACACTATGTGGGAACATCCGTCACCTGCCTTCTTACTGGCACTGTACTGTTTCTTGCCATTGCGCAGCTGGGTCATGTACTTTTTTAGAAGACCTGACTCCCAGTCACTTTTGACGTTTTTTTGTTTTGTTTTTAAATCGCCAACCTCTAACAAGAAGGATTTGCCAAAATTTAGGACATTCATAAGAAGGTGCTCCCAATTCTAGAGATGATTCTAAAACAAGTGTTTCTTCTGCCGAAATGGCTATGATAGCATAATTGGCATAGATGTGTACATTTTGAAAGGGACCATCTTGGGTGGGTGTGGTGGCTCACGCCTGTAATCCCAGCACTTTGGTAGGCTGAGGCGGGTGGATCTCTTGAGGTCAGGAGTTCAAGACCAGCCTGGGCAACATGGTGAAACCCCATCTCTACCAAAAAATACAAAAATTAGCCAGGCATGGTGGTGGATGCCTATAATCCCAGCTACTTGGGAGGCTGAGGCAGGAGAATCACTTGAACCCAGGAGGCAGAGGTTGCAGTGAACTGAGATCGCGCCACTGCACTCCAGCCTGGGTAACAGAGCGAGACTTGGTCTCACCAACAAACAAACAAACAAACAACAACAACAAAAAAAACCAAAACCAAAAAAACCCCAAAAAAACAAAAGGACAATCTTGCAGGGTCCAACCCTCCCCTGAAGAATATGTGAGCTCCACCATTCTTAGGGAGGCATATAATGGTAATAGGAGTTTGCCCTTTGGCATCATGCTTCCTGTATTTGAATCCTGGCTCTGCCACTTTATTAGCTCTGTGCCTTTAGGAAAGTTATTTAACTCCTCTAATCTTAGTTTTCTTGCCTATAGAATGAGGATAATAATTCTATCTACCCAAACAGGGTTGCTGCATGAATTAAATAGTAATATTTGTAGTACCCTAGGTCCATAGTAAATGCTCACCTATGCTCACCCTTTCTGCTGCTATGTTTTGTCAAACAAAATATTTCTTTTTGTAGTGATGCCTCATCTATTTTGTGATTCATAGAAGGTTAGTGCTGGATGGGCCCTTTATGATAATCTTATCTAATGGTTTTCAAACTTCTTTTTAACAGCATAGCCTACAGGTCAAAGGAAAACATACGGGGAGCCTCGATAACCACAGTAGCGGAAGTGAAGCTGCTGCTGTTTAAGTGAGGGGGTTACAGACGGGAAGGAACAGGTCTCCAGCATTTCAGGATCCACTCTACTCCTTCAATTGAACTTTGTTGTCACCACTGAATCCTACCCCTCCATCCTTCCAACATGGATTACAAAGGAAGTCCTAACTAAGCTTTAAGGCTCTACTTACATGCTAAACCCTTCACAATGCCTGACAGAGCCAGCCAGAATCAATCTCTTCTTTACCAATTCTCCACTGGCAATATATAATACATTTCTACTATAGCATTTAGCAAATTTTCCTTCATATTAGAGTTATTTTCATCTAAACCTCTTTATACCAAGTTCTTTGAGAGCAGGCCCACATCTTAATTATCTCTGTGTCCCACGCAGACACTGACAATGTAATTTACACATGGGAAACCCTCAGTTACTGCTTATTAGATGGTTAAGTAAATGACCAGAGATAAATCCAAATCATATTAAGGTCTAGGAAACCAGGGGGAAGGTTCCTAATAAAATGTATTCTGTGGTTTTTCAAAGTTGTCCTCTTTAAAATGTAACTTGAGATGCTTCGCAAATCCAGACCTCGTTGATTTATGTCATCCTGGCATGATGTGCTTGTCTGATTTCTTAAGCAAATAGAATCATTTTAATCCTCCTTTGGCCCTTTCTCCATCGTTTGAAGGAATAGGAGGCAGAAAAACCATCTTCAGCACAGTTAATACCTTGAAATATGCAAACAATTTGAAAACCTTTAGACTAGGTACTAATCACATGCCTACAGTAAAAAGCAGAGGAATGAGTGAATGTTGACAAACATCTGTTTTATGAAGTCAACAGAAGAAGCTAATCTTAGGAACTTATAGAGTCACAGAAATGCTATATTTTGTAAAGGGGAGTAATTGAAGGGGAAATAATCTAAAAAGACTTTGAAAATATATTGAGTAAAAGTCAAGAGAGAGAAAACAACACAGAGATGAGCAGGAAAATGTAAGAAATCTAGGCCTTCTTCTGGCTTCTTCTGGTTTGTAACAGTGTTGTTATACAGATATGCTTCAGTAGCTAATTACCAAGCCTTGTAAGACAAAGAAGATGAAGTAGTCAGATGCCATAGTACTTCCAAAGAAAAAAATTACTTTTGAATAATATGAAAACATTTTAAGTCTTTTTTTTTTTTTTTTTTTTTTTGATTTGGGTTTTTCTTTTTTTTCCCGGCTGGGGTTTAGTGGTTGCATTTTGGCTCACTGCG
>NC_045445.1:14201571-14239091 GCF_002776525.5 Piliocolobus tephrosceles | reverse complement strand
GCCTCCTGGGTTCAAGCTATTCTCCTGCCTCAGCCTGCTGAGTAGCTGGGACTACAGGCACATGTCACCATGCCTGGCTGGTTTTTTTTTTTTTTTTTTTTTTTTTGTATTTTTAGTAGAGATGGGGTTTCACCATGTTGGTCAGGCTGGTCTTGAACTTCTGACCTCAAGTGATCCTCCCGCCTTGGCCTCCCAAAATACTGGATTTACAGGCATGAGCCATCATGCCTGGCCTGAAAACATTTCAAGTCTTATTCATTTAACTTTGTATATTACATAAGAGTATATAAGATGAACAAAAATGCATTTCATACATATAATTAGACTAGGATGCACAGCTTTTTAACTTTTAGTGCCTTGCATGTGGTAGCGGTCAAAGATTAATCATCAGGAATGAGGCTGGAAGGGCTTTCAAAGGATTTAAGATGTAAGGATATAAACATTTGGAGGAGTGAGTCCTGCTGTGTTTTTTAAAATAAGGGTTACTCCTATTATTTCATAATCATTCTATATTCAATTCTTAACTGACGATAAAAGGGAAACAAACAGAGCTCTAATGATGATTGTCATCCTCCCTTACAAGGTCAATGCAGAAGACTTTTCATATTGTGGATCTGGGGTTAAACTTGGGCTGATGCACCTTTCACTTTGGCCATCATCAAGCCAGAGCTTTAAGGCTTCGCAACCTTGTGAAACAAGTCTCAAAGAATTGTAGGATGACAAATTCTGTGCAACAGGGTGGGTTTATGCACTTAAAGTGAGGGAGTTGACTTGTACCTCCTTGTGCCCAAAGCTAAGCTAGTGCTGATGAGATAGCTCAAAAAAGCAGAACTTTGCTTTAAAGGCAGGAAGAAAGGTAAATAGCATGTTTGGTTAATGCCTATTTCTGCTAGTGGGAGGCTGGTAAAGTTCAGGGGGGAAAGGCAGCAAAACAATTATCCTTGGTTCACATTACAAAATATCAAATGAGGCTGGGCGTGGTGTCTCACGCCTGTAATCCCAGAACTTTGGGAGGCCGAGGTGGGTGGATCATAAGGTCAGGAGATTGAGACCATCCTGGCTAACACAGTGAAACCCCGTCTCTACTAAACATACAAAAAATTAGCCGGGTGTGGTGGCGGGCACCTGTAGTTCCAGCTACTCGGGAGGCTGAGGTAGGAGAATGGCGTGAATCCGGGAGGTGGAGGTTGCAGTGAGCCGAGATCGCACCACTGCATTCCAGCCTGGGTGACAGAGCAAGACTCTGTCTCAAAAAAAAAAAAAAAAAAATCAATTGACCATCTTTCTATAAAATCTTTTTGGGTTCCTGGACAAATTTCTCCAGAGAAGTCCTTTTGAATCTATAACCACCACAACAGTGTTTCTTCTCCTCTGGATTTGTTGTAGCAAACATGAAAAGAAATTATAAGGCAGGACGAGAGAGCTCTGTGATATGCTACATACAACACCAGACTAAATACAATTTTACTGTGTTGGCTTCTATGTGATCTGTTAAACCTATGCTATGCGTGTACTTTACAAAGCATTTCCTTGCACCAAGATACCGTGTGTAGTTTATGGTTATTTCCTTAGTAAGTTTGCCATTCCAGCCTTTCTACAGAAATATGACTTCCTGGGACACCAGTGGTCCTCATCTGCAGTATAGTCACACCTTGTGTCACAATCAGTTGTGAGTTGGGTTCCAAATGATGTGTTTCTACTAATAAGTAAGGATCTGAAGTTTGTAAATGGTTGCCTGTTTTAGTAAATTAGACCTAGTTCAAGTTTGCTCTTATGAAAATGTTGCTTTCATTCACTTGCGTTCTGAAATGCTTGCCCGATTGAGAGAACAAGGTGAAAACTTGCATAACCTTGATTAAGCCTCTGGGAACCAGCCCTGTATGTGAGCTGCTTCTATCATGTGTGTCCTGGTGGATGTAAGCCTGAGAATGGCCATGCTATTCCATTGTTTCTATGAGAAACTCTGATATAAATTGGAACCCCCATCCAGGAACATAACCTCACTTCCAGGCCTGTTCACTCATCCGCTCTACTGTTTCAATGACTCCTGAAGAAATTAAGCAAGGGCTTCCACTAACTATGGTCAATTTTATTTCTTCACGTCTACTTAGAGGGCTGCATAACTGAAGTCATTCATTTGCTCACTCAACCAACAAACCTTTATTAAGTCCCTTTTTAGGTACCAATGCACTACTTCATAGGAGAGAGAATTTGCACCTGGTGATGCCTAAAAATTAAGTAGAATCTTGTTAGTTTGAGTAAGGGGCAGAGCATGAACAAAGACAGGAGGGAGAAATGGAGGGAGTTTTCACAGAAGAAAAAGAGTTCAGAGTGTCTGAAGGCCGGGGAGTTTGGAGGTCTTGGAATGTATAGCTATACAGTTTGGAAGGATCCAACCAGATGCTTGATGGACCTAACTCAGCCCCCAGTAAATCAGAACTCAGGAGTGATGAACTGTATTTCAGGTCTCTATGATATGCATTGGTCTGTCTCAGTAGGTACTCAATAAATGCCAACTGAACACATATAAATGTGAGTCTATTTATCACACAGAAGGACTAGCAGCAGCCCTAGTGCAGTTTTGCCCCTCTGATCTCTGATACTTGAATGCGGTGCTATTTTTCCACATTTAAAAGACTGAGATACAATTCACACCCCATAACATTCATTCAAAGTACATAATTCAGTGGTTTTCAGTTTTCTGACAAAGTTGTGTAACTTTCACCACAATTTAATTCCCAATCTAATACCCCCACATTTTTATCAATCCGAAAAAGAAACCCTGTACTCATTAGCAGTCACTTCATTTCCCGTCCTCCAAGCTCCTAGGCTAACCACTAATCTACTTTCTTTCTGTCTCTATAGATTTACTTTTCTGAATATTGCCTATAAATTGAATTATATAACATGGAGCCTTTGTGTACAACTTCTTTCACTTAATATAATACTTTCAAGGTCCATCCATGTTGTAGTATGTATAAATACTTTATTGCCGAATAATATTTCATTGTATGGAGATATATCACATTTTGTTTATTTACCAGTTGATGGACCCTTGGGTTCTTTCCACATTTTGGCTATCATGAATAATGCTGCTATAAGCATTCATTTTGTGCGGACATATGTTTTTATTTCTCTTGAGCATACAGTTGGAATTGCTGGGTCATGTGGTAACCCTGTGTTTAACTTTTTGAGGGACTGCCAAACTGTTTTCTACAGAAAACAGAAGCATTTTACAATTCTACCAGAAATGTATGAGGGTTCCCATTTGATATGGCCTGGATCTATGTCTCCACAGAATCTCCCCTTGAATTGTAATAATCCCCATGTGTCAAGGACAGGACCAGGTGGAGAAAATTGAATCAGGGTGGTGGTTTTCCCCGTACTGTTCTCATGATAGTGAGTGAGTTCTTATGAGATCTGATGGTTTTATAAGTGGTTCTTCCCCTTTTACTCAGCACTTCTCTTTGCTGCTACCACGTGAAGAAGGATGTGTTTGCTTCGCCTTCTGCCATGACTGTACGTTTCCTAAGGCTTCCCCAGCCCTGCAGAACTGTGAGTCAATTAAACCTCTTTTCTTTGTAAATTGCCCAGTCTCGAGTATTTCTTTACAGCAGTGTGAGAATGAACTAATATAGTAAATTGGTACCGGGAGTGGGGCACTGCTGTAAAGATACCTGAAAATGTCGAAGTGACTTTGGAACTGGGTAACAGGCAGAGGTTGGAACAGTTTGGAGGGCTTAGAAGAAGACAGGAAGATGTGGGAAAGTTCGGAACTTCCCAAAGACTTGTTGAATGGCTTTGAGCAAAATGCTGATAGTGATGTGGACAATGAAGTCCAGGCTGAGGTGGTCTCAGATGGAGATGAGGAGCTCATTGGGAACTGGGGCAAAGGTGACTCTTATTATGCTTTAGCAGAGACTGGCAGCATTTTGTCCCTGCCCTAAAGATCTGTGAAATTTTGAACTTAGATGATTTAGGGTATCTGGCAGAAGAATTTTCTAAGCCACAAAGTGTTTAAGAGGAGGCATAGCATACAAGCTTGGAAAGTTTGCAGCCTGTTGATGCGACTGAAGAAAAGAACCTATTTTCTGGGGAGAAATTCAAGCTGGCTGCAGAAATTTGCATAAGTAACAGGGAGGTGAATGTTAATCACCAAGACAATGGGGAAAATGTGACCAGGGCATATCAGAGACCTTAATGGCAGCCCCTCCCATCACAGGCTTGGAGGCCTAGGAGGGAAAAATGGTTTTGTAGGCCAGGCCCAGGACCCCCCTGGTCTATGCAGCCTCAGGGCATGGTGCCCTGCATTCCAGCCACCTCAACTCCAGCCATGGCTAAAAAGGGCCAAGGTACAGCTCAGGCCATTGCTTCAGATGGTGCAAGCCCCAAGCCTTAGCAGCTTACATGTGGTGTTGGCTCTGCAGGTGTACAGAAGTCAAGAATTGAAGTTGAGGAACTTCTACCTAGATTTCAGAGGATGCAGGGAAATGCCTGAATATCTAGGCAGAAGTCTGCTGCAGGGGCAGAGTCCTCATGGATAACCTCTCCTGGGGTTAGAGCCCCCACACAGAGTCCCCACTGGTGCACTGCATAGTGGAGCTGTGAGAAGAGGGCCATTGTCCTCCAGATCCCAGAATGGTAGGTCAACCAACAGCTTGCACTGTGTGCCTGGAAAAGCTACAGGCACTAAACACCAGCCTGTGAAAGCATCTGGGAGGGGGACTGTACCCTGCAAAGCCAGAGGGACAGAGTTGCCCAAGGCCAGGGGGCTCACCTCTTGCATCAGCGTGACCTGGATGTAAGACATGGAGTCAAAGGAGATCATTTTGGAAATTTAAGGTTTAATGACTGCCCTATTGGATTTTGGGCTCGCATGAGGCCTGTAACCCCTTTGTTTTGGCCAATTTCTCCCATTTGGAATGGCTATATTTACCCAATGTCTGTACCTCCATTGTATTTAGGAAGTAACTAACTTGCTTTTGATTTTACAGCCTCATAGGTGGAAGGGACTTACCTTGTCTCAGATAAGACTTTGGACTTGGACTTTTGGGTTAATGCTGGAAATAGTTAAGACTTTGGGGGACTGTTGGAAGGGCATGACTGTGTTTTGAAATGTGAGGACGTGAGATTTGGGAGGGGTTGGGGCAGAATGAGATGGTTTGGCTCTGTGTCCCCACGCAAATGTCACCTTGAATTGTAATAATCCCCACAGGTCAAGGACAGGACCAGGTGGAGACAATCAAATCATAGGGGCAGTTTCCCCTATGCTGTTCTCATGATAGTGAGTTCCCATGAGATCTGATGGTTTTATAAGGGGCTTCCGCCTTTGCTCAGTGCTCATTCTCTCTCCTGCTGCCCTGTGTGGAGGTTTCTTCTGCCATGATTGTAAATTTCCTGAGGCCTCCCCAGTCATGTGGAACTGCGAGGCAATTAAACCTCTTTTCTTTATAAATAACCCAGTCTCGGGTATTTCTTCATAGCAGCATGAGAACAGATTAATACACCATTTCTCTACACCCTCACAACACGTGTCATCATCTGTCTTTTTTATTATAGCTTTCTTAGTAGATGGGAAATAGTATCTAATTGTGGTTTTGATTGTCATTTTCCTAATAACTAATGATGTTGAACTTCTTCATACGTTTATTGACCATTTGTGTATCTTCTTTGGAAAAATATCTGATTAGTTGTTTCGCCCACCTTCTAATTGGGTTATTTGTATTTTTATTATTGAGTTATAAGAGTTCTTCATATATTCTGTATGCTAGATCTTTATCAGATACAGTAGTCCCCCCTTATTTGCAGGGGATACGTTCTGAAACCCCCAGTGAATGCCTGAAATCTCAGATAGTCCAAACTATCTATATATATACACACACACGCACACACACACACACACACATACACACACACACAAACACATATATTTTTTAAAATCTGATCACTGAGATGGCAAGTAAGTGGGAGGGTAGCATATACAGCATGGATACTCTGGATAAAAGGATGATTGATGTCTTGGGTGAGATGGATCAGGCAGCACAACATTTCATCACTGCTCAGAACTATGTGCAATATAAAACTTATGAATTGTTTGTTTCTGGAATTTTTCATTTAATATTTTCAGACCGTAACGGAAACTGTACAAAGTAAAACTATGCGTAAGGGGAAACTATTGTATTTGGTTTGCAAATATTTTCTGTGATTCTGTGTGTTGACTTTTTACATTCTTGTTGGGGCCATTTGAAGCACAAAAGTTTTCAATTTTGGAAAGGTCCAATTTATCTAATTTTTTCCTTGGTTGCTTATGGGGAGGCTGTTTTAAATGAAAGAATAGTCCATAGAAATGACCACTAGCCATTGGGGTCTGCTAGAAGTTAACATGTGGCTGGAATCCTAAGGCTGGAAAGAGTGAATTATCTTTAATCCTATTACTGGGTTTTAGAAAATGTTTTAGAATTAAATGATCATTATCTAGTTGCCAACAATTCTGTTGTTAACATGGTATAGATAGAAGCCTGGACTAGAATAAAAAGACTGTCACCTCTGGGTCTCCATTTTCAATGCCCTGGGATTGCAAGAGTAGCGTAGAAACCTGATGGTTGGACAAGAGCAAGGGCATTTTGCTGTGCTTAAAATCAGCTTTGAATTCAAGGGCTGATTTCTAACTCACTGTTTAATCCTTTGACCTTGATTTGAATCAAATTTCCATTTGAAAATAAAGAGCCTCCATTTAAAAACTTTTAACCAACATGTTAAACTGGGAAAAAGTAAAATGTTAGTTAAAAATTGAAAAAGTTCAAAAGCCAAGAGAAAGTTGTTGGCAACTCTAGCTTGAGATCTTGCTGTGTATAACACAATGAAGGAATTTTGAAGTTTTTTAAATAAATGAGCTCATGGCTGTGGTGAGTGTGGGCCTTTGCTAATTTCTGCAATTTGCTCTGGAGGCTCTCTGTGCATCTGAGCACTTTATTCAGAGAATCTTCCACTTTCTGAGTTCGAAGGAATCTTAGAAGTCATCTAATCCAAACCCCCACCCCTTTTTCAAATCTGCTCTCCAACAATAAGTGGAATGTGGCAGAGAAAATGCCAGTAAGAACCATGAGGGGATGGGCGGCTTAAGGATGTTACGCCTGCTTCAGAAAGAATAGACACTAAAGGAAAGGAAATAAATGAAATGAGAAAGGGGGTTGAGTGAGAGCAAAATAAATAGGGTTTGCAAAGTCTAAGGAAGAAGGCCAGCTTTTGAGGTTTAGTTGTGGAAAAAAAAATTTTCTATTTCTAAATTCCTGCCAGTTACACTTAATCACTCTCTTCTCTATGGTCCTGTCTCATTTTATGGACAGTTCTATTCTGGCACTGATCACTATCTGTTTTTCAGTGTGGTTGTCTGTTAATATGTCTGTGTGTCCCTCTAGGAGCCCCTGGAGAAAAAAAGCCATAGCCTTCCAATGCCTGACTCTTAGGTCACTTCGCTGGCGGTATTGTGGCATGGCTACAAATATGGACTACAAGGCCCACAAGGCTCGACTCTTGGCTTCAAAAACGCCACATTGGAAATCCTCCTGGCTTTGACTGGTTCTGTAACCCTGGGCAAGTCACTGAACCTGAGCCTCATATGTATGATGGGTGGAAATATATGAGTGACCTCATATGTAAAATGGGTGGAAATAATAACTCTCCTCTAACTCAGTTGCAAGGATGACAGCTGACCAGCGTGTTTGGTGCTTGGCAAATGATAGTTGCTGAGATTTGGATTATCAAGCCTCAAGACATGCTTGTTGGGATTATTTGCATAGGGCAGGTGGTAGAGTCCTGGATCCACTGGAGGCACTACTCCAGCTGGCTGCTTATAGTGCTTAAATTGTTTTTAATTCTTGAGCCTCATAGTAATGACTTCCTAACTCTAGTCATCAACTGGTCTACTTAGGTTCAGTATACTTAATAGTACATAACTCTGTTGTTATTCGGATCTGTTTGATTTCATTCACCTATCCATTAGTCCAAGATGACAGGTCAGATTTCACCAGTGCTGCACTTCAGCTGCTGCCTGGGGAGACAATGGGTGGAAGTCATCCTGAGGAGTCAGGAAGCAAACCTGGGCTCCCTGTTCACTTCCAAGGCCCTACTGGGAATCACTTTTACCTTTAGGGGTCTTTAGGTAGTTTAGTCAAAATGGCAGGCTTTTCCGTTATTGGTCATTGTAATCCTGATTGCTGTCACAAATCATTTCTTCACTATGTGAATCCATGTCTACTCTCTGCTAGGTGTTAGAATTAAAGGGTTGAAAGAGATTGTCTTTTCCTGAAAGAACACACAGTATAGTATAGAAGACTTGAGAATATAAGATAGTGTGGTGAGTGTTGTTGTTGGGGAAGCATATTGGGTGTCATAAGAGCACAGAGGAGGGGCATCATTCTCTTCTTTGGGACTTTTTAGAAAGCTTCCTAGAGGACTTGCCCCCTGATCTAAGTCTTGAAAGAGAACCCAAGTTGTCAGACAAAATCAAGAAGGGAAATTCAGCCCAATCAGAGGTAATAGCACGTACAAAGGCAAGAAGGTGGGAGATGAGTTTGGCCTATAGTGTAAGATGTGAGGAGGAGAGCAGAATGAGAAAATGATAATAACAATAGCAGCTAATAATACCATAGCACCTACTATGTGTTTGGCACTGTGCTCACTATTTAATAGTTAATAACTCATTTAAATGTCAAAACAAGAAAGCTAATAATTTTAACAGCTAAAATTTAATGAACTCACCTCACACACCAGGCGTTGGTATGGGTGGGTTTTGTGTATTATCTGATTTAATCTTTATTATTACCCCCTATTTCCAGACCAGGCAACTGATGTTGAAAGATATTTAAGTTACGGTCCCAGGCCACATAGATGGCAATTGGCCGAGCTGGGATTTGAACCCGGAGATTGTCTGATTCTTGATCACTAGACTACAGAGGCAGCTTTTTTCTTTCTGTGCCTGTTGGGCAGACTATATCACAATGAAAAATGATCTCACATTAGGTCAGTTTCCCTGGACACTAATTCAGCCTCCTAAAATTCTTTTTGAAATAAGGTGGGTCATAATAAAATAACACATGCCCAAATGGACCCTGAAGTCAGCAGACAGGTGAAAACTGGTTATTCCTGGAGAAGAATTTTTCTGTGCAGAAGTGAAGAGAATTCAGAAAATGTTATTCTGCATTCATGAAAAACTCCAGGGTCCTGCAATGTTTTTGTAGAAACACTAAATTCCCGTCTGGCCAAAGTAAACAGAGCATCACAAATTGGGTTCCAGTGCCAGTGGTGAGCTTTGTACAAAAGAGCTCACTCTTCCTTCCAGGCCATCAAAAGCCAATTTCCTTCCTGACAAAGCTCGCACTGTGAACCTAGGTTGCATCCAGCTGCATTCCCCTGCGATTTGTGAGACCACCTCTGCGACTCTAATTGTGGCTGAGACTTCAGCTCCATTTGCAAGTACACCTGGATTCTGGCCCTGACTCTCACAGTGATTAGTTGTGTGACTATGGGTAAGTCCCTTAACGTCTCTGAACTTATTTTCCTCATCTGTCATGTGAAGCTATTAGTACCTTGCCTCCCTCACTGGATTGTGGGGGATAAAATAAGGCATTATGTAGGGTGGGGTTTTGAGAATGTAAAAACACGAAACAAAATAAGAGGTGATTTTTCTTCTCCATCAGTTTGGCTTGTCTCCTGCATTGACTTTTTAAAAACTCACTAAGGGCAAGAACAAAACCTTTTCCTTACCTTTTGGGAACTTGTCAATATGATTCTTTTAGCCTTGCTGAGCATTTGCCAAAAGGATATCTTTGTGCTTCGGGCAGCTTCTTTATTAGGCCTTAGCAGCTGCTTATTTCTTTCATATTATTATGATTTCATTTTGTAGAAGTTTACTTAGAGTGCTTTACTGACCGCCCACCCCCCCTCCCCCCGCCCATCTTTGAAAACAGTGGCATTTGGTTGTCTTCAGAGCTCTTAAATAGTAGCAGAGGCCCCAAGCAGGCTTGAGTGGACTCCTTTCACTTGTGTGTATGAACTCACTAGTGGCAGTAATTAATGGGGAAGATGGGCTTTGTAAACTGAGGACAAGTGAGTGAGTCATGGCACACAGGCTGACCCCCTTCACCTGGGCAGCCTCTGAGGACACCTGCCTCAGATCATTAAAACCCCCTGCCCAATTGACAAAGTCTGACTGCCTCTGCTGGTAGGGGTGAACAAAGCTGAGCATTTACTGGCTGGAGTGCAGGGATGAATGGCTCTTCGGCCAGGCCTGGCCCAGACAGCTGCTCATGCAAAGGGATTCCAAATGAACATGTTTCTATTTAGAATGTACATGTTTTGATTGAATTTGAAGAAAAGCATGAGGTAGTGCTCTCTTTGGAAAACAAACTAATTATGTACTCCTGTGTTGGCTGGTGGTTGGAAGCCGGGCATGTCCACAAGAGCACTTCATGGAAAGAATTTTCTTCCCTGTTGAACATGAGACGCTTCTTCAGCACCGCAGCTGATGCTTTTTGAGAATCACATGGTGGATAGCTGAAAAGGATCCTTGAGGGAAACCTTCAGCACAGTAAATATTCTTTTTATATTGGGAATTACCACCACACAATTTTTTTGTTTTCTTAATTTGGATTGGTATCTTCTGGGTTTTCCCTGGAGTTTGGATACGGGGTCTACTCAGGTGATTTACTGTCCTGTATGCAGTTGAAAATTTCCAGGGATGCAAGACCTGGTGGACCAAGTGATACCCCAAGAAGTTATTGGACTGAACCACTTGCATTTCCTTCAGGTCATGCTGTCTCGGCCAAGCTGTTGACTTAGCGCTGTTGTGACTTGGGTGGCTTTGACTCTTCCATTCAGGCTTTAGAAACATCATTGAGTTAACAGGCCACACACCAATTCACCCTTCTCCCTCCCTACTCTTCAATCCCTTTGTGTTACATAAGGAGGCCTTTCCTTGCTACAAAAAGGTAGCGGGCCTAAGGTTCCATGAGCTCTGTGCCCCTTATACCACCCCCAATTTAGGCTTTGTGCAAGGCTGCTTTTGTTTCCCTCCAAGAATTAAAAGTTAATTGATACCTCAAATGGATGCTGGTCACAAAGCATTTCACCATCCAATGCAGTCCTGCATCCCATTAGATTAACCCTCTTCCGCAGTCCATTGTAAATAAACATCCCACAACCACACACACAAAAAGCTTACCTACCTGAAACATTGTATTCATCTGAGTTCTGCAGTGGGGCTAAAATTCTATGACAATGTCACTGGGTTAATTACTTTAGATTAATGACTCTTGGAGCTCTGTTTTCCTTTGCCTTCCCTGTTTGTCACAGACTGCTGAACAAGTATTTCCAAATGTCTGAATTTATCAGGCTATCCAGAGTTCTTCCAGAGATGGGTAGTCATCTCAGCCCTAGACCTTTCATTGTAATACTACATATCCTACTAAATGATCCTGATATGATAATCCAGTATGCATGGACTGTATATTCATACTGTTCTTCTAGTGAGTTTATTTTCAGAGGAAAGAAACACATGTATTGTTTTTCCAAACATGGAGGAAAAAATTTCTATGAGATCAACTGAAAGCACAGTGAAATTGACTCAATTAAGTTGAGAAAGAAAGAAAGAGCACGCGAGTTAGACTTTTGCTGTTACCCTGAGGTGCACAAGTGTACAAGCCAATGACCTGACAGGTACTGGCAGAATACAGGCTTCAATAAGACGTTCTGCAGTTCTGAGGCTTAGATAAATATGAATTGTTTTTCACGCTAAACAAACTTTCCCCATTACCTAGTTTCTGTTCACCTTCAGCTAAGGCCACACAGATAGAATCATTTTTGTTGCCATTAGAAGAATTTTTTTTTTTTTCTGTCGGTCAAGCTAATTAATTCAGTCGTGTGTTGGAATGACGATGGAAATATATATTTTATCAGCATCCCTATTTCTATTACAGATGGTCCTACTTACTGCATCATACTTCCCAAACACCTCTTAGAGAGTGACAGTGAAACCATGACTTCTGCAGAGAAGATACACAAATGGCCAACAAGCATATAAAAAGATGCTCCACATCATTAGTCATCAGGAAAATGCAAATCAAAACCACCATGAAAGATTACTGCATACCTACTAGGATGACTATTATCAAAAAGTCACACAATAACACGTGTTGGCCAGGATGTGGAGAAATTGGACCCCTCTTACACTGCTGGCAGGAATGTAAAAAGGTACAGCCACTTTGGAAAACAGTCTGGCAGTTCTTCAAAGCGTTAAACACAGTGTTATCTTATGACCCAGCAATTTCACTCCTGGGCATATACCCAAGAGAACTGAAAATATTATGTCCACTCAAAAACTTACACACATGTTTATGTAGCATTATTCATAGTAGCTAAAAGAGGAAAACAACCCAAATGTCCATCAATAGATAAATGAATAAACAAAATATGATATATCCTCACAATGCAATATGACTTAGCCACAGACAGGATTGAAGTACTGATATGTACTATAACATGGGTGAACCTTGAAAACATTATGCCAAGTGAATGAAGCCAGTTACAAAAGGGTACATATCGACAAAATATTCAGAATAGGTGAATTTGTACAGACAGTAATTAGTGTTTTCCAAGGGCTGGGGAAAGTAGAAAATGGTGGTGGTTATCGTGAGTGATGGCTAAGTGATGCAGAGTTTCTTTTCTGAAAATATCCTAGAATTAGTTGTGGTGATGGATGCACAACTGCAAATATACTAAAAGCCATTGAGTTGTATACTTTAAATAGGCAAATTTTATTGTGTGTGAATTATATTTCAAAGAAGTGGTTAAAAAATTAAAACTATGACTTTGGACTTAGAGAAGCAATATTTTATCTACCACATTCAAAACCATAAGAAAAACTAAAATAGGCTAAAAGCAAGACAGCCATGTACGATTTTCCTTGAAATGGGCATTAAAGGGCTGAAGCATTTGAATGTGGCTCGATATTTTTGTTATTTTCCTTTAGTCTGCATTTAGATGAAAACAACTCAGCCCATATTCGTTTTTAAGTTATGCTCAAAATAGTATTTGTGATGCTGCTGAATTCTAGTTGTATCTTGGATTTGTAAGTTTTCCTGTTATTGGTTAAAGTAATGGTATAAGGATGTGTTGGTGGGTTGAACTTTTCAGCCTTAACAACAAACAGTTTCTCTGAATGGCAGTCAAGTTTTTCAAAGCTCTAAATTGGCAATGAGAGACACTAAGATTAGCATACGAACATGTTTAATCATGAAACAAACAATATTTTCTTCCGTAAGGAGAATAATCACCTGCACTCGTATACCTGAAGTTTAAGCCATTGGAAACACCACGTCCTTTGCTCTGGAACCAGTCTCCATTTGCTCAGAAAAATGAGCAGTCCTATCACTCTGGCACGAAAACTGATGGCAGAGTCGTGCCCAGCCCACTGATTACTTCTCAATAATAATAGTGACTAATGTTTTTGAGGTCTTGCCATGCGTCATGTACTGTCCTGAACGATTTACACAAATCATTATTTAATGTTCTCAACCCTATGGCATACATTTTATGATCATCTCTACTTTACAGATGGTGAACTGAAGCACAGGACAGTAGCGCATAAGCTCACACATCTACCAAGTGTCAAACCTGAGATTTGAACCCAAAACCCAAGTCTGTGTGATACAGAGTCCAGTCCTTAGTCATACTGTCATCGTGCCCCATTAGCTTTCTTTATTTTATTATTATTTTTTTTTAATGTAATCCTCTATGCCTTTAGTAGTGGTTCTCAGCTAGGGGCAATTTTGCCACCCAGCAGACATTTGAAAATGTCTAGAGACATTTTTGCTGGTCATAACTGGGGGTGGGGGTGGGGACGGAGGTGGGGGTGGGGAATGCTACTAGATGCTGCTAAACAGAGGATCAATTACAGTAGAAGTCCCAGACGCTGCTAAATAGAGGATCAGTTACAGTGCCATGCTGAGTCATTTTGGAGCCTGAAACAAAAGGAACATTTAGGAATATTGATCTTACCTATATTTAAAATTTTGATAGTTTGTTCATCATGGGGCACTAATTTAGATGTTTTCAAAATACTTAAAGATATTACTTATCTTGATTAATGAGTTTTTTTGGTGTTCTCTTAAATTTCATGCCCAGGGCAAGTGCCCCATTCACCTCACCCTAGTTGTAACACTACTGCTGAATGGTCTACAGTGCATAAGATAGCCCCTGAAACGAAGAATTGTCCAGTCCGGAATGTCAATAGTGCTGAGGTTCAGAAACCCTGGCCTGAAGTACTGGAAGAAGTTTCCCTGTGGATGGGCAAAGGGAGAATAAAAGGGAAGCACATAATACAAGTCATAATAATAGCCGCTGTTTACTAAACTATTACTCTAATCTACAAACTGCTGTGCATGTGTTAGTGTTGATCTGTCTTTTGTCATACCCACCCTGGGAGCCACTAGGCTGCTCTGCCCTCTAGCATCAGAGTTGTCCACTAACCATTAATTAGGTCATTGAACTGCACTTGCATAGGGTCACAGAAAACAGTGCACCATATTGCTCCAAGTATAAGTGTAGAATGGGTTTTGTTTCCTCCAACAACAAAAATATGTTTTAAATCTCCTTGAAGAAAATCAGCCTAATAAATTTGGGAGCCATTTTGCCGAAGATTGTCACTGACATAACTTTTGGAGCTGCCGGAAGACACAATCAGTTGTGGCAAATCAAGTGCTCCAGAGTATCTTTTCTGACGTGATTTAATGATTTGATAAGGAGTGTCAACTTGGTTTTAAAACTCACAGATATTCTCATAAAACACTCCTGTACTTGCTTGCTGCTACTCAGAGTTAGTAAGCAATGGGGTGCTGTGGAAAGCTGGAGGGCCTCGAGGGTGGACTGACCTAAATTCAAGCTGCTTCCACTATTTACTAGACGTATGACCTTGGGCAAATTAGTTAACATCTCCAGGTCACAATTTTCAAGGCATGGCGATGATAATATTACCTAACAGGGTGTAGCATTGGTGTGAGAATTAAATGCAAAAGTAGTTCTCTTCTCTCCCTTGAAAAGTGTATTAGGAAAAAGTAAAAGCTTTGTTGTTCTGATATTTTAGAAATCTAAAACTCACTTCTATTTGGGGAAAATAAACTAGATTTCATCACCTTTAGCTGAAAATAATAATATTAATAATAGTAAAACACATGCAACTTGAAAAGTTCTTTGAAGTTTTCGCTATGAAAATCCACTAGAACATCTTTCCTCCCACGCCTCCCCATCGTTTTAAGGCTAGCAAGCTGTTAATTTGTTTCTCCAGTTTTTCTCTGAAGTGGGTCTTCACCTTACTCCTAAAGCCATCTGGGCTGGTTTAGCTCAGTCAGAGCCCAAAGCTAATGAGGCCAAGGTCAGGGCTGCATCCCCATGGGGAGCAGTTAGCTTGGCTCCCTTCTTTGGCCATACCCTGCTTCCCTAACCCTACCAGCTGGCTTTCCACCACGTGTTTGTTTTAAAGGCGGGGTGAGAAGGAAGGAGTGTGGCGGTGGACCCTCGCTACCAGCAACAGCTGAAAGCCTGGGTCTTTGTATGAAAAAGGTGGCACATGAAAACCAATCCCCAATTCCACTGGGCCTTGAAGACAGATGATTGGCACTGATGGTCATATAAAGGCAATGATCACAGTACAGATTATAATTATTTTCTTTCTAATTTATCCCCTTTTCCCTGACCCACCCCGTCAGAGAGTGGCAGCCACTTCCTGATGCTCTACCATGGTCCTTGGTTGTTTAGGACAACATAACCGATGCCTGCTGTTGTCAGCAATGCCATGGCAAGAACCTTCTGTGAAGGCTGCAACAAGGTTAAACGTTGGGAAGAGGTTCTTGTTAGTAGCATCCGGTTACTGTTGCTATGATACATTTGGTGTATTGATGGCAAGGCATGAACAAAAACCCTCTGTCGTCCGAGGTGGAGACAGTTTTTCATCTGGCTTTTGATTTAGCTTCTGTTGCATGTGTCTTTTAAAGGGTATTTGCTAACACACTACACCTGTATCACGGAGCAGCACATGTTTTATCATTTTGGTTGTAAACAGAAAATTAGCAGCCAAGGTCCCCAGTAAAGAGACGGTTTCTGCTAGGACCTCTTACCTATTTCATTCATTAGTATCAAAACAGAAATGAAACCAGTTTAAAACTTTTCAAAAATAATATCTAAATTGTGCTCAGATGTCTTCTGTGTGCACAGGATATGGACCTTCTGCTTCTTTTGGCGGCCATTTATGATTTCAAGGCATTGCCTGAAGCAAGAGATGGAAGAAAAGCAGAACTATACTCCTTATGAATGAAATTACACACAGCTCAGGCTAAGGAAGTGTCAGAAGGAAGGGCTAATGGGTGCTCAAGAATATTTCTAGACATAGCTTTTTATTAAGAAAAATTTCTGACATGTAAAAAACTAGATTGATATCACGAGCCCTCAGGTTCCTCTCATTCAGTTTTCACACCTTCTCTGTTTCATCGCTTTCTCAACTCACCTCTCCGCTTCTTGACTATTTTGAAACAAACCTAAGATGTGTCATTTCATGCATGAATACTTTAATAGATATTCCTACAACATTAACACTTCAAAAACACTTTAAGTAGATGTGTAGAATGGCAGAAAATACTGTGATGAGAGAGAAATCTCATCCTGAGTAGTGTCAGCTTTCCTGGTATCACACTTTTGGGTTACAGAAACTTTTAAAATCTAAAGAAGTGACTGGAGAGGTCAGAAGGGAACAGAATGTTTAGGGGTCTTCAGAGGACTGTCACCAGATGAAGCAAAGGTACTGGCACCCAGGTGAATATTCTGGAAGAAGTCTACCACTAAGCTGTCCTGCAGCCTACAGCTGAGAAGAAGTCAAAAAGAAAAGTTGGATAAATGATAAGAAGAGCAACTCATCAAAAAGAGTGTATCAAGTGAGATTTGAACATGTTGCTGCTTTGTCTTTAAAAGTTGCCCCCAGATCATGATAATAGTCATTAACATTTGAGCACTTACTGTATACCATGTGCAGTTCATGGATTATCTCTTGTAATCTTCAAAATATCTGTGATATATATTGAAGTTATTCCCATTTTACAGATGAGGAAACTGAGGTCTAGAGAGATCCGTGGGCAAGGCAATGATTGGAATGTAATCAGTTTGACTCCAGTGACGTTACTTGTAACCACTATGTAGCCCTGCCTTTCAACCAGCTTCGAAAGTCATAGGTTAATGGTCAATAAGATTTAAAATTTGAATAGTCATACACTCACGGGCACTGTGACTTATCTGAATGTCAGCTTAAGTTCATTCCAGGTTATTTGGAACACATGCCTCTATTCATTCATTCATTGATTCACTCATCCATTCAGCAAACATTATATGAGCACCTACCACTAAAGTATATGCTAGACACTGCAGTACACCAGGATCTCTCCTGCCTAAGTGGGTTATTGAATGCAAACTCTTTTTGCTTTAGGGTGAGTGTATCTGTTTTAAAGTGAAGACTGTCAGAGTTGGAATGTGCAGTCACCTGGACTTTTGCTTGTAAATAACAGAGACCTACTTTAGCTAGCTTAGGCAAAAAGGAAAAGTTTATTCTAAAGACTCTGGGGTTCTCAAGGAACCCAGGGGTAAGAATGCAGCTAGGCTTGACCTGGAACCAGACACTGTGTTATTGGTCAGGACTTTTCTGTGTCTCACTGCATCTCATCTGTGCCCCTTTCTGCATGTCAGCTTGATTCTTTCTTTCTCTGCTCCCCAGGCTATATGACGGCAGATGGCTATCTCTATTATCTCCATGAATACAGATTACTCATTCTCGGATAGACTAAATAGCCTTATCTGTAAAATAGATTGTTCAATTCCAATGATAAAATGCATGTGGAAATGATTTGTAAATGGTAAATGAGTATAAAAATGTTGTTGATCATTCTTATTACAGGACTCAAAATGGAATTTTCACCTCGTGTCTATATTCATATTATAGGCCCAGCTACCCGGAGTGAAGCCAAGTCTCCCTTAGTCTCAATTCCAAATTCACGGACAGCTGCCCACTTCTAGACCAGTTGGATGTGGTCAAGAAGAGGGCCGTATTGTACAAACATGGCTGCAAGAGGATTGAAGAGGGAGGGGCAATTCCAAGGAAAGGAAGGGAAAGGGGAGGCTATGAAGACAAACTGATAGGCATTCAGTGAAGGAACTGGTAACAAATACTATAGAAGCACATTAAATTACATGCATTCAAGTTTCTTATACTTCCTTCTGGGATGAAAATTAAGAAGCCAAATGAAATATTACTCAAATATCTGCAAGGGGTTGACAGGTACAATCATGGCAATTATTATACAACACACATGTCATAGTTTCAAATGCCTTGTCTTTTGCCTAGATAGAAACATTTGAAATTAATGTTGGATTAATGTCAATCCAATATTGACTTTTGCAATCCAATATTAGATTACAAAATCTAAAATATTCTCACTGCATATATCCCGTGGTCAATTGTGCCTTCTTTTATTTTAGGTGCTTACAAGTCCCTGAATAGCAGAGGAAATTTGTAAGCCTTATGCTTAACCAAGTTCTTCTTTTTTAAAAAAAATTTTCAACTTTTTTTTTAGATTCAGGAAGTACATGTGTAGATTTGCTACATGATCAAGTTCTCGAGACTGCAAAAGCAATGAGCTCTTTGCTTTCTACAACTAGGGGAATACAATGAATGCATTTCACACAAACAGATACATGTATTTATCCCTTAGCACTGGTAATTGTGATTTCAAAAATAAAATTCTAGCTCCAAATTATATTCAGACTTGTTCTAGTAATAGCTCCCTAATATGCACTGTATTCATGCAATTAGTGTGTTTCACTTTTTAGCATTAGCTATTTTTTTTTATTATACTTCAGAAATAATACCGCACACCACCAGGCACAATGGCTCACACCTGTAATCCCAGCACTTTGGGATGCTGAGGCGGGCAGATCACCTGGGGTCAGGATATGGGGACCAGCCTGGCTAACATGGTGTAACCCCGTCTCTACTAAAAATACAAAAATTATCCAGGCATGGTGGCAGGCACCTGTAGTCCCAGCTACTGGGGAGGTTGAGGCAGGACAATCGCTTGAACCTGGGAGGCGGAGATTGCAGTGAGCCAAGATAACAACCAATGCACTCCAGCCTGAGTGACAGAGTGAGACTGCATCTCAAAAAATAAAAAAATAAAAAAAATACCACATACAATATACTCCTTTTTTGCCTATAATCATGTTGTTTGTTTAAGCTGGGAGAAAATCTCATTCCCTAGATATGATGGTGATTTTCATCTATTTAAAACAGTTTTTCACCAGTGAGATGTAAGCAGTTACAACAATGTGTTCTCGAAAGTGGCATAGGCCATTGATGGCATCGAATATTTGGCCAGTGGGATCTGGTGGCAGTTAAGACGGAGTCTACATAAAATTGAACAGGCTGTCTGTGTTTCCTGGTCCTCTTTTGGGAAAGACGCATCTTTTGTCAGAAGAAGGGGAGGTTCAACTGCACAGGAAGGAGTTGTGTGCAAAAAGGCGCTGACTTTTTAGTTTAGACTCATGAAAAGTCATTGATGGGACGCATGTAAATAAGGGTTGCAGGGTCAGTCCTTCAGTCTCAAAGCCAGAATGATGCTTAACATTCCAGACCGTGGCCTTCAGCAAAGCACCAGGAGCCTCTTCAAAGGTCACCTTTGCCCTGTTCCCACCCTGTTAACACAAGGTGGAAATTCCATTTTGAGTCCTGTAATAAGAATGATCAATGACATTTTTATACCGATTTACCATTTACAAATCACTTCCACACGCATTTTGTCATTAGAATTGAACAATCCATTTTTACAGATAAGGCTATTTAGTCTATCTGAGAATAAGGAACCGGTCAGTGATTGCAAAGCCAGTAAGTCATGAAGCCAGAACTGAAATCTAGGATTTTGGCCCCAAATCCTGTTCTTTCCCCAGCATACACACATTACTTCTCCAATGGGGATGTGTTGTTGACAAATCTCCAAGCTAAAGGATACCATGTCTTCCTGTCTCGAGGGAACTGGAGAAAAGGTTTAAAGACAGTTGTGAAAAGCAGGGATGAGGAAGTTGATACCTCACAGCCCAAAGTTTAATTTGGTAAACGAGTGACCACAGTTAATGATCGTTCAGCTTCCTCACAATTACATTAAAACACACACACACACACACACACACACACACACTTTGGGGCTTTTAAGAAGTGACATGCAGAAAAAAATAGAGCCTATTCACATAAGATGTTTGAAGACCTTCATTAGTATTTACTTACTTAGCTCATCTTCCTGTCCTTCCTCCCCCAACAAAAAAGTGGGAAGGACATTGGGAGGTTAAAATCTTCTTTAATACAGATTTTTTTTTTTCCCCAGATATATCCAAACAGCAGATCAAGGAACAGCAGATCTAGGTTTGAGGAACTTCACATTTCCACTGTTAAAAACCAGGCTCCATTTTACTGGTTTTAAAACGATTTAATTCACAAACACTTGACAGTTTTCTTTAGGAGCGCTGTGATAGTATGAAGAGGGATAAGCCTGTAGCTCTACAGTGTTTTTCTTACAAGTTTATGTTTGCCTTTCTCAGTTATTCTCTGCCTTGTGGATGGTGTCACAAAGCTGTCTGTCTGATTTTTAATAACGAGCAAGAGTACATTAGTGGCACATACCCATTTTAACTCCTGCCTTGCAGATTCTTAACTAGAGACTCCGCCGAGGACACAGCCAGGATATGCTATTGAACTTCTCTAGTTGTTGTAAACATTAAAGATAAATACCAACCTCACTTTGCCCCCTCCCCCTCTGGAAAAGGAAAGTTATGGTACTTGTGCAGTCAGAATTTTCTATACATAAATGTGAATTGAAAATGACTAGATTTTAATGGGTGATAATAGCAGCATTATAGTCAGTCAGTGGCCTCTTGAGCATGTAGCAGAGTGGTTTGGTTGATACATTCCCACCTGAACCAAACACTGTTATCTTCTTATTTCTTACACCCTTTCCCACTCACCTGGAACCAAACACTTCCCTTTGTTGTATCTTATCTAGGAACAAGGAAATGCCACTAGCTACAGGTAAATATGACCTTTGTGAACTGGCAGAAGCCTTCCTCAGTGGGATGGCTTGGAGCTCTGGTTTCCGACATGAGATTCATTTCAAAGTGGCCTACCCAGAGTTTATACTTAACTGTGGATTTGTTGGTAGTTTCTGGTGATTTGGTGATGCAATTATGCCTGATGCTAATAAAAGCCATATCACATGGATTTATAGAAATTTTGTTAAAATTTCTTAAAACAAGGAGTCAAATCCTATAACATTCAAAGATGTAATCGGTGTTTGTGACGGAAAATAGTACTGACAACTAAATTGATACCTTTTAAATAATAAATAAAATGTCATCAAATTCATATATTTGGCATGTTGCAAGTAAAGATGAATAGTTGTATAAAAATTGGATTGACAGATAAAATACAGGATGCTCTGTTAAATTGAATTTCAGATCAACAAAAAATAACTTTTTAGTATAAGTTTCCCCTTGCAATATTTGGGATCCATTTACACTAAAAACAAAAATCGTTATCTGTAATTCAGATTTAACTGGGCATCCTATAGTTTTATTTTCTAAATCCAGCAAGCCTAGTAAATAACTCCTATTTTCCCATGACATGAAGCCACCAGATCAAATAGCAACTGTTCTTAACACACAGATCAATTGAAGTAAGTCTGTTACTAATGGGCAACTGACTAGAAAGGAGTATGTTTCAGCAGAATCTCTATGAGTCTATTTTACAAATAATATCAGAATTCTGCATAAAGAGGTATATGGTTTTTTTCATTCTCTGAATTTGATGATTACATATTGTGATCAATCATACAGCAGCAGACGGAATCTTGGAACAGTGTGTCCTCCAGCTGTGGCAGAGAGCCAGGCAGCAATTAGGAAGGATCGCAAGAGCTTACAAGGCATGTTTGGATTTCTTTTGCTGCGACTAGAAAAGACTACAGAACTTTAAAGGTGATTAGTCCAGAATACTCCACCGTTTCAGTCAGGATCAAAAACATTTATAGTGTTCCTTGAACTGCCTTTATGTAAAGAAGATTTTAGGATTATTTTCTGAAAGGAGTAATTAATAATGAGAACAGTCATAGCAGCAGCAGCAGTTGCTATTTGTTGACGGTCTAATATGGGCCAGGCACTGTGGTCAGCTCCTGACTTCCTGTTGGACTCTGGCTAATTCTGGCATCTAACTGAGGTCTAACTCAGGTATAAGTTTTAACCACTCTGCTGAATTCCTTTAATAAATTACTGACTTTATACAGAAATATATCAATTTAAAACATGGGCCATGCTCTCACAGGCTACTTATATATCTGTGGTGTGGATTAATGGAAGAAAGAGGTGCTTTGGGTTTCCAGAACTCACTCAAAGGGTAATGTTAGTTTAGGGACATTGTGCTTTAAAAAGTCAAGAAACCGTTGCGAAGAAATTAATCTGGTTTTACTATTTTATTCTCTACCTCATTTCAGAAAGTATTTAAGGCAATTCATTCACTTTAGTGCTAATTTACATTCTGCTAAGATCATGTTTTTGCAATTTTGCTGGAACTGTGCTACTATTTAGCAAACCCTTCTACAGCATCTCTGTGCTTGGCTCCTGCTTTCAAGGAGCTAAGGTAAAACAAAATTCGAGACAGGTAAGACAAAATTACCACCAAGTTTTCCTCTCAAAGACTTGAAAATAGGTTGGGCGAGGTGGCTCACGCCTGTAATCCCAGCACTTTGGGAGACCGAGGCAGGTGGATCACCTGAGGTCAGGAGTTTGAGACCAGCATGGCCAGCATGGTGAAACCCTGTCTCTATTAAAAACACAAAAATTAGCTAGGCATGGTGGCGGGCGCCTGTAATCCCAGATACTCAGGTGACTGAAGCAGGAGAACTGCTTGAACTCCGGAGGCGGAGGTTGCAGTGAGCTGAAATTGCACCACTGCATTCCAGCCTAGTTGACAGAGCAAAACTCCGTCTCAAAAAACAAAACAAAACAAAACAAAACAAAAACCCTTGAACATAATCCAGAGATTAAATCTCTTCCAATGCAACCTGAAAAAAGAAGAAAAACAATATAAAATATTCAATTTTCCTCCATCCTTTGCCCCAATTCAGAAGTTTAGCCTTTTGCAAGATGTGGGCAGTGATCTCTTCCTTGTTTTCCACTTTTTACCTCTGAGCTCAGGGTGTTAGCACCCTCTGGGCTTCCCTCCCTTCAAGGAAGAACTGGCTGCACTTTGTCAGCTGCCCCTTTTGCTTTTGTCAGCCATCTAGCACAAAAAGGAATTGTGAATTTTTGATGACTACTCCTCTAAGAGCGAATCTGATGGCCTGCCCTCAGGTGGGAAGATGAACCTCTTGATGGATAATCTTGCTCAACCAGATGACCCTCCCATTAGATTACCTTCAAGGTGTGCTGGCTCCTGCCTTTCCTCCTAAACTCAGTTTGAAATCCCGCCAACTTTCTAGATGAGGAGATTGATTGAGGCTCAGAGAAAAGAAGGGACTTGCTGTAGGAAATATACCCAGTTAGTCACAGAAGCAAAACTGGCCCCTGTGTCTTCTGATTCCTAGGCTAAAAGTTTTGGTTTCATACTGTGAAGCTTCTTCCTGCCTTCAGACTTAGTCTGGGTCCTCACAGTCTTCCTCTTTGGTCTAGAACTGTATTCAATAGGGTCTCTAGTAGAGTATAGCCATCATTTACCAAGAACAGAAGCACGTCTAGTGAGGGTCTAGAAATCAACTATGTTATCTTCAGGTTAGAGAGCTTTCGTACCGAAAGACAAACATTTGAAACATAAGTTAAAATAACACTTTCCCACCAAAACAGTTAGTGGTTTGTTATTATTCCTGTGGAAACACCCTGAAAATGTTTTTTGAAGTTCTTTGCAAGAATAAACTAGAGAGCTGAGGAGGGGAGGCACAGTAATAACTAGGTACAAGAAATGGTATTGCAGAATGTAGATTATGACTGGGAAACTATAATAACTCAGTTTCTTCTGTTGCCTAAGAGGAAGCTGTGTTTCTCTTTAACTGTAATTGAGTTTTTCATATACATGTTCTGGAGATAGTAATCAATCTCTGATTTTATCTGAGCTGTCCTTGAATGAATCTGAAACTGTAACTAAAACAGTTTGAAAACAGCCACACAGAGAAAAAGACAACCGGACCAGTTATTTGGTAATGTAACGCATAAACCAAACTGAATTTGTGTGGTATTTTGTAGGTCCTCCTTTGGTCAGGCAAGCAAGGATCAATAATTAACATTTCCCAAATGCCTTAAAATTATTCATTGATCACAATAGCACATCTGTAAAGACATTTCCATATGAGAAGCATAAGGCTCTGATCTGTTTAGATCAGACCACCTGGTCCCCAATTGGCGGCCCCCAATTTACAAATGAATCATGTCATGTTCCAGACGTTAGTATGTAAGTCAGTTGGAAACCTGGGGCATGCTTTACCATAGAAGCAATATTATTTATGATGATTAGTTTCTTAGGCTAACTGGCAAACACTATTGCCTTTCAATTATACCGTGAATTAGCTTACAAGTCTATTTAAATCATGGTGTAATTGAAGGACAACGGTGTTGGCCAATTAGCCTAAAAAACAAAACAGAGGAGTAAGACCCATATTTCTCAGAAGACAGTGGTAAGGAATCTATGTGAGTGCTGCGATTTAGATTGCAGAACCTGCTAGCAAATCCCGCAAATTCAATTTGCCTCATATTGTTCTTCATTTGTAAAGGTCTAAACTGGAATAACCTGGTACAGTTCTGTCCATGAGGCAGCTGCTATAGGGAGACCTGCCCTGAACAGCCAGCTTTGATAATTCTGTGATCAGGATACTGACACTCATCCGCTTTGTAATATTGGACGTGTGACCCCCACCCTTACCTGAGTGGCATTCAGGAAAGTGGAGTAAGACCCATGGTGGGGTTGTTCTCCTGGTTTGCTTGAGTCCTGCCCTAGCCTAGCCCTACCACTTCAACCTGGAGAAGGGTTGAAGGAATGGAAGAGAACTCATGAAATAAGGTGTTCAAGTTCCCGTTTTTTTTAATTAAAAAAATGCGTATACACATAATATATGCCCATTGTAAACTGTGACATAGAAAAATTGAAAAAGGAAAATTAAAATGTGTACATAATTCTGCCACCTACAGATAACTGTTTATATCTTGGTATATATGCTTAAATCGCTTATTCTGTTTATGAAGATACACACACATTTAAAAAAATTACAATGATATACTAATGTTGATTGGTGACTTTAGGAAAATCTTAATAATAGTATATTGAAGATTTTTTCATGTCAATGAATATAGATATATTTATTTTAGAAAAGAAAATGTATAAATAAATAAATATAGATCCACATCAGCATTTTTAGCAACTGCTTAGTAGCCTATAGTATGGATAAACTGTCACTTGTTTGCCCTCTCCCTTATTGAAAGTCCCGACTCCTTTTTGATGCTCTGCACAGACTGTGTGTTGCTAGAGCCTGCTTGGCTTGCACTGGCTCTGGAAAGCTATTGTTAGCATCTTTTCCCATCTTCACATTCAGTGAGGTCACATTGGAAGCTTGAAATAGGCCGTGGTGAGTGCATTTACACTGTGGAAATTGGCAAATGCTCCAAATAGAGGATTTAGTTTTTTCTCCCAAGGAACTGGTGTACTAGCACATTATACAGAGCCCCTCAGCTCATTCCCTGGCTTCACTTTGCGTAGCACAGCTGGTCGGATGAGGGTGGATGGATGGGAGAAAAGGAACTGACAACAAATAATCACAGTAACAACCGGTTCTCAAACTTTGCTAACATAGATCCATTTGTGGCTAATGCTCCTATTGCACACTGCAGGCATTGTATCTTAACAATCATGTGTAAGTAAATAATAATAATAAGGTTTTGGAGGCCAAGTGTCTTGGCAAATAAATTAAAGCTGTGTTATCTGTTAACCTAGTAACAAGGTTCAGGTTGAATGGATTGCAGATGGGTAGCAAAGCTAGCAAGAAGAGTCTAGAAGAACCCAACTGGCATTTTGGCTTTCCAAGGATTTTTGTTTCTGTCAGAGAAAGAGTGTTCACCAGGAGAATGGCTCCTGTGAGCCCCAAGTGTTTGCTCTGTTCACTGTGGGACTTTAAACCTGTGGGGGCAGCACCATATATCAGGAGCAGCACTTCTGGATTCTTCTTTTTTCAGTCAGGTTTTCTTTTCTTATCAGGTTGTAGTTTTTGGAAAGAGTGGGAAAGAAGGCCAAGGAAATGTACTTACCCTTAGGGATGGCATAGACTTGTCACTTTACAACATGTTTTGCTTTTTCCCTTGTCAAAGTAGGAGGGACACAGGGTTAAAGGACACCTTGTTAATCTGAGTCATGTCCCTCTGTCACTAACATAAAAGTACCTCGAGCGCCTCAGAAACTGTTCTACAACATTCCTGTATATTGTTCTGTGTTATTTCTAATAGCATAGTGTGGTGGTGAGGAGTGCAGGTTCCAGAGTCTGAAAGATCTAGGTTCAAATCCCAGGTCTGCAATTTATAACTGTGTGACTCTGGGTATGTTACTTAACATCCATTCTGAGCCTCAGTTTCTTCAGCTATTAAATGAGGATGCTAGTGGTGTCTGTCTTGTAGTTTTCTTGTGCAAATCAATCTAGATGATGCATATAAAATGCTTGGTATGATGCCCAGTATTTAGTATAAGTTCAGTACTATTGTGATTTTCCTGTAATGGTCTAGTACTCTCTGTACATTTTACAGAAATGCTAGCTAAAGTACTCCTGACTGCCCTCACGTGCCCCTCTCTAAATGATCTTTAATCAAAACCCTGCTGTACACAAAATTATCTCCCCGTGAGCATGATACATACTTTGTAATCCATCTCAGCTTCAGGAATTTTTTTTCTCATGAAACAAACAGCTCTCGAATGTATTCCCTGTTATTCCCATCCTTCTAAGTCTGTCTCCTCCAGGGAGCCTCTCTTGATCACTCCAGCAGTCCATGCTTGTGTGTGCTTTTATAACTGATATCCTTCATCACTTCCAGTCCTTCCTCTTCCTCTCGGGATTACCCACTTGACCCTGAACCACGTCATACCATGTGACTGGTCTAGAGCTCTTACAGCAGAATTACCATCAAACTCCTGTGTCATTTGATAACTGCTCCAGATGCATAAGAGAGAGCAGCAAGAACTACATTAATTCAACTACGCGTTGATAATAGGTTTGCCAAATTTAGCAAATAAAAATACAGGGTGCCCAGATACATTTAAATTTCAGATAAACAGTGAATGTTTTCAAATTTTTTTTAATTTTTAAATTTTATTGACAAACAATAATTGTATATATTTATAGAGTACAATGTAATGTTTTGATATATTTACATATATCAAACATTGTGAAATAATTATATTAAGCTAATTAATAGATCCATCACCTGACATACTTATTTTTTGTGTTAAGAATATTTGAGATATACTATTTAGCAATTTTGAAATATATAATACATTTTTTAAAGCATGAGTATATTCCAAATATTGTGTGAGGCATACTAATACCTTTTTGTTGTTGTTTATTTGAAATTCCAATTAAAATGGGTGTTCTATATTTTATCTGGCTACTCTAATTAGGAAATGAGCAGAAAGGCCCTAAGAAGGCAAAAGAGCTGTCACAAATCCCCGGGACACAGGTACTCTGACATAATCTATCAATTGAACAAATACCTCCTAAACGATTTTGTCATCTGGCTTCTCTGTCCACCAGGGTATATATGTACAGTTGTGTATAGGGTGCTTACAACATCATTGTTTATTTGGGACACCATTCATAATGTTGACATCAAGATTTACTTATTTATTTTTAACCATTCTCTGCCTTACAACAGTAGTGTCTTAAAGTCAGCACATTATGACAATTTTTGGCAGATAGAATTAAGCATCTTGAGGAAGGGGCACCTTTTTCTAGTTCACATCAAGGTGTCATGGATAGTGGTTACCCTGTACTCATTGTAGATTAGCATAAAATGTGCTGCAGCATTTTTCAAACCGTAGATTGTAACTCACTGATGGGCTGGGAAATCATTTTAGTGGGTCACGACCAACATTAGTGATGATAATGATGGAGTAGAATGGAATAGAATATCAGAGTGTGTTCTACTTAATAAACGTGTTGTCGCTGGGAGTTTCTATTCAGTTTCATATGTGTCTGTCTACTGGATGGTAATAAAAATATATTTCTGTTTGTGTCTCACTGTCAAAAAGGTTTGAAAAGCACTGATGTGGTGCTAAAGAACTTAAAATCTTGAGACCAGCACAGCAGAGTCCAAATCCTAGTTCTGATACATGCTTGCTGTGTAACCTTAGGCAAATTACTTGACCCTTCTGGGCCTTGGTTACCCCATCTGCAATTTGGGGATAATAATTGTACCTGCCTCCAGGGTTATTCTGAGGATTTAATTAATTAATCCATGCAAAGCACTTAGCACAAGGCCTGGCGTATAACAGTGGATCAATGCAGTTTTTGCTGTTATTATCAGTGATTAGCCGAGAGCTGAGGGGGTTGGAAGAGACAGGCTCATTAACTGTGGATGAGCAGTGACAGCTGACAGCCAGATGTGGAAAGAAAGGGAGTTCGGAATAATGCGAAAGCAGATGAGGTACAATAAAGGATATTCAAAAAATGACCCTGAGTCATCAGGAAGAGGTTAAATTATACCCAGGATGTTCTGTTGAATAAGACAAATTTGTAATACATTTAGAAGGCTTTCCAATAAAAAGAATCTAAATAAAAAGAATCTGAACACTTAACAGAAAATATCAATTAATTGGATAAATTAATGTAAATGGAAGTTTTGGTTCTGCAAGTCCAGTTAAACGAGGTCCTCCAGTCCGAAATATTTTCTGCAAGCAAATCTTGACTCTCATGAAGGTTGCAGGTTCTCTGAGGGCACAGACGGAATGTTTTATTTCTTCTGTATCTCCTGCAGAGTCAGTTTGGGGCCCAGCACACAACTGTTAGTCCTAGGGTCATCATTCCCCAGGTTAAAATCGGGGGCATTTCCCCCTGTCCCCAGTACAGAACACGTCTGCCAACTGTATCAGGTACTAGCCCAACACTGAGCGTGGACGGGTGGTGGTCTTCCCTTCATCTTGCTCCTAGCTGTCTTTGGGAGATGAGAGATGGGAACAGCAGCAGAGCTTGCAATCTCCTTTCATAGACTGTTGCTGCTTACTAATAGTTGCCAGGTGCTCGTGTGTGTGTGTGAGAAAGAGAATGAATGAATGAATGAATGAATGAATGAATGAATGAATGCATCTTATGACTCCAGAGCATTATTAGGCTGTTGGTTCAGAATTCTTTGGAGTATGAAGATTCCTTTAAAAATAACCATCATTTTTTACTGAGCAAATCAAACAGCTGATCTTGGGAGAGCTTGATAAAGACATTTAAATATCAACAATCATTTTCTTTTTCTTTTTCTTTTTTTTTTGAGATGGAGTCTTGCTCATCACCCAGGCTGGAGTGCAGTGGCCTGATCTCAGCTCACTGCAAGCTCCGCCTCCCGGGTTCACGCCATTCTCCTGTCTCAGCCTCCCGAGTAGCTGGGACTACAGGCGCCTGCCAACGCGCCCGGATAATTTTTTGTATTTTTAGCAGAGACGGGGTTTCACCGTCTTAGCCAGGATGGTCTCGATCTCCTGACCTTGTGATCCACCTGCCTCGGCCTCCCAAAGTGCTGGGATTACAGGCGTGAGCCACCGCGCCTGGCCATCAACAATCATTTTCAAATTCATTTGGGATCTGTGGCATAGCAATCCAACATTCACTTAGCCCAATTGCTCTCAAAGTATGGACATGTGTAGAGACCTCTTTTTAATGTTTGCAGTTTTTATGAGGTTCCTCTTCCTGTCCCACCCTCCCAACTGCCACATCAATAATAGTTGTGCTATTAGAATATAGCGACTGAGGAAAAAGTACATGGGTGAATAAACCTATGAATTCAACTGCAGTTTAAATGAATCAATCATAGCTACATCTATCTATATTAAAAATATAGCACACATATGAGCAAGACATATTTTAGTATATTGCTGTGATAGCTCTCTGCATTCTCCTCTCCTCTCCTTTTTTTTTTTTCTTTTTTTCTTTTTCTTTTTTTTATTTTTTTGAGACAGAGTCTCACTCTGTAGCCAGGCTGGAGTGCAGTGGCACGATCTCGGCTCACTGCAACCTCCGCCTCCGGGGTTCAAGTGATTCTCCTGCCTCAGCCTCCCAAGAAGCTGGGACTACAGGTGCACGCCACCACGCCCAGCTAATTTTTGTATTTTGTTTTTTAGTAGAGACGGCGTTTCATCATGTTGGCCAGGGTGGTCTCGATCTCTTGATCTCGTGGTCTGCCCACCTTGGCTTGCCAAGGTGCTGGGATTACAGGTGTGAGCCACTGCGCCTGACCTGCACTCCTTTCTCTTTCCAGTTGCATAACTTATAATTATTTATTTACTTGTTAACTAATTTTAATGCCTGTCTCTCCCACTGTACTGTGACCACCATGAGATCAAGGAGTAACTTAATTTGTGCTCACTCTTGTTCTAAGACTCAGCACGAAGCCAGAGCCCTTCTAGATGCTTTTTTTTTTTTTTTTGAAATGGAGTTTTTTTGCTCTTGTTGCACAGGCTGGAGTGCAATGGCACGATCTTGGCTCACCACAACCTCCACCTCCCAGGCTCAAGCGATTCTCCTGCCTCAGCCTTCCCAAGTAGCTGGGATTATAAGCCTGTGCCACCAAGTCCAGCTAGTTTTGTATTTTTAGTAGAGATGGAGTTTCTCCGTGTGGGTCAGGCTGGTCTCGAACTCCTGACCTCAGGTGATCCACCCACCTTGGCCTCCCAAAGTGCTGGGATTACAGGCATGAGCCACTGTGCCCGGCTTATTACATTTCTGCTAAATGAGGGGATGAATGGCATAGCTGCTTATGCAGCTTCTGGGCTGTTGTATGGTTCTGCTGAAACCAATCAGAATTGAGCTTTCCTAAGCCCACCCCAAGGCAAAGGGCAATACTCTTATAGGTGAAACTGCACACATATGATCTAGAGTGAGAGAAATCATGTGAGTGTTGAGCATTGTCAGAACTTTATTAAAATATACATTGTATTAGTTCATTTTCACAGTGCTGATAAACACACACCCGAGACTGGGCAATTTACAAAAGAAAGGGGTTTATTGGATTTACAGCTCCACATATCTGGTGAGACCTCACAATCATGGTGGAAGGCAAAAGGCACTTTTTACATGGCGGTGGCAAGAGAGAATGAGGGCCAAGTGAAACAAATTTCCTCTTATGAAACCATCAGATCTTGTGAGACTTATTCACTACCAGGAGAACAGTATGGGGGAAACTGCCCCCATGATTCAGTCATCTCCCACTGGGTCCCTCCCACAATACATGGGAATTATGGGAGTACAATTCAAGATGAGATTTGGGTAGGGACACAGAGCCAAACCAAATCATACATATACAATGCACAACTGGGAGATAGAACAGCAGATTTATTTTAGTTACATGGGTGAAAAGATCGTGTTCGAGCCAAGATCAAAAGGGCAGGTAAGATGGCAACTAAATATGTTTCCTTTCCTCCCTCCATGTATGAAGGAAGTTATCTGGACAGAGTGGACTGCAGGAACCCAGACCCTACAGCGGAAAAGAAGAGGATGTGCTAAAGGAACAAGAGAAGGCTGGTGGTGCCCACTGAAGAAACTGATGGTAAATCATTGGCCTCTAAGAGAGTCTGTGGTTCTTGGGATACAACACAAATTAAGTTTTATTTCTTATTTTGAGTGAGTAGCACATGCATATTGTGTGAAATTCCAAAGCACCAAAGGACAGTGAAAAGTGCATTTTTCTTCCATCCAGTCAGCCCTGCAGCTGCCAGTCCACTTTCCTTCCTAAAAGGACCGCTATTTTCAGTTCTTAAGGGAAAATTTACACTAAGGAAAGTTTGCGGGTTCTGTTTCTGTGAAATAAATGAATACATAAATCAGTAAACTAGTAAGTAAATCAGTATTTTCCTATTTTTCACTTTCTTGAAATATACACCACTAACATCTTGGCAACCATCCTTTATCACATCTTCCTGCGCATGTGTGCCTGTGTGCACACACATGCTATTTTACCTAAAGAGTACTACAGAATACAAGTTTTCACTGTGGGTACCTTCTTTAAAAAATGTGAAGCCTTTTTTTCCTACCCTTTATATTGCTCCCAAAAGGTAACCAATGTGAATAACCTGGTAAGTATCTTTTCATGTCTTCTTCCATATTTGCATAATTATACAGAACATTTATATTACATATACAAAAGGGAGGTTTTGGTTATTTGATTTTACAACAGTGGCATCCAAGTATCATATATATACTACTACATCTTGCTTTTTTCACTTAATAATACACCATGGAAACCACTTCATTCCTTTAAGTGCTGGCATGAAAGGCCATGGTTTGGATATGCAGTTCACTCAGCCATACCCCTTCTCACAAACATACCTTCCATTTCCAGTGCTTTTATTTCTGTGGAGTAGATTCCCAAGAGTGGCATTGCTAGGATGAAGTGTAGCTATATATTTAATTTAGCAGATAATACCAGATTCTGTTCCAGACAGGCTATAACAATTTATATTTTTACCACCAATATATGAGAGTATACTTTCTCCAGCATGTTCACATTCACTTTTGTAAAAAAACAAAATTAGGATAACCCTTCAATTTTTTTGTCAGCTATTTGTTGACCCAAATTGGGAAATATTTTGAGCACTGAAAATACTTGAGCAGATTCTCCTTCAAGGCCGGAGACCTGACTAAGAAAATGCTTTGACTTTTATGCATTTGACTTTAACACAACTTGGGTTAATAATCAACATGATAACTACCAATTGCTAAGAACATCTGTTGCATTCAGTATTTGCTAAACATTGTCTCATTTAAACTTTTAAGAGCTATTAGCAGACACTCTTACTCCTTCCATTTTACAAATGAAGAAATTTAAGTACAGAGAAGTTGAGAGATTTACCAAAGGTCACACAGCCAGGATGTGGCAGAATGGGTCCTTTAAGTTCAGCATGGGACTCTTATCTACAGTGCCACTAGACTTTGATTAGCCTGTATACCTTTGGGCTACTGGAGGTTAAGGCTAGGCCTGACCTTTGTAAAGGTGTGCATTTGCTTTCTGCAGACAGTGAAAAATGAACTGGGAATACAGTCAAGGTCCTAAGTGCCCTGTGTTTGGACCTGGCCAACTGGATGTGGGCAGCTGTGTCTTGCAGCTCTTGAGAAGGTCAAACCCCTCCTGAGGAGCAAGAGTGTCCACTTAGCCAAGGGAAATCAGAGCCCCAAGAAGAGAGGCTGGAATCTGTTTGTGCAGTGTTCATTGAGATGCTGGATTTTTGTCTCCTGTCCCCAGGCAGAATTTCTGTCATTCAGGAATGGGAAGTCTTTCCTTAAGTGCTCTTGATCCACAGCCACTTTGCTTCCAAAAGCTTTCTAGCCTATCTCAGCAAAAAAAGGCAGGTAAAGTACTTCTGGAGAAAAAAGGCTCAGAACAACTGATGGCCAGGTCTTGAGTCTGCTTTCATCCCTGCAGCTCTGTTTCTGTGTTGACAGGACCAGACCATGGTGCATTCTTTAATATCACTGTGATAGAAGTGCTTATTTAAATGGATTTGTGGAGGCGATTAATTTACTCCGCACAGAATTCCAGCCAAATATTCCTTGTGAGAGAAAGTGAAAGACACATTGCAATTTACCCCAAGAGATACTTATAAAGAGAATCAGATGTAGATTGGTTCATCAAATAAAGAAAATCACTGATATTAATGCTTTGGCTGGAAATGGTTTCACCTTGATAGGGTAATCAAAATAACTACAGTTTATTGAGCACTCAGTAAATGACAGGTGATTTGCATATATTTTCTCGTTTTATCTTCACCACAACCCTAAAGAGGTAGGTACCCATTACCGTGTCCATTTTGCAGATGAGCCAGTTGAGGCTGGGGGGGGGGGGGGCGGGGGTCGGTGGCTTTCTCTGTCTGAGATAATATTGTGAGTAACTGGTGGGAGCTGAGACTAGAAATCAGGAGTGTCTCAGCCTTCCTTAACCTCCTTGACTCCATCCCCCTGAGCCTGCTCAGGATTTTGGAGCTATCTTATTTTTTTGGGCAGTTGCATCTAAGCATCATTAGACATTCATAATAACAACAGTTTCCATTTACCAGAGACCTGTTATGAGCTAGGCACTTCACATCTGTCTTACACAGTCTGTATGACTCTAAAATCTGAGCTGTCCGTGTTTGATTCTCTACCACTCTATCCCTACAGATAAAGTTTCTTTAGCAATACTGACCAAGGGAAAAAGAGAGAAGGCAAAAAAAAAAAAAAAAATCACAAAAATCAGGAATGGAATAGGGAACTTCACTACAGGACCTGCAGTCATCAAAAGGATAATAAGAGAATATTACAAACAAGTACGAACACATACATTTGACAACATAGATAATGTGGACTACTTCCTAGAAAAATGCAAATTTTAAGGGAATATTACAAACAAGTACGAACACATACATTTGATAACATAGATAATGTGGACTAATTCCTAGAAAAATGCAAATTTTCACAAGCCACCCAATATGAAATAATTTGAAAAGCCCCATAATTATTTAAAAAATGGAATTCATAATTTAAAACTCAAATATCCAGAGTAAGATGGCTTCACTTGAGAATTCTACCTTGTGTTTAAAGAGTAATCAATGGCAATTCTTCACTATCTCTTTCAGAAATAGAAGAGTAGAGAACACTTCTCAGTTCCTCATATGAAACTAGTATCACTCTGATATCAAAACCAGGCAAAGACAGTAAAAAAAAAAAATCTACAGACTAAGATTCCTTCTAAATATAGATGCAAAAATCCCTAACAAAACATTGGCAAATAGAATTCAGAAATATATGAAAAGAATTGTACACCATTACCAAGTGGGGTTTATTCCAGGAATGTAAGGCTAGTTCAACATTAGAAAATCAATTAATGTAATCAACAGGTTAAAGATGAAAAATTATATGATTATATCAACTGATGCAGGAAAAGTTTCCCAGAATTCAACTTACTTGTGATAAAATCTCTCAGCAAACAAAAAATAGGGTACCACTTCCTCAATCTGAAAAAGGATATCTATACAAATCTACAACTAACATTACAGTTAATAGTGAAAGGCAGAATGTTTTCCCCCAAAGATTGTCAATAAGGCAGGGATGTCTGCTCTTGCAAGTCTTATTCAACGTAAGACTGGAAGAAGATGTATCTAGTTCAGTAATGCCAGAGGAAAAACAAATAAGACATGCAAATCGGAAAAGAAAAATCAGCCATCTCTGTTTGCAGTTGACATGATGATCTACATAAGAAATCCAAAGGAATCTACACAAAATGCATAAAATTAACAAGTGAGTTCAGAAAGTCACAGGATACAAAATAAACTTACAAAAAGAAGTTACATTTTTATATACTGTATATACCAGTAATGAAGATGTTTAAGTTAAATTTTAAAAGTACAAGATCATATGACACTACTCAAAAATGACATACAGAACATGTATGTTTAAAAGTACAAAATAGTAATTAATAGAATATCTAAATGGAGAGGCATATGTGTTCATGGATTGGAAGTTTCAATATAGTAAAGACGTCATTTCTCCCCAAATTGTTATAAAAATTTGCCCAATTCTTATCAAAATTCCTGCAATGTTTTATCTAAATATAGAAAAGATTTTTATGAAATGGCAAGGAAATGAGAATAGCTAAAACAATTTTGAAAAAGAAGAAGAAAGTAAAAGGAATAACTCTATTTCAAAACTTCTTATATAGGTACAGTCATCTAGACTGTATTGTGTTGACTGAGGGATAGACTTATATATCAGTGGAAGACAATAGAGAACCCAGATATAGCACCACACAAGTTCAGCCAACTAATTTTAAAATAGTAATAAAATATGAATAGCAACATAAATATAATAAACTATTAATAAAATTATATAACAAATTTCTAGATTTATAAAAAAATTGTGAAGATATTACAGAGTTTTCATATAATCTGCAACCAGTTTCCCCTCTTATTGACACTTTAGATGAGTATAGCACATTTGTTACAATCGATGAACAAATATTAATATTATTAACTAAAGTGCACACTTAAATCAAATTTTTAAAGTTTTTACCAAATGTTTATTTCTAACCTGGGATGTCATCCAGAATACTATAGTCCATTTAGTTATCATGCTTCCTTAGGGTCTTCTTGATTTTGACAGTTTCTCACTTGTTTTTGATGACTTCGGCAGTTTTGAGGAGCACTGGTCAGGTATTTTCCAAAATGTCCTTCAACTGAGATTCATCTAATTGTTTTCTTGTAATTAGACTGGAGTTATGGTGCTGTAGTTTTGATGTGGTTTGTCCCTGCCAAAACTCATGCTGAAATTTGATTCCCCAGTGTAGCACCATTGGGTGGTGGGGCCCAGTGGGAGGAGTTTTGGTCATAGGGGTGGATACCTTATGAATGGATTAATGCCCTCCCATAGTGGTGAGTGAGTTCTCCCTCTCCTGGGAATGGATTAGAGCCCATGAAAGCAGGTTGTTAAAAGAGTCTGGCTGCCTTGGCTTCTCTCTCTCTCTTGTTTTTTCTCTTACCATGTGATCTCTTTGTACCTGTACACTCCCCTTCCGCTTTCCACTATGACGAGTGGAAGTAGCATGAGACTTTCACTAGAAGCTGAGTAGACACCAGCACTAGGCTTCTTGAGCTTCCAAGCCTGCAGAATTGTGAACTAAATAGACTTCTTTTCTTCATAAATCACCAAGCCTTAAGTATTCTATTATAGCAACACAAAATGGACTAAGACATATGGGTTTCTGGGAGGAAGACCATAGAGGTAAAGTGCTCTTTCATCACATCATGTCAAAGATACCTACTATCAATATGAGAGCACTGTTGATGTTGACCTTGAACCTGGCTAAGATAGTGTTTGTTAGGTTTCTCCACCGTAAAGTTACTCTTCCCCCTTTCTATACTTTACTCAGAAGAAAGTCACCACATGAAGGTCACACTTATGGAGTCAGACAGTTATATTCCACTTCATTTAGGGTGAAATATCCATATAAATTATTTGGAATTCTCTGCCTGGGATATTTATTTCTTTTTCTTCATTCATTCATTCATTCATTCACTGAGTTATACCAATATGGACTCATGGATAACTTTCTATACTTTAGAATATAATCTGATATTACTTTATTTTGTTGCTCAAAGCATTCCAGCTTTGGCCATTGGGAGCTCTTTTTTTTTTTTTTTT
>NC_045445.1:14125293-14166571 GCF_002776525.5 Piliocolobus tephrosceles | reverse complement strand
GCCTCGCCCTGCTTCAGCTCTCGCTGGTCGGGCTGCAGCAGCTGACCAGCACCGATTGTCCGGCACTCCCGAGTGAGATGACCCCAGTACCTCAGTTGAAAATGCAGAAATCACCGGTCTTCTGTGTCGCTCGCGCTGGGAGATGGAGATTGAAGCTGTTCCTATTCGGCCATCTTGCTCTCTAGTCGTTCTTTGTACTTTTTAGTAGAGACGGGATTTCACCGTGTTAGCCAGGATGGTCTCGATCTCCTGACCTTGTGATCCGCCCGCCTCGGCCTCCCAAAGTGCTGGGATTACAGGCTTGAGCCACCGCGCCCGGCCAACTCTGTTTGCTCTTCTAGAACAAAAGTATTACCCTTTCTTCTTACCATCTCACATGGGCCAGATTCTGCTTTCTCAGCAAAATCAACAGCACCAATAACAACAAATCGACTTACTCATTTTTCCTGAGAGACCAGGGCTTCTTACTCTATTTTGTACCATGGATCCCATCGGCCTCTGGTGGAGCCTATGGACCCCTTCTCAGAATAATATTTCTTAATTATTATTTTTAAAGACAGAGTCTCTCTCTGTCATCCAGGCTGGAGTGCAGTGGCACAGTCATGACTCACCGCAGCCTCGATTTCCCGGGCTTCAGCGATCCTCCCACCCTCAGCCTCCTGAGTAGCTGGGACTGCGGTAGCATGCCACCACACCTGGCTCATTTTTGTATTTTTTGGCAGAGACAGGGGTTTGCCATAGTTACCCAGGCTGGTCTCAAACTCCTGGGCTCTAAGCGATCCACCCGCCTTGGCCTCCCAAAAGAATAATACTTTGTAATGGCTATGAGGAATAATACTCTAAAGAGTCCCCAGTGATTGCTGCCTCCTTGTATTCATGCCCTTATATAATCTCCTTCACTTGTTTATGGTCTAATAATTTATTCTGAACAAATTGAATATACCAAAAATGATGTCACTTTTATGATTATGTTAAGATTTTCAACATGTTTCTTTGAAATATAATTCACATACTATCAAATTTATTCTCTTAAGGTATGTAATACAGTAGTATTTAGTATGTTACAATGTTGTACAACTGTGACCAATATGTATTCTATTAATGTAAGATTTTTATCACACCAAAAAGAAGCCCAGTACCCATTAGCAGTCACTCCCCATTGTTCTCTCTCCCGAGCCTATGATAACCATTAATCTATTTTTGTCTGTACAAATTTGCCTGTTCTGGATATTTCATAGAAATTGAATTATACACTAAGTGGTACTTTGTGACTGGCTTCTTTCAGTTAATGTAATGTTCTCAAGGTTCATCCATGTTGTAACATGTGCTAGTACCTTGTTCCATTCTTTGGCTGAATAATATTCCATGATATCGATAGGTTACGTTTTACTTATCCATTCATCAGTTGACAGACATTGGGTTTCCTCCACTTTTTTACTATTGTGAATAGTGCTGCTATGAACATTCATGTACAAATTTTTGCATGAAAATATGTTTTCAATTCTTTTGGATGTATATCTAGGAGTGGAGTTGCTGGGTCATATGATAACTCTATAATTAAATTAGAGAAACTGCCAAACTGTTTCCTAAAGTGGCTGCAATGTTTTACATCCCCACCAGCAATGTAGGAGAGTTGCAAATTTTCCACATCCTTGCCAACACTAGTTATTTTCTGTCTTTAATTCCAGCCATCTTAGTGGATGCGAAGTGGCATTTCATTGTGGCATTGCTTTGCATTTTTCTATTGAACAATTTTTCACATTCTTGTTGGTCATTTGTGTATCTTCATTGGATAAATAGTTATTGAGATCCTTTGCCCACATTTAAATTGGATTATTTGTTTTTTCTTAATCAATTTAAGAACTCTGTACATGTTTTATGTATTAGACCCTTAGCAGACATATCATTTATAAATGTTTTGTCCCATCCTGTAGAGTCTTTTAAAAATAGACTTAAGTTTTAGAGCAGTTTTTGATTTACAGAAAAACTGAGCAGCAAGTACAAAGACTTCCCATATATCCTTTCTCTCTCACTGCAAATTTCCCTAGTATTAACATCTTGCATTAGTGTGGTACATTTGTTAAAACTGATGAACTGATATTGATACATTGTTAATTAAGTCCTAAATTTACATTAGTGTTTACTCTCCGTATTGTATAATTCCATGCATTTTGACAAATGCATAATGTCATGTATCCACCATTATAGTTCATAAAAAATAATCTCACTTATGATTAAAGTGAAATAAAAATCACCTTAAAAGTCACCTGCACTCTACCTATTAACCTCTCTTTTCTTTCTCCTGAACCCCTGGCAACCAGTGATCTTTCTACTGTCTATAATTTTGCCTTTTTTCAAAACATCACATCTTTGGAATTATATAGCCTTTTTATATTGGCTTCTTTCACTAAGTAGTATGCAATTAAGGTTCCTTCATGTCTTTTTCTGATTTGATGGTTTCTTCTTTTTCGTTGCTGAACAGTATTCCATTTTCTGGATGTACCACAGTTTATAACTCACCTGTTGAGGAATATCTTGGTTGCTTCTAGTTTTTGGCAATTATAAATAAAACTTGCATCTTAGGTTGTTTGTGCTGCTATAACAAAATACCTGGGACTTGGCAGTTTATAGAGAACAAAAATTTATTTTTCACGGTTCTGCAGGCTTCGAAGTCCAAGATCAAGATGCTGGCAGGTTCAGTGTCTGGTGAGGGCCCATTCTTTTAAAATGGCGTTTTCTAGGCGTCCTCAAATGACAGAAGGGTAGAAGGACAAAAGAGAGCAAACTTCCTTCTTCCAAACCTTTTCATAAGGACACCAATCCATTCCCAAGAGCAGAGCCCTCATGGCTGAATCACCTCCTAAAGGCCCCACCTCTAAACACTGTTACATTGATAACTAAGTTTCAACATATGAATTTTGGGGGACAGATTAGACCTTAGAAGCTACTATAAACATTCTTATGCAGGTTTTTGTGTGAGCATAAGTTTCCAACTCATTTGGGTAAATACCTAGAGGTACAATTGATGGATCACATGGCAAAACTATGTTTAACTTTGCCAAATATTTAATTGAGATGTTTGTTCTCATATTGTTGAATTTTAAGGTTTTGAAATTTTTTATTTATTTTTTATTTTATTTATTTTTAAATTTTGTGGGTATATAATAGGTGTACCCACAAAATATAATTTATGGGTTACATAAGATGTTTTGATACAGGCATGCAATATATAATAATCACATCAGGGTAAATGGGGAATCCATCACCTTAAGCATTTACCCTTCATGTTACAAACAATCCAATGATACATTTTTACTGTGCAATTAAATTATTTTTAACTATAGTCACCATGTTATGCTAGCAAATACTAGGTCTTATTCATTCTTTCTAACTAATTTTTGTACCCATTAACCATCCCCACTTATCCCACATTTCCCTCCCTAGTACCCTTCCCAGCCTCTGGTAACCATTCTTCTACTCTCTATTTTCATGTCAGTCTGATTTTGAAATTTTTAGTTCCCACTAATAAGTGAGAACATATGATGTTTGTCTTTCTGTGCCTGGCTTATTTCATTGAACATAATGACCTCCAGTTCCATTCATGTTGTTGTAAATAATAGGATCTCATTCTTTGTTATGGCTGAATAGTACTCCTTATATATATGTACCACATTTTCTTTATTCATTCATCTGCTAATGGACATTAGGTTGCTTCCAACTCTTGGCTATTATAATTAGCCCTGTAACAAACATGAGAGTAAAGATATCTCTTCGATATACTGATTTCCTTTTTTGGGGAATGTACCTAGGAGTGGGATTGCTGGATCATATGTCAGCTCTGTTTTTAGTTTTTTGAGAAACCTCCAAACTGTTCTCCATAGCGGTTGTACTAATTTACATACCCATCAACAATGTACAAGTATTCCCTTTATCCCCATCCTCACTAGCATTTGTTTTTACCTGATTTTTGGATAAAAACATTTTAACAGGGTTGAGATGATTTGTCATCGTAGTTTTGATTTGTATTTCTTTTATGATTGATGATGTTGAGCACCTTTTCATATGTCTGTTTGCCATTTGTATCTCTTCTTTTGAGAAATGTCTATTCAAATGATGTGCCCATTTTTTGGTCAAATTATTAGATTTTTTTCCCCATAGATCTGTTTGAACTCCTTATATTTGCTGGTTATTAATCTTTTGTCAAATGGGTAGTTTGCAAATATTTTCTCCCATTGGTTGTCTCTTCACTTTGTTGATTATTTCCTTTGCTGTGCAAATGCTGTGCAAACTTAACGTGATCCCATTTCTCTATTTTTGCTTTGGTTGCCTGTGCTTCTGGTGTAATGATTAAGAAATCTTTGCCCAGTACAATGTTCTGGAGATTGTCCCCAAATGTTTTCTTGTAGTAGCTTCATAGTTTGAAGTGTTAGAGTTAATCTTTAATTCATTTTGATTTGATTTTAGTATATGGCAATAGGTAGGTGATATGGTTTGGCTCTGTGTCCCCACCCAAATCTCATCTTGAATTGTAGTTCCCATAATCACTACCTATCGTGGGAGGGACCTGGTGGGAAGTGATTTACTTCCCACCAGGTAAATTACAGTTTTCCCCAGGCTGTTCTTGTGATAATGAGTGAGCTCTCATGAGATCTGATGGTTTTATAAGTGTCTGGCATTTCCCTTGCTGGTACTCATTCTCTCTCCTGCTGCCCTGTGAAGAGGTGCCTTCTGCCATGATTGTAAGTTTCTTGAGGTCTCCCCAGCCATAAAGAACTGTGAGTCAATTAAATCTCTTTTCTTTATAAATTACCCAGTCTCATGTGTTTTTATAGCAGCCTGAGAATGGACTGATATAGTAGGAGTCCAGTTTCATTCTTCTGCATGTGAATATCCAGTTTTTCCAGCACCATTTATTGAAGAGACTGTCCTTTGTCCAATTTATGTTCTTGGAAACTTTGAAAAAGTGAGTCCACTGTAGGTATGTGGATTTATTTCTGGGTTCAGTATTCTGTTCCACTGATCTATGTGTCTGTTTTTTTTAGTTTTATTTTAAAAGTTTTGGAGGGTACTGGTGGCTTTTTGTTACATGGATAAGTTCTTTAACGGTGATCTGAGATTGTGGTGCACCCATCACACTAAAAGTACTGTGCTGTTTCGGTTACTATAGCTCTGTAGCATATTTTTATCCATCTCCTCAAGCATTTACCCTTTGAGTTACAAACAATCCAATTATATTCTTTAAGTTATTTTAAAATATGAAGTTATTATTGACTATAGTCACCCTGTTGTGCTATCAAATACTAGGTCTTATTTATTCTTTCTATTTTTTTGTACCCAATAACCATCCCCACCTCCTGCACCCAACCCCCTACTACCCTTCCCAGTCTCTGGTAATCAACTGAATCAAAACATTCAATTGTTTTGATGTTTAGATAACACAAATAAGTGAGCACATGCAATGTTTGTCTTTCTGTGCTTGGCTTATTTCACTTAACATAATCATCTCCAGTTCCTTTCATGTTGTTGCAAAGGACTGGATCTTATACTTTTCATGGCTGAATAGTACTCGATTGTATATATGTACCACATTTTCTTTATCCATTCATCTATTGGTAGACACTTAGGTTGCTTCCAAATCTTAGCTATTGTAAACAGTGCTACAACAACATGGGAATGGAGATATCTCTTTGACATGCTGATTTCCTTTCTTTTGGATATATACCCAGCAGTGGGATTTCTGGATCATATGGCAGCTCTATTTTTAGTTTTGGAGAAACCTCCAAACTGTTCTCCAGAGTGGTTGTACTAATTTATATTCCCACCAACAGTGTACGAGGGTTCCCTTTTCTCCACACTCTCACCAGCATTTGCTATTGTTTGTCTTTTGGATACGATCTGTTTTAACTGGGGTGAGATAATATCTCATTATAGTTTTGATTTGCATTTCTCTGATGATCAATGATGATGATCAGCTTTTCATATGCCTGTTTACTACCATTGTATGTCTTCTTTTGAGAAATGTCTATTCAAATCTTGTGCCCATTTTGATTGGATTATTAGATTTTTTCATACAGAGTTGTTTGAGTTCCTTATGTATTCTAGTTATTAATCCCTTGTCAGATGGATAGTTTGCATATATTTTCTCCTATACCGTGGATTGTCTTTCCTTTTGTTGATTGTATCCTTGGCTGTGCAGAAGCTGTTTAATGTGATGTGATCGCATTTGTCCATTTTTGCTTTGGTTGTCTGTCTGACAGGAAACTTTTGTCTAGTCCAATGTCCTAGAGATTTTTCTCATTGTTTTATTGTACGAGTTTTATAGTTTGAGGTCTTAGATGTAAGCCTTTAATCCATTTTGATTGGATTTTTTATATGCCAATAGATAGGGGTCTAGTTTTATTCTTCTGCATATTTATTCTCTTCAGCACCATTTATTGAAGATACTTTCTTTTCCCCAGTACATGTTCTTGGCATGTTTGTCAAAAATAAGTTAACTGTAGGTGTGTGGATTTGTTTCTGGGTTCTCTGTTCTGTTCCATTGGTTCTATGTGTCTGTTTTTATGCTGGTACCATGCTGTTTTGGTTACTATAGCTATGTAGTATAATTTGAAATCAGGCAATGTGATTACTCACATTTTGTTCTTTTTGTTCAGGATGGTGTTTGCTGTTTTGCATCTTTTCTCGTTCCATATAAATTTGAGGATTGTTTTTCTTTTCTGTGGGAAAAATCTTATTTTGATAAAGATTGCATTGAATCTGTAGATTGCTTTGGGTACTGTGGACATTTTAATAATATTGATTTTTCCAATCCCTGAACATGGAATATTTTTCCATTGTTTGTGTCCTCTTCAATTATTTTAATCAGTGTTTTATAGTTGTCATTAGGAAGATGTTTCACTTTTTTGGTTAATTCCCAGGTATTTACTTTTGTGTGTGTCTATTGTAAATGAGATTACTTAAAATTTGTTTTCACATTGTTCACTGTTGGCTTATAGAAATGCTACTGATTTTTGTATGTTGATTTTGTATCCTATAACTTTACTGAATTTGTTTATCAGTTCTAATAGCTTTCTTGTGGAGTCTTTCAATTTTTCCAAATAGAAGATCATATTATTTGCAAACAATGATAATTTGACTTCTTCCATTCCACTTTGGATGATCTTTAATTATTTCTCTTGTCTGTTTGCCCTACCTAGGACTTCCAGTACTGTGTTGAATAACAGTGGTGAGAATGGGCACCCTTTTCATGCTCTAGATCTTAGAGGAAAGAGTTTTAGTTTTTCCCATTCTGTATGATATTACCTGTTGGTCTGTCATATATGATTTTTATTATGTTGAGGAGTATTCCTTCTGTCCCCAATTTCTTGAGGGTTTGTATTATGAAGGGATGTTAAATTTTGTCAAATGCTTTTTGGCAGCAATTGAAATAATAATATGGTTTTTATCCTTTATTCTGTTGATATGATGCATCACATTAATTGATTTATGCATGCTGAACCATTTTTACATCCCAGGGATAAATCCCACTTGGTCATGATGAGTGATCTTTCGAATGTATTGTTCAATTCTGTTTAGTAGTATTGTGTTGAGGATTTTTGCATCAATATTCATCAAAGATATTGGCCTGTAATATTCTTTTTTTTAAATGTGTCTTTGGTTTTGTTATCAGGGTAATACTGGTCTCATAAAATGAGAGTGGAAGAGTTCCCTCCTCCTTTATTTTTCAGAATAGTTTAAGTAGGATTGGTATTAGTTCTTCTTTGAATGTTTGGTAGAATTCAGCAGTGAAGCCATCAGGTTGCAGACTATTCTTTACTGGGAGATTTTTATTATGGCTTTGATGTAATTACTTGTTATTGGTCTGTTCAGGTTTTGGATTTATCCCTGGTTCAAACTTGGTAGGTTGTACATATCTAGGAATTTGTTCATTTCTTCTAGATTTTCCAATTTATTGGCACATTGTTCCTGGTAGCCACTAATAATCATTTGAGTTTCTGTAGTATCAGTTGTAATATCTCCTTTTTATTTCTGATTTTATTTATTTTGATCTCTCTTTTTTTTCATAGTTAGTCTGGCTAATGGTTTGTCAATTTTGTTTAATTTTTCAAAAAAACAACTTTTTATTTTGTTATTTTTGTATTTTTTTCATTTCAATTTCATATATTTCTGCTCTGATCTTTATTTTTTATTTATTTTCTTTTACTAATTTTGGGCTTTGCTGTTGCTTTTCTAGTTCTTTAGATGCATCATTAGGTTGTTTATTGGAAGATTTCCTCTTTTTTAATGTAGGCACTTATAGTTCTATTTCCCTCTTAGTACTGCTTTTGCTGTATACCATAGGTTTTGGTATGTTGTGTTTCCATTATCATTTGTCTCAAGAATTTCTTCCATTTCCTCATTAATTTCTTCATTGACCCACTACTCATTCAGAGCATATTGTTTAATTTTTATGTATCTGTATAGTTTCCAAAATTCCTCTTGTTATTAATTTCTAGTTATATTCCATTGTAGTCAGAGAAGATGCTTGATATTATTTCAGTTTTTTTGAATGTTTTAAGACTTGTTTTGTGACCTAACATATGGTCTACCCTTGAGAATGATCTATGTGCTGAGAAGACTGTGTGTTCTGCAGCTCTTGTGTAAAATGTTATGTAAATATCTATTAGATCCATTTGGTCTATAGTGCAGATTAAGTGTGAGGTTTCTTTGTTGATTTTTCTGTCTGGAAATGCTGTCCAATGCTAAGAGTAGGATGTAGAACTCTCCAACTATAATTGTGTTGGGGCCTATTTCTAGTTCTAATAATATTTGCTTTATGTATCTGGATACTTCCATGTTGGATGCATGTATTTTTTAATTGTTATATCCTCTTGCTGAGTTGACCTTTTTTATTATATAGTGACCTTCTTTGTCTGTTGTTATAGTTCGTGTCTTGATATCTATTTTGTCTGATATAAGTATAGTGACTTCTGCTCTTTTTTGGTTTCCATTGGCATAGAATATCTTTTTCCATCATTTCATTTTCAGTGTATGTGTGCCTTTATATGTGAAGTGTGCTTCTTATAGACTACAGATCAATGGGCCTTTTTTGTTTCATCCCTTCAGCCAGTCTGTGTTACCATATTATCATTGGTAAGTAAGGACTTACCCCTGCCCTTTTATTATTTATTTTCTGGTTATTTTGTGATCTTCTCTTCCTTCTTTTCTTCCTTCCTACCTTCCTGTAGTGAAGGTGATTTTCTCTGGTTATATGATTTAGTTTCTTGTTTTTTATTTTTTGTGTGTCCATTGTATGTTTTTTGGTTTGTGGTTACCATGAGGCTTGCAAATACTACCTTATAACCCATTATTTTAACCTGATAACAACTTTATACTATTTGCATTAACAAACAAGCAAGAGCAAAAAGAAAACTAATGAAAACTCTATGCCTTAACTTTGTTTCCCTGCTTTTTAACTTTTTTTGTTTCTATTTTTATCTTATTGTACTGACTATGTCTTGAAAAGTTGTTGTAGTTAGTATTTTTTATTGGTTCATTATTTAGTCGTTCTACTTAGGTCAAGAATAGTGACATGGTTTGGCTGTGTCCCCACCCAAATCTCATCTTGAATTGTAGTTTCCATAATCCCCACGTGTCATGGGAGGAACCTAGTGGGTGGTAATTAAATCATGGGGGCAGTTACCTCCATGCTGTTCTCATGACAGTGATTGAGTTCTCATGAGATCTGATGGTTTTATAAGGGGCTTTCCCTCGCTTCGCTCTGCACTTCTCCTTGCTGCCATCATGTGAAGAAGGATGTGTTTGCTTCACCTTCTGCCATGATTGTAAAAGTTTCCTGAGGTCTCCCCAGCCATGCTGAACTGCGAGTCAAATAAACCTCCTTCCTTTATAAATTACCCGGTCTCGAGTATGTCTTTATTAGCAGTGTGAGAATGGACTAACACAAATACTTTATACACTATGGTTACAGTGTTATAATCTGTGCTTTTCTGTGTATTTACTATTATTGGTAAGTTTTGTACATTCAGGTGATTATTTACTGGTCATTACCCTTTTATTCCTGATTGAAGTACTTCCTTTAGCATTTCTTGTAGGACAGGTCTGCTATTGATGAAATCCCACAGCTTTTGTTTGTCTGGGAAATTTTTTACTTCTCCTTCATCTTTGAAGGATATTTTCACCGAATATACTATTTTAGGGTAAAAGGTTTTGTCTTTGTGGTTTTTTTTTTTTTTCCTTCAACATTTTAAATATGTCATGCAACCCTCTCCTGGCCTGTAAAATTTCCACTGAAAAGCCTGCTGCCAGACTTATTGGCACTCCACTATATGTTGTCTCTCTTTTTTTTTTTTTTTGCTACTTTTAGAATCCTTTATTTTTGCCTTTGATTATTAAATGCCTTGAGGTAGTCTTTGAGTGAAATCTGCTTGGCGTTCTATATAACCTTCTTGTACTTGGATATTGATATCTTTTTCTAGGTTTTGGACTTTCTCTGTTTTTATTTCTTTAAATAAACTATCTATTCCTCTCTCTCTACCTCCTCTTTAAGGCTAATAACTCTTAGATTTACCCTTTTGAGTCTGTTCTCTAGATCCTATAGGTGTTATTCACTCTTTTTTTATTCTTTTATCTACTCTGGCTGTGTATTTTCAAATAGCTTGTCTTCAAGCTTACTAATTCTTCTGCTTTATCAATTCTGCTATTAAATGACTTTGATGCATTCTTCAGTATGCCAGTTGCATTATTCAGCTCCAGAATTTCTGACTGATTCTTTTTAATCATTTCAATCTCTTTGTTGAATTTATCTGATAGAATTCTGGATTCCTTCTCTATGTTATCTTAAATTTCTTTTGAGTTTCTTCAATACAGCTATTTGACTTCTCTATCTGAAAAGTTACATCTACTAGCATCAACACCATCCAGAAAAACATGACCTCAGTAAATGAACTAAAGATGTTATTTCATGTCTGGGCATTGAAGAATTAGGTATTTATTGTAGTCTTCACTGTCTCAGCTTATTCGTAGCCATTCTTCTTGGGAAGGCTTTCCAGACATTTGAAAAGACTTGGGTATTTTGATCTAAGCTTTTCTAATATGTCAGCTGCAAGTTTCTTCTTTCTTACCTAGACATTTTTTGGGGGAGGGAGTGTGTACAAATCAATTGAAATTAATTACAACAAATTTAATATCTCTTAAAACTTTAAATGTACATATCCCTTGGTCCAGAAATTCTGTTTCTAGGAATTCATTATGCAAGTGCACCAAATATATGTAGAAGGATATTCACTACAATGCCATTAGTAATGCTAACAACTAAATGTACATCAATAATTTTATTGCATAAATTACACCATGAAACTGTGAAAACAACAAATAATTGTTATGTGCTGCTATGAAGTGATCTCCAGAATACAGTAAGCAGAAAAAGTGGGAATCAAAGCAGTATGTATGATATGCTTCTATTTGATTATGCATAGAAATTTTCTAGAGTTAGACACCAGAAACTGTTAATACTGTATACCACAGGGAATAGGAATGAGGAGTTGGGGGTCTGAAGTAGGAAGGGCATGTAATTTTTACTGTATACCTGTGGTTCTCAAAGTGTGCACCAAAGTACCCTGAGTTCCTGGAGGAAATTTAAAATTTCAAGGTAAGGACAATGATACTAGAAATCTATTAAACATTGCCAAAGCTACTAAGTCAAGATAGTTTGTAATTTCAACATTAGATCATGACACATTCCTTTTCTTTTTTTCCCTTTATAGGGAAGTTTTGTTTTTGTTTTGTTTTTATTTTTCCGTAAGTTATTGAGGATACAGGTGGTATTTGGTTACATGAGTAAGTTCTTTAGTGGTGATTTGTGAGATTTTGGTGCACTCATCACTCAAGCAGTATACACTGTGCCGTATTTATAGTATTTTATCCCTCACCCCCTCCCACTCTTCCCCCTGAGTACCCAAAGTTTATTGTATCATTCTTATGCCTTTCCTTATAGCTTAGCTCCCACATATCAGTGTGAACATATGATGTTTGGTTTTCCATTCCTGAGTTACTTCACTTAGAAGAATAGTCTCCAATCTCATCCAGGTCACTGCAAATGCTGTTTATTCCTTCCTTTTTATGGCTGACTAGTATTCATATATATATATATATATGAGATATATATGATATATATGAGATATATATATATATGATATATATAAAAAACAGGTTCTTTACCCACTTGTTGATTGATGGGCATTTGGGTTGCTTCCACGATTTTGCAATTGTGGATTGTGCTGCTATAAACATGTGTGTACAAGTATATTTTTTGTATAATGACTTCTTTTCCTCTGGGTAGATTCCCAGTACTGGGATTGCTGGATCAAATGGTAGTTCTACTTTTAGTTCTTTAAGGAATTTCCACAGTGTTTTCCATAGTGGCTGTACTAGTTTACATTCCCACCAGCAGTGTAGAAGTGTCCCCTGATCAATGCATCCATGCCAACATCTATGTTTTTTGATTTTTTTGATTATGGCCATTCTTGCAGAAGTAAGGTGGTATCACATTATGGTTCTAATTTGCATTTCCCTGATCATTAGTAATGTTGAACTTTTTTCATGTTTGTTGGCCATTTGTATATCTTCTTTTGAAAACTGTTCATGTCCTTAGCCCACTTTTTGATGAGATTGTTTTTTTCTTACTGATTTGTTTGAGTTCATTGTAGACTCTAGATATTAGTCCTTTGTCAGATGTATCGATTGTGAAGATTGTCTCCCACTCTGTGGGTTGTCTGTTTACTCTGCTGACTGTTCCTTTCACTTTGCAAAAGTTCTTTAGTTTAATTAGGTCCCAGCTACTTATCTTTGTTTTTATTGCATTTGTTTTTGGGTTCTTGGTCATGAAATCCTTGCCTAAGCCAATGTCTACAAGGGTTTTTCCAACGTTATCTTCTGGAATTTTTATAGTTTCAGGTCTTAGGCTTAAGTTCTTAATCCATCTTGAGTTGATTTTTATATAAGGTGAGAGATGAGGATCCAGTTTTATTCTCCTACATGTGGCTAGCCAGTTATCCCAGCACCATTTGTTGAAAAGGGTGTCCTTTCCCCATTTTATGTTTTTGTTTGCTTACAGCACATGCCTTTCAATAATATTGTATCTTTATGAAGTTGGCTTTGGGAAAGGTACTATGATAAAGTAACAAATATACCCTTTGGGTCATCTAAGTGACACTCCATTACAATTTAACTTATCTTCCCTCTGAACTGACTGAAAAGGCCCTATCAGCTCAGGTGAAAAGATCTAGGAGGCTATTCTTATTACTAAACAAGGAAAAAGTTCCCCAAATCCCCAGAAAAGACGACTATAAAAGTGGGTAGGTACCATCATCAAATGATGTTTTAGAAAATCATGACTTTACTAGGCAATGTCAGTAGAAGTTGACTTTGAAAGATGCTCAGATTATGGTAACAGAATGTGAAAATTGAGGCATAATAGAGTCATGATTAATGTGCATATTTCCATATTGAAAGTTCTTAAAGGTTCATGGCTACTCTTTGAGCTGGAGCAGCTCAGTATTTTTGATTCAGCCTCTTTGATTGAAAATGCTGTCACCAGACTGACTAGGTTTCCTCATTGCTTTGTCATTGGGCAGGAGCATTTCTTCTAAGTATATTGAAGCTATCTGTAGGAAACCATGGCTCATGATGGTCTGGCTCCTTTCTTTTCTTGGGAATCGGACAGAGGACCTGATCTCAGGGTCTTGACTGAAGTCACCCATTAAGATTATGACACAGCTAAGACTACAAACTAGGTCTTCTGGTCTAAGGTCAGTGCTCTGTCCATTCCACATCACTCCCTCCAATGTCAGTGAAGGCAAGATGGACTGAAGTAATGCTTTGACTAACTTTAAACTTAGGAGGTCAAGCAGACCTTGTGTTAAAGGTCTCATTGTGAGACTTGTCTAACCCTCAGTTTCCTCACTTGTTTGATGGGTATGATAATAATATCTACCTCTCAGGATTTTGTAAAGATGAAGTGACATCATGTAGACAAAGTGCTTAACATGGTGTCTGGCTCAGTGAAAATTTTAGTAAATGTTGTCCCTTCCTCTTGGCTAAGAGGTTGATCTCTGGAGTGAGCAATGCAAGTTTCAGAGTCTCAGTCCTATCACTCTCTATATGTGTGACTTTGAGATCATTACTTATCTCCTCTATGCCTTAGTTTCGTTATCTGTCTTACAATATTGTTATGAGGATGCAGTGGGATTATAGATATAAAGTGGTTGAATTCAGTGCTTCTCCTGAAGCAAGTGATCAACTTTATATAGTGTGACATCATTATTAATGGCAGGGTTACTAAGAGGAATTTGGTGTGAGCTCCCTGCGTGGAATGATCCTTATCATGAAATGGTGAAAGCCTTCCAATAGAATGTGTGCTTTGTGTCCTCCATGTCCTGTTTTTCCTCTTCTTCCCTACCCAGCCATTTATCCAATCCCGTTCACAGATCCTTGCTTCATAGTCAGGTGTAAGTGGCCAACAGCATAAAATATTACTACTCTCAGTGGGATTTGCATTTTTCAAGGGACTGAAATCCTAAATTGAAAGGAGGAAACTCTAGTGGTGCAAATCCAGCCCTAATTTAGAGCAGAGTTTCTCAGTCTCAGCACTGTGGACATTTTGGGCTGGATAGTTACTGTGAGGGACTTTCCTGTGCATTGTAGGATGTTCAGCACCGTCTCTGGCCTCAACTTACTAAATGCCAGTAGTGCAACAATGCCCTCCTCAGTTAAGACAAAAATGTCTAAGCACTGCTAAATATCCCCTGGGGAGAGAAATCACACATAATTATGATCCACTGGTTTAGAGGATTCTGCAGGGAAGTGGGGCCTTCCAGGATATCTTAAATGACACAGGAGTTATAAGTGCAAATGCCTTCAGGGGCCAGGCAGAAATGGAAATGCAGAAAGCAGAAGAGTATAATACGATAAGGAGTGGTGGGGCTTGTGGCAAAATGGAGGGTGTATGCCCTATTTAAAGGCATTCGAAATAAACATTTAAAGAAAAACTCTCTGGCCTGGCATGGTGGCTCACACCTGTAATTCCAGCACTTTAGGAGGCTGAGGAAGGAGGATTGCTTGAGGCCAGGAGTTTAAGATAAGCTTAGGAAACATAGTGAGACCTCATCTGTGCATAAATATTTTAAAAATTTAGCTGGGAGTGAGTAGTATGTGCCTGTAGTCCCACCTGCTCTGGAGGCTGAGGCAAGAAGATAAGTTGAACCCTGGAGTTGTACGTTGAAATGAGCTGTGATGATGTTACTGCACTCCAGCCCAGGCAACAGAGCAAGACCCTATCTGTAAAAAAAATAAAGAAATAAATTAAAAAGCTCTGTAAGCCAGACAAAGCGTATATGAGGACTGAAATGGGCTGCCAATTTCAAGTCCCGGATGTAGGCTGTTCCTTAGGATGGTTCAACTCTGGTACATACTCTCCTCGTTTGGGCCAGTGATTCCCCTAACCCAATCTCTGCTTTTCCCCCATCTGCCTTCCGCCTTCAAAGTAAGGATGCTTTTAAATAGTCAAGGCATATTTTATCATCCTAGAATGTAGACTTAATTTTAAATTCCACTAAAACTTTCAAATATATATGTGTTATTCAAATGGGCACATTTCAAATGTAATAATTTAAAACTGTCTATTGTTGTGTTAAAAATGGACAATAATTTGTAAGAACAGTAAAGGCAGGGGGAAAAATCAACAAAGACCAGAAAAACATAGATGAAAATATTAACAGGGGTTGTGCCTGGGTGAATTTTATCTATTTTTTTTTTTTTTTTTTGGTTTCCTATATATTTTTGTAAAGCTTAATGTTATACTGGGGAAAGCATACACTTGAAAGAAGAGCTCTATGTCATCCAGTACTTGTCCAGATGGGAAAGGTGTCGTGAAATCAAATAAATAACAAAAATCCTAATGGCTGAGCTAGTCCTCCTAATCCCTGCACTGTCAGAGGCTTCATGTCTGATGAACAAGAGAACCTGGAGTTCCCTGCATGTGGTTATTAACATTGATAATAATTGGAACACTAATCTCTGCCCACTACATTCTGTTCTCCGGTCGCTTTCTGCTGCTTTTTAATGACGCGCTTTTGCTTTTTCCCATGTATTCCACATTATACACATGCTGTACTGCTCTACCTTCCCTCGATTTATGCATGTCTCTAGCAGATGGTTGGGCCAGTCCACCTCGGGTGCTTGTTTAGCATAACAGAGAGCTCAACAACTGGGGCCCCACTCACAAGGTTCAGCTTGCATTTCTGGATACTGGTGGGGTAAACACAGGGTTAAGGCCAGCACTTGCCATTTCCAACCTACCTTTACTACAGCTAGGGATGGGTTTTCCTATTTGCTTTTCAAGAGTTGTTTTTCCTCTCTCATTTTTTCCACCCCCTACCCCCATTTTTTCCCTTGGACTTCTCAGGTTTTCCACGGGACTTCTCACGGTAGTGGTGAGTACAGGGAATTTTCGAGGAAAAATTCCATTTTGGAAATCCAACATTTGGAGTCCCTGCTTAACCTGTTTTTGGTGACTGAATCTTGTTGAAGGCGAGGGAGGCATCCTTCATTCACCTACTCCTTTTCCCTCTCTGAAGAAGGATGTGCTGCATCAACCGTCCACTCTCCTCAGAATGGTGGAAGTTTTGAGCACATGTGGATATGAGCAATTAAAGAAATCACAATTGACCTCCATTAACACACTTCCAGTCTCTTGAAGCTTGTGGAGTAGTTCAAGTCACCTTCCAGGTGCCAGGCCTCCTGGCTGCCTCAATTCAGAGCTACACTTCTCCCCATGCCTGTAGCACGTTGATTTCAAGCTCCTGCCGTTCGAAGAAGTACTTATGGATGCTTACTGTGGCAATATAAGCTACACTTTTTTTTCATCTGATCTGGGTCCTCAGATCTTCTGGGCTATTATTTATGAAGAAAAAACTATCTTGTGATAAAACCATCTAAGGAGTTGAAGGTTGTTATTGTTCTAGGTTGCTACAAGATTTGCCTTAATGACTTAAGATGAACACAGCTTGAGATAAGAAAGCTGTAAAGTGCCAGTCTGAAGTTTCCTGTAATATGTAATTTCCATGTGGATGGAAAAAATTGATTTCTAATTTATAAAATACGTCCCCCAATGCCAGTTATTACGTACTTTTCTAGTTTCAGCTTGAAAGCACTCAGAGTGATGCATCCACAGAAAGCAGAAAAGCGGGGGTTGCTTTCTTCCCACTCCAGGTGAAGAAGGAAAAAATGGAACTTTGTGGAGAGGAAGCCAAGAAAGCAGTTGGGGTGGTGTGATTGGTGGGGGAGGAGCCTGGATAAATGGTGGTCTCCATATATTTTCAGGACGGCTCTTTTCTCTCCAGCACTGGAGGAAAATCAATATCTTGTTTTCAGATGGGTAAATGGAGTTGTCTCTTTAAAGTGCCCCGGTCAGTTCACCACACGTCGGGCAGCTGCTGCTTTCCAGGCTGCCCCGCGATTCCCAGGCTAGAAGGATTGACAAGGCGATGATAAACTAACGTGCCCCCTCAGTTCTGGGTGTGCACCATTGTTCCTGCAGCTGAGACCCTCTGCTGCTATTTGCTTTCTCCCACATACATTATTCAACAGCCCAGGAAAAGGCCAAGAACCTCTTTCATTCAGGAATTCTGTATTAAAATAATCAATTTCAAACTGAAGCCGGGAAGGCCAGCTTGCTACAGGGAGAGCCTATTAATAAGCCACCAGTCTTTTCCATTTGCATTGAACTCATGCTGTATTGTGGTAATATGGGATTATTTTTTTTTTTCAGTTTCCTCCAAGAAACTAAACATTACATTGGTTCTCTTGCCCTTTCATAAATAGCATGTAGAAGAGCTTCTTCATTTGATCCCATCATTAATAAAACACTAGAGGCCATATTTCTGCCTGATACTCTGCAACTGACCAATTCTGATTTTGAACGTACTTTAAAAAAGCCATTAGCTCTCCATGAAATGTAGCAAGAAGAAAAGTTTTCAAGTGTTTTGTTTTCCATTCATTGGCATTACATTTCTTGTCTGGCCTCTTCTGCTCCCGCCTCTAACCATTTCCCCACGTGCGCACACACACACACACACACACACACACACACACACACACAAATTGTTATATTCAACCACTAAGCCAAAAAATTAGAAACCTTACATGTACAAGTAAAGATAACTTTCAAGTGCTTTCCAGCAGCACCATGAGACACTCTCCCAAATGGGTGTGTTTTTCCTATTTGGTTAATAAAGGGTTAATCAAAAACTCCCTTTCTGTGGCTTCCTTATTGTCAAAATTCTTTCTAGGCTTACATCTGTCCGTTTTCATGCCTTTAAACAATCAATGACCAAAAAGTAGCTATTAGTAATTACTATTCTAGAGTCAATTCAACAAACATTTATTGAACACCAACTGTGTACACGAGGAATCTCCAGGGCTTTAACTTGGGGCATCCCAATGAATCAGTTATAATTCCTCAAATGTCCCCTGAAACATAGATTTTTAATATGGTTCCCAGATTTAGCAAATAAAAATATAAGGCACTCTCTTCAATTTGAATTTTAGAGAAATAAACAAACAATTGTTTAGTGTTATTTGTGCCATGTCATCTTTGGGACATACTTACACAAAAAATTCTCATTGTTTATTTGAAATTCAGATTTAACTGGGAGCCCTATATTATATATGGAAACACTACTTAAAGGAATTCTTGATGTGACGATGAGGTTTTTGATGTTGCTATCTATTACTTTCTTCTCACCTCCAAAGCTTAGACCAGAGAGAAACTGATTCACTGAAGGCTTAGTTAGTAGGGTTCAACTTAATTAAAATTTTGTTTTTCCATGTTACAAGCTTTCTCAACTAAACAAAATAATTCTAAAATAATGCATAACAATTCCTGTCCCACTAGTTGATTGATTTAATTAAAATGGAAAAAAAAATTGCCCAGAATAATTCACTGTGGATCCTACATTGTGCCACAGACTGCTAGGCGTTAGGGAGACAAAGCTGAGGTAACTGTATCAATGAAAGTGCCCTGTGCAAGAATGCACAACGAATAATAGGCACAGCTGACTATGAGCATGCCCTAGCAGAGGAGAGACATACAGGGGCCAACCCTTGCAACCAGTGGTAGAAGTACATCCCAGAGGAGGGAGGACTCACTCAGCCTGGATTCTGCATAACAGGGAAAGGTACAACAGACAAAGCACAGAGTATTGTCCACAAAGATCAATTCTGATTAATTCTTTATTGAGGGCAATCTGGGTGCTGAGGAACCTAGTAGACAGTGACTGCCCTCTGGGAGCTCACTGTGGGGTTACAAAAAGTAGACATGGTGCTTACAAGACAGAATGGGTGTCAAGAGGGTAGACGAAGTAGCAATTACCCTTTATTACAGGCTTACTGTGTACTAGGCAGTATGCTAAGTGCTTCATGTACCTTTGTTTCCTATATCCTCACAATATCCCTTTGACAATATCCCTTTCTCAGATGAGGAAGCTGAGCCTAAGCAAGGTAATTTGGTTTGCTCCACAAGGCCAAGTGGTGGTTCCTAGATTCAAACCCGTATCTTAGGCCTAGGTGCTAAGTTACCATGTTCTTCTTTGGGAGCTAAAAGGAGGGAGAGAAAATCCTCTGAAAATGTATAGCAAGCAATATAAATCCAAATACAGCAAGTATGTGATTCTCTTTTCTGTCCTACTGATCTATTTATCTAGTCTAGTGCTAATAATATATTGATTTGATTAGATTAAGGTGGTATTATAATGTGTTGGATATCTGGTACTACAAAATGATATTTTAATTCAGTGGGAACAAGATGGATAATTTAATAAGTGATAATACATCTGGCATCATTTGAGAGGAAAATAACATTGCATGAATACTATCTTTCATCACATACTAAAATAAATCCCAGATGTAGACTTAAATACAAAAAAATTAAAATCTTGTAGAAAAATCCTGGAGTATATGTGAAAGACAGAGGACAAGACTGGATACTCAGAAGCTACAAAAGGAAAGAGGGTCTTACTAAACATTATATGAATTTAAAAATTCTGTATGGCAAATGAAAACATAAATAAAAGCCACAAACAGGCTGGGCGCGGTGGCTCAAGTCTGTAATCCCAGCACTTTGGGAGGCCGAGACGGGCGGATCACAAGGTCAGGAGATCGAGACCATCTTGACTAACACGGTGAAACCCCGTCTCTACTAAAAAACATACAAAAAACTAGCCGGGTGAGGTGACAGGCGCTTGTAGTCCCAGCTACTCGGGAGGCTGAGGCAGGAGAATGGCGTAAACCCGGGAGGCGGAGCTTGCAGTGAGCTGGGATCTGGCCACTGCGCTCCAGCCTGGGCGACAGAGCAAGACTCCGTCTCAAAAAAAAAAAAAAAGCCACAGACAAATAATAGTTTTAGAAATGTTTCAGTAATGCAAAGGGCAGATAGAAAGTATATCTAAAATGTACAAAGAGCTCCTGTAAATTGAGCAAAGGAGGGAAAAAACAACCTAAAGGAAAAATCAAGAAAGGATGTGAAGAGACACTTTCACAGAATAATAATTTAACAAGCTGAGCAAACTTATGAAAAATGCTCAAATTCACTAAAAGTCAAGGAGTTTCAAATTAAAACAATAATGCAACATCACCTTACTTCCACCAGACAGGCAAAATGTTTAAAAGTGATACAGCCACTTCCTGAAGAGATGTTGAAAGATCCTGCAATATGCTTTACCTCAGAAATCTCGTTCCTGAGAATATGTCCCATGGAAATATAAGCACCAATGTACAGTACTCTCTATATAAGTTTATTATAGCATTTTCTGTAGTCATGCACATGCACACAAATGAAAACAAAGAGAATGTTGTTAATAGGGAAGATGCCTGAATAAATTGATGAGACATCAATGCAGTGAAATATTATGCAAACATAAAAAAGAATAAAATAGAGCTCTACCAGGTGATTTGTAAGGGATTCTATGAAGAATTGTTAAATATGAAAATGCAGAAAAATGTCCCATTTTAATATATATTTTAAATGGTATATGTAACCTGTATATAATTATTTGGCCATGAAGAATGTTATGAAAGGATACATACCAAGCTTTTAACATAGGTGGGAAGGGTAGAGTGGACAGGGGTTTACGGAGTAAATGATGTGGGTGGAGAAGATGGAGAGAAGTGAGCCATGTAAAAAAGGGGAAAATGGCCGGGTGCTGTGGCTCTCGCCTGTAATCCCAGCACTTTGGGAGGCTGAGGCGGGTAGATCACGAGGTCAGGAGATCGAGACCATCCTGGCTAACACGGTGAGACCCCGTCTCTACTAAAAATACAAAAAATTAGCCAGGCATGGTGGTGGGCGCCTGTAGTCCCAGCTACTCGGGAGACTGAGGCAGGAGAATGACGTGAACCCGGGAGGCGGAGCTTGCAGTGAGTCGAGATAGCGCCACTGCACTCCAGCCTGGGCGACAGGGCGAGACTCTGTCTCAAAAAAAAAAAAAGAGCGGGGGGGAAACACAGACACTGCACTAAAGAAAAATCCCATGCATGTTTTCATTTTTCTTCCTTAAGAAAAGTCTAGTCGCTTTTTTGTTTGTTTGTTTGTTTGTTTTTTGCAACTTTTTCTGTATAGCCCAAACGAAGGTAATCAGTTAGGTTTATTGATGGCGACTGCAGCTGTTAGCATGTGTGCAACAAGCTCACATTACTGAGGGAGAAAATTCCAATTGCTATGAAGCATAACCTTCACTAGAATGTGGAGACCATAGATTTGCCCAAGACCATGAAATTCTGAGTGTACCAATTTGAAACAGTGCTTTTCAAAGCTTAGCTCCTGGTTAACAAGAATTACTAAGCAAAATGGAAAGTTCCCTGATGGCACACACTGGCGATAAAACCTGTCTCTGAGTTCTGCCATAATTATGGAATTGATTTGAGGATTGCTCCTCTCTGTTTGCCTCTGTCCCAAAATCGCTCTGGCCCCTTCCATTCTGTTTCTTTAAACTTTTTCTGGTTATCGACGTTACATCTCAGTGGTAGGCTTTTGGAAACCAAGTGGGCTATCATTTAAAGAAAAATGAAGAAAATATATCCTAGAATAGATTTAAGATGTCTGTGCTGCCAATATGTGCTGCCAATGTTGCTTGCAGTGGTTATTGGGAAACTTCCCACTTATAGTTCCTACAGCCAGGGAGGAGGTCCTCCCTGACCAGAGAATCAATCCAATAAAAAGATACAGGATGCAGCCATCTCCATCTCTCCAGAAAAAAATGCCAAGAGCCTAAGCTGAGGCTTTGGCAATGGGTGTGGGAAAGACAGTTTGCTTCTCCAAGTCATGTGAGTGTTTTAATGGGGAACTTAGAGGACACCATTTATAGAAATATACAAGTATGGAAGAAGAGCAGGTTTGGGGAGGTGAAAGCTATTTCTCCAACAGATCCATGCCAGGCATCAGGCTGGAAAGTTTGAGCAGGGCCTTGGAAATGTGGGACTTGAATTTAGGAGAGAGGTAAGGCCGGCAACAGGTAAAACTAGAAGCCTGAAGCACTGAGAGAGTCTAGGGAGAAGAAAAAAGACAAAGAAACCATGTATTAGGGTTCTCTAGAGGGACTTAGCTAATAGGATATATATATACACACACACACATATATATATGAGTTTATTATATATAAATTAAATTATATATATAATTTATATATATATGTGTGTGTGTGTATATATATATATGTATGTGTATATATATATATGTGTGTGTGTGTGTGTGTGTGTTTATTAAGGAGTATTAAACTCACATGATCACAAGATCCCACAAAAGGCTGTCTGCAAGCTGAGGAGCGAGGAAGCCAATCCAAGTCCCAAAACTGAGGAACTTGGAGTCTGATGTTGGAGGGCAGGAAGCATCCAGCAGCATGGGAGAACGATGTAGGCTGGGAGGCTAAGGCATTCTAGCCTTTTCATGTTTTTCTGCCTGCTTTATATCCCAGCCATGCTGGCAGCTGATCAAATGGTGCCTACCCAGATTAACGGTGGGTCAGCCTTTCCCAGTCCACTGTCTCAAATGTTAATCTCCTTTGGCAACACCCTCACAGACACACCCAGGATCAATACCTTGCATCCTTCAATCCAATCAAGTTGACACTCAGTATTAAGTATCACAAGTCCACCCCTTGTCAACCTGAACCCATACACATCTCCTGAGATCATACATAATCTTCAAATAAAGACAATAATAAAGTCATAATTACGCCTAACATAATGCAACTATTTCTTCATACAACTGGAAATGCACCAATCCCCAACCCAAATGCTATTACATAAAGTTAACAACACTTAAATGCTGATGTGAAGTCAATAAGTCTTATGTCACATGATAAAGGAAAAAGGAAATAAAATGAAGGTATTTTCTTAGTACAAGTATATACAGGCACAAACATGTTTTTAACAAAAGGAAGAGGAAATACTCATAATTACAGTTCTCCTTTCTGCAACTGGTCACGTGGTCATAGCTGGTATTGATGACGACCTTCTTCTACCCATTCTATATTCCCTTTGCCTTCAGCAAGCGCCTCAGCAGGTCATGGTTTTCTTCCTGGTGGAGTGACCCAAACCTTCATTCCTGAAGGGTATGGGCCACTTGTAGTCCTGCCTGGATTGATTGGGCTTTTGTAGTTTCTCATTGACCTTAATCACAGGGCATGGTAATACTAAGAGATGCCCCAAGGGATCTCCTGTATTCTACGCATACTCTTCCTTACCTCCATTGTGGAGTATTAGACTGATTTCATCTTGATAGTTCAGGTCGATCACCCCAGCCAATACTGTAACTCTCTTCTTAGCCTGTTGGCTTAGAGGTAGGAGGAGCCCAAAGTGGCCAGGTGACAATATTAACTTCCAGTTTAATGGAATCGTTGTTGTTTCTCCTGGTAGCAGTGTTCATCCCTCTGAAACTAAGACTTCTAGGCCAGCAGAAAATAATGTTGCAGGAACAGGAAGTGAAAATTTTGCTAGCAAATCACTAGGGGTAATGGTGAGTGGTGCCACTTCCACTTCTATCCCTTGATTCCTGGACCCATGAATCCTGGCTATAGGAGAAACAGTACCATATATTGCATGCTGATTCAGAGCATACACGACCTTCTGGAGAACTTTGCCCCAGACCTGCGAAGAATTGTCACCTAGTTGATGTTGTAATTGTGACTTTGCAAGGCCATTTCACCGTTCTATCAATCGAACTGCTTCAGGGTGATGAAGAACATGGTAAGACCAGTGAATTCTATGAGCATGAGCCCACTGTTGCACTTCTTTAGCCATAAAGTGAGTGCCTTGGTCAGAGGCAATGCTGTGTGGGATATCATGACAGTGGATAAGGCATTCTATGAGTTCATGGATGGTAGTCTTCGCAGAAGCATTGCATGCAGGATAGGCAAACCCATATCCGGAGTAAGTGTCTATTCCAGTGAGGACAAACTTCTGACCTTTCCGTGATGGAAGAGCTCCAGTATAATCAACCTGCCACCAGGTAGCTAGCTGGCTGATTACCCCAAGGAATGGTGCCATATTGAGAGCTCAGTGTTGGTCTCTGCTGCTGGCAAATTGGACACTTAGCAGTGGCCATAGCCAGGTTAGCCTCATTGAGTGGAAGTCCATGTTGCTGAGCCCATGCATAACCTCCATCCCTGCCACCATGGCCACTTTGTTCATGGGCCCATTGGGCGATGATAGGGGTGGCTGGGGAAAGAGGCTGATTGGTGTCCATAGAATGGGTCATCCTGTCCACTTGATTATTAAAATCCTCCTCTGCTGAGGTCACTGTTGGTGAGCACTCACATGGGATACCAATATCTTCACAGTTTTTGACCACTCAGAAAGGTCCATCCATACAACTCTTCCCCAAATTTATTTGTCACCAATTTTCCAATCATGCTTCTTCCAGGTCCCTGACCATCCAGCCAAACCACTGGCTACAGGCCGTGAATCAGAATATAATCGCATATCTGGCCATTTCTCGTTCCATGCAAAGTGCACAACCATGTGCACTACTTGAAGTTCTGCCCACTAGGAAAATGTACCTTCATCACTGTCCTTCGGGGATGTCCTAGAAAGAGGCTGTAGTACTGCAGCTGTCCACTTTCGGGGGGTGCCTGCACATCATGCAGAGTCATCTGTGAACCACGCCCTAGTCTTCTCTTTCTCTGTCAGTTGATCATAGAGAACTCCCATGAGGCCATTGGTGCAGGCTGGGGGAGAGAAAGCAAGGTGGCAGGAGTGGAGACCGTGGGCATTTGAACCACTTCCTCATGTAACTTACTTGTGCCTTCAGGACCTGCTTGAGCCCAATCACATATATACCACTTCCATTTGATGATGGAATGCTGCTGTGCATGACCTAATTTATGGCTAGACAGGTCAGAAAGCATCCAGTTCATTATAGGCAGTTCAGATTGCATGGTGATTTGATGACCCATAGTCAAACCTTCAGTTTCCACCAAAGCCCAGTAACAGGCCAAGAGCTGTCTCTCAAAAGGAGAGTAGTTATCTGCAGAAGATGGCAGGGCCTTGTTCTGAAATCCTAGAGGCCTCCACTGTGATTCACCTATGGGGGCCTGCCAAAGGCTTCAAACAGCATCCCTATCTGCCACTGACACCTCAAGCACCATTGGTTCTGCTGGGTCATACAGCCCAAGTGGCAGAGCAGCTTGCACAGCAGCCTGGATGTGTTGCAGAGCCTTCTCCTGTTCTGGACCCTGCAGAATACTGGCAACCTTTCAGGTCACTCGATAAATGGGCTGGAGTAACACACCCAAATGAAGAATGTGTCGCCTCCAAAATCCAAGTAGGCTCACTAGATGTTGTGCCTCTTTCTTGGTTGTAGGAGGGGCCAAAGGCAGCAACTTATCCTTCACCTTAGAAGGAATATCTCGACAGGCCCCACACCACTGGACTCCTAGAAATTTTACTGAGGTAGAAAGTCCCTGAATTTTAGTCAGATTTATTTCCCATCCTCTGGCATGCAAATGTCTCATCAATAAGTCCAATGTGTTTCCTACTTCTTGCTCACTGGATCCAATCAGCATAATGCCATCAACGTAATAGACCAGAGTGATATCTTGTGGAAGCGAAAAGTGATCGAGGTCTCTCTGAATAAGATTATGACACAAAGCCAGAGAGTTGATATACCCCTGAGGTAGGACAGTAAAGGTATATTGCTGACCATGCCAGCTGATGGCAAATTGCTTCTGGTGGGCCTTATGGACAGGAATGGAGAAACAGGCATTTCCCAAGTCAATGACTGCATACCAGGTACCCAGAGATATGTTAATTTGCTCAAGCAATGAAACCACTTCTGGTACAGCAGTTGCAATTGGAGTTACCACTTGTTTAAGCTTATAATACTCCACCGTCATTCTCCAAGATCCGCCTGTCTTCTGCACAGGCCAAATAGAAGACTTGAAGGGGGATGTGGTGGGACTCACCACTTCTGTGTCTTTCAAGTCTTTGATGGTGGCAGTAATTGCTACAATCTCTTTCCAGGGATGAGATATTGTTTTAGATTTACTATTTTTCTAGGTATAGTCAGCCCTAATGGCTTTTATTTGGCCTTTTCCACCATAATAGCCCTCACTCTACCAGTCAGGGAGCCGATGTGAGGGTTCTGCCAGCTGCTAAGTATGTCTACGCCAATTATGCATTCTGGCACTGGGGAAATGACACAGGATGAGTTCACGGACCCACTGAACCAACTGTAAGTAGACCTGAGCTAAAGCTTCATTGATTACATGACCTCCATAAGTCCCTACTTTAACTGAAGGACCACAATGATGTTTTGTGTCCCCTGGAATCCATGTCAGCTGAGAGCCAGTGTCCAGTAGTCCCCGAAATATCTGAGCATTTCCCTTTCTCCAAATGCACAGTTACCCTGATAAAAGGCTGGAAGTCTCCTTAGGGAAGGATGGGAGAAAGATTAACAGCATAAATTACCAGTATTGTATTGGGGTCCTTCCTCAAGGGGACCCAGCCTCCCCTTCATTCAAGGGGTTCTGGGTCTATAAACTTCCTCAAGTCTAGAAATTGATTAAGGGGCCATAATTCTCTGTTTCTCTAATTCAAATTAGCATTTTGTCCATTCAACCTGTAAGATTTCTGCTTATATAAATTGAGTAGAAATATAGTAGGCTTCCTATCAATTTCACTTCTGGGAACACTGTGATTAATTAGCCAATGCCAGAGCTCTACACGAGTCAAATTATTCTGATTGCTGCTTTGCCTCTGCTGTCCACTACAGTAGCTATGTCCACCTTGCCTTTGATGGTTGAGTGCCACCAACTGGCCCCTGCCACCTCGGGATCCAATTATTCCCCTTGAATTTAAATTTTGTAGTTGAGTGACTGCATATCCCACTGTTAGATCTGACATAGAGAGAAGAGCAATTACAGGCTTCTTCATAGATGCTGCCCTCAGAAATCTATTTTGCAAAGTATTGGTCAAGGGTATATCTTCCGGACCCTCCCAGCTGGGATGAGTAGGTCTAAAGTGACTAATCCACTCCACCATCCCAATCTCTCTAAGCATTTAGATACCTTCCTCTACATTAAATCAAGGGAGATCAGGCATTTCTAGCTCACTCACAGAGGGCTATCTTTTAATCCATATTTCAGCTAACCAAGCAAATAAACTATTAGAAACTTTTTTTAACTCCCCGAGCTGCAACATTAAAAGCAGAGTCCCTACTTAGTGGGCCCGAATCAATAAATTCAGCCTGTTCCAACTCTTTGTTTCTTCCACCATTATCCCACACCCTTAATATCCATTTCCATGCCTGTTCTCCAGATTCAGGCTTATATAAATTACAAAACGCAAGTAGTTCCTTTCAAGTGTAGTGCACCTCCTCATGGGTCACGCTCTGAACCTCACCGCTAGGGGCCCACTGGGACTTTAGTTATAGGTCTAGAAGCAAACAGCGGTGTTGGGGGTGGCTGAGGAGAATCAACATTATCTTGCCTGGCAGCTGCCTCAAGGGAGGCCATCACTGTTGCCTCAGGCAATGCAGGGTTTATCTCCACAGACAAAGATGGAAAGGGCAGCATGTGTCAGGGAGGGGATGTTGCCACTACTGGGGATGGGGAAGCTGTTTCTTCTGGCAAGAAAGGTTCTTCAGATTTTACAAGCTCAGTGTCCCCAGCTTCATCAGGGTCCTCCCAGATGTCCCCATTCCAAGTTGCAGGGTCCCATTCTTTTCCTATCAGTTGCCTCACTTTAACAGTAGATATCTGGTGAGGCTGTGCATTCATCTTTCATTGCAGTGACCTTTCTCCCATGCCACTTGCATGATAAGAGCTTGTGTCTGTTTTTCCACAATTTCAGCTCTTTCTATACAGGAGATAAAACTCTCACTCAGGGCAATCTTAGCAGATTTGAGGCTAAGTATCTGCTTCTGAAGCTGGAACATAGAATCCCTGAGTTCATCATTTTCCTTCATCACTTTGTCCAGTGAACTCAGGAGCAACCAACCAACTTTATTATGTTCCTTGGTTCTCCACATGTAGTCAAAGGTATTATCTATAGAGTAATTTGCCTCTTATGAGCAGTGAATCAGGAGTGTCAAATGACTTTATTTTGCATAACTCTCTAAACAGTTCATGCCAAGGACTATCAGTGTTCTCCATACTTTTAGAAGTAGAGTCCTTAACATTTTGGGGTCTAATCATATTAAGCAGCCAACTCCGGAAACCCCAAAACCAATGAAAGAATATTATCCTTAATATTCTGTTTCTGTAGAACCACTCCTGGTACCAAAATCTGTATTAGTCAGAGTTCTCTAGAGGGACAGAACTAATAGGATATATATGTATATGTGTGTGTGTGTATATATATATGAGTTGATTAAGGGGTATTAAACTCACATGATCACAAGGTCCCACAATAGGCCATCTGCAAGCTGAAGAGGAAGGAAGACAGTCTGAGTCCCAAAGCTGAAGAACTTGGTGTTTGATGTTAGAGGGCAGGAAGCATCCAGCATGGGAGAAAGATGTAGCCTGGGAGGTTAAGCCAGTCTGCCTTTTCACGTTTTTCTGTCTGCTTTATATCCTGGCCACGCTGGCAGCTGATCAGATGGTACCTACCCAGATTATGGGTGGGTCAGCCTTTCCCAGTCCACTGTCTCAAATGTTAATCTCCTTTGGCAACACCCTCACAGACACACCCAGGATCAATACTTTGCATCCTTCAATCCAATCAAGTTGACACTGAGTAGTAACCATCACAAGCCAGAAATATCACTTCATTTAGAAATAGGGTGGAAGAAGGAGAGCTGGAAGAAGAAAATGGTGTTGGGAGAGGTGAGAGGGGAAGCAAAAAGTAGAAAGCCACGTCTCCAAGACCATGGTTCCATGAAAGAGAGCTTCATGAGTGCTAGCACATGCAGCTGAGGGAGTGGAGATGTTAAGGACTGGTGGGAAACACTTGCAGTAGGCACTTAAAAATGGTGATCTTTAGGAGAGCATGTCAGTAATGGATTTGATAGCCAGATTGTGAAGGTTTAAGGAGTAGTTAGTAAAGAAGATGAAGTAAATAAGACTACACTGAAAAGGTGTTCATGGTGAAAGACGAGGGTGGCAAAATGACCACAGAGTTAAGTAAAAGTGATTCGGGGCTAGTAGGATTGTGACCTTGTGTAAGGGTGGAGAAGTCTCTGAAAGGAGAGTCTATGAGAAGAGAGAAGCAGAACTTTAAAAAAGCAATAATTAATTGATCAAGTGATGCCCCTTGGCTACAAGGGAAGTGAGCCTATCACAAAAGAAGGAACACAGGTTTTTTTTTATAAGCCTTGGCAGAAGAAGAGAAAGAGAGGAATGCACAGGTGGGTGAATGAATGGATGAATGCAGAGAAGAACATTTAAATAATGTTTATGATTCCTTTGAATTATAAACATGATACATATCTGTTGTAGAGAAATTGGAAAATACAGAAAGTTAAAAAGAAGATGAAAGTCACCTGTAGTCCCATCACTCAGGGATAACATTGGGCTATATTTCCACCCAATTTTGTCTGTGTATATATTTACTTTTATCTTTAAAAACATTGGAATCATAGTATATAATTTTGAATGGTCCACTTTTTATTTTTGCTTAATGTATTTGAGGTTTTCCATATATATATATGTATATATATACATACATATATATATATACATATATATATGAAATACTACTACTAATGGCTGCACAATTACAAGGCTGTAAAACATTTGTTTAACCATTTTTATCTTAGTAAGCCTTTCTGTTGCATTCCTTTATCAATATTATAAGTAGTACTAGCATTATTTGGAAATATTCCCGAAAGATAAATTACCAGGTAAAACTGAATTTAAAATAATAATATTTGATAGACTGCTCTCCAGAAAACCTGTATCAATGTATACACTCAGCAGCAGTATTGAGGGTCACTGTTTCATCTCACTCTCACCAAATGTAATGCTATAATAAAACAAGCAAACAAACAAACAAAAACTTCTTGCTAATTACTAGACCAAAAATGCTTACTTTGTAAATTTGTAGTTGTATTATTACATGTAGTTTAACATTTTAAATATCTTGTTTAGATTTCTGTATTTATGGCCTTTTCTATTTTATTTTCTTTTTTTTCTTTTTTTTTTTATTATACTTTAAGTTCTAGGGTACATGTGCATAACGTGCGGGTTTGTTACATATGTATACCTGTGCCATGTTGGTGTGCTGCACCCATCAACTCGTCAGCACCCATCAATTCATCATTTATATCAGGTATAACTCCCCAGTGCAATCCCTCCCCCCTCCCCCCTCCCCCCTCCCCTTGATAGGCCCCAGTGTGTGATGTTCCCCTTCCCGAGTCCAAGTGATCTCATTGTTCAGTTCCCACCTATGAGTGAGAACATGCGGTGTTTGGTTTTCTCTTCTTGTGATAGTTTGCTAAGAATGATGGTTTCCAGCTGCATCCATGTCCCTACAAAGGACACAAACTCATCCTTTTTTATGGCTGCATAGTATTCCATGGTGTATATGTGCCACATTTTCTTAATCCAGTCTGTCACTGATGGACATTTGGGTTGATTCCAAGTCTTTGCTATTGTGAATAGTGCCGCAATAAACATACGTGTGCATGTGTCTTTGTAGTAGAATAATTTATAATCCTTTGGGTATATACCCAGTAGTGGGATGGCTGGGTCGTATGGTACATCTACTTCTAGATCCTTGAGGAATTGCCATACTGTTTTCCATAATGGTTGAACTAGTTTACAGTCCCACCAACAGTGTAAAAGTGTTCCTATTTCTCCACATCCTCTCCAACACCTGTTGTTTCCTGATTTTTAATGATTGCCATTTTCTATTGAACTGTAAGTTTTTCCTACTGATTTTTATGATCTCTTTAATCAGAATATGTACAGTTTACTCATTTTTGTTTTAGTTTTTCTATTGCTCTTATGTTAAGAAAGTCCTACTCTAGCCCCAAGCTATATGAAATACTCACTTTTATTTACCCATTTGTAGTTTCATTTTTGCCATTAACTCTTTAAACCACCTGAAATTAATTTTGATGTGAAATATGAAAAAAGAGTCCAACTTTATTTTACTGTAGTTAACCAATTTACTCAACACCACTTGTATAATAGACTTCATTTTTCTTTCTGATTTGGGATATAACTTACTCTTCTATTGAAAAACATAAACATTTAAAGACAGAACAGTATTTTTTGACCTGTTTGCTCCATTTCATTGGTATGTCTCTCAACTCTAGTTCCAGTGCTACACTGTTTTAATTACTGTAGCTTTAAATTGTGTGTGCTTGTGTGTGTGTATATGTGTGTGTTTTGGAGACAGAGTCTCACTCTGTCACTTAGGCTGGAGTGCAGTGGCACAATCATGGCTCACTGCAACCTCTGCCTCTTGGGCTCAAGCCATCCTCCGGCCTCAGTCTCCCGAGTAGCTGGGGTTATAGGTGCATGCCACTACACCCAGTTAATTTTTTTTGTGTGTGTGTTTTTTGTAGAGATGGGGTTTCACCATGTTGCCCAGGCTGGTCTTGAACTGCTGGACTCAGGCGATCTACCTGCTTCGGCCTCCCAAAGTGCTGGGATTACAGGTATCAGCCACTGCGCCCGGCCTTAAATTGTGTTTTAATATAAGAAGATAATTCTTAGTTTCTCTAGCCCATTGCTTTCTAAGTGAATTTAGAATATTTCAAGTTTTACTTACAAAAATCCTCCTGGAATTTATTATGGGGAAAATAAACATCTTGGCCTTCCGGTATATAAGGCAACACATGATAAACTGTTCAGCCTTGGGAGTCAGGCTGCTTGGATTCAAATTCTGATTTTGCCACTTCTAACTGTGTGACTTTTAGAAAGTTACTTAATATTTCTGTACCCTAGTTTCTTTATCTGTAAAATAGGGATATTAATAGTGCCTACTATGTAGGGTTTGCAGCTAGATTAAGTAAATAAACACATATAAAGAGAAACATAGAACAGCATGTGACACATAGTAGGCATTCTGTAAAAGTTAAGTAAAGTATGTATCTCCATTTATTAAAGTATGTTGGAGCCCTTATGTAAGGTACAGACATTCCTTTCTTTGCATGGTTCTAATATTGATGAATTTCATTTGTGATAGTTTAATTAAATAACACCAGTTCCCCAATAACACAGTTTGAAATTTAATCACCACAGTATGTTAAGCGTGAATAATTGCATAAAATACAAACTTCAGTGCTATCTCTTTGGTCCACAAATTTACTATGTAAATAACAGAAGTGCATCATGATTGGTGACTAATGGTATCACTTCTTTCAAACCCAATTGGTGATTGGTCCCTGTGCGCAAAGCATGTTGCCTCTTTGTCTCTCAGTGATAAATCCCTGTGATATTTTATGAAAATAGACAATCAAAAGAGTGCATTGGCCAACAAAGATGAAAGTACAACAAGGAACGAAAAGTGATAATGCTAGAAGTGAAATTAGAATCAAACATAAATGAAGTTACAGAAGAAATCATTAACCATGAGAATGCTGACACTGCTGCCATTCCAGAGACCCTAGAAATGCAGCCAGAGGAGCTTAATGGGGGTGAAAGTGTTGACATAAATGTGGGAAATTGTTGTGACAAAAAGAATGAAGATGATCCAGAGGAAGTGATACCAGCAAAAAACAAACAAAAACAAAACAAAACATACGTGAGAAATTCTTGAGATATTTGACAACATTGAAAATGCAAAGGATACAATATTGAAAGATGATGCAAACTTACAAAGGAGTATTACAATTTGTCAAGGCATAAAAATACACTAGCTTGTATGGAAGGCAAGAAGAAGGCAAGTACTGTTTAAACTATCATTGATACCTTTTTTTTACAAAGTAGCAAACACTTTCTCAATATTTCTAACGTTTAAATTATAGTGAACTAAATATTTTACTCTTTTCATTTTCTTATACATTTATAATGAAATGGATGGTGAGAGAGTTTTTAGTGTATTGACAAAAATTTTTAAAGGTCACTGAACAATCATAATTTTTCCCATTGATTATTAAGGCTGATCGGTATGGTTTCAGCTTGCATGGTCTTTTTAATGTGTCTTTACTACCTTGTTCATATTGTAATTTTCTTCATATAGCCCGTTCCATACACACGTCTTCATAAGATTATTCTTAGTTGTTTTAAATTTATTATAGCTGTTGGGAATGGGATTTATTTTTATTGTTTTCTAACAGATACCTTTGATATATAAGAAAGTTCTTGCTTTGTGTATATTTACTTAGCATCTGAATCCCCTGTCACGCTTTTATTACTTCTAGCAGGTTCTCAGTTGATTTGGTGCCTATCCATTGGAAATCATGGATTTTGATTTTACATGGAACAGCTGTGTGGAAAAAAAAAAAGTCCTGGTTACCTAAGAAAAAAGGTTTCTTGGCTTTCTTCTCTTTGGAAATGGACTCTCATGTCCGACATCATAGCTAAGCAGACTTGTTTCAAAAGCAATCTTGGTGGCATGGAAGATGGTCCTGAGTTGAAATCTCCAATTTGTCACATACTAGCTGTATTATCTAAACCTGTGTGAACTAAACCTCACTGAGCCTGTTTGCTCATTGGGGAATAGAAATAGTAATATATACCACATGAGATTATTAGAAGGGTTAAGTGAGATAGTGTGTATGAAACACCTCCCTGAGAGCACAAAGGAAAAGCTCAACAAATGTTAAGCATTATCTTATTATTTTAAAAATTGTTATTACATAGGAGCAACCTTTTCCTTCCTGGACATGCTGTACTGCTTGGGAACCCACCCGTGCTTTGCTTAAAGACAGTTCTTCCAGGGCTAAGACAGAAGGTTGGGGATACCTTGCTGGTTTTCAATTTCACTGCATCTCTTTCTCTTTATGTGTTTTCCTATGAATTTAAATGAGGAAGATGGCTTCCACTTTAACCCAAAAGTCGATAAGAAAAAATCCTAAACTGGGAAGAAAGGTGTGGCATAGCTATGTTGTTATTTCTAGCCCCTCCCACATTTATTTGGTTGACAAGTGCTGTAAGCCCTATCTCCAGTGCTTCTTGTATCCACCATCCCCCTTCCCTTTCCATTCCCATTGCCCTATATCTGGATCTCAGTTCATACATGAATCTTTGTAACATTTTCTGAAGAGGTATTTCTGCCTCTTTTCTTTCACTGCCATTACCCAGACCTTGTACCAGGGAGTTGCTTTTTAAACCACAGGAAAAAACCATGACATTTCTTTCCTTAAAAATAAAAAATCTCACTTGGGTCTTCATTACTTACAGGATCCTAACTGAACGCTAAAACTCTTCCAGCTTCATTTCTAGTGGCTATCAACACTCATCTCTCCCTCACTTCCCCAACACACCCTCCCACCACTGCTACCACCAGCAGCAACTTCACCTCTAAACATGCCTATTAACAGCTCCCCAGTCCCCAGATGTGTTCTATGCTTTTCTACCTTCATGTGTATGCTGTTGTTCCTCCAGCCTAAAATCCTTTCCCCGTTCCTCCCTCCACCTTTTAAATCCTGCCCATTTTCACATACCACAAAGTTCATGAATTTCTTTGTTTTTTTTTTTTTAATTTTAATTTTTATTTATTTTTAATTTTACTTTAAGTTCTGGGATACATGTGCAGAACGTGCAGGTTTCTTACATAGGTATACATGGGCCATGGTGGTATGCTGCACCTATCAACCTGTCATCTAGGTTTTAAGCCTTGCATGTATTAGATATTTGTCCTAACGCTCTCCCTCCACTTGTCCCCCACTCCCTGACAGGCCCCAGTGTGTGATGTTCCCCTCCCTGTGGCCATGTGTTTTCATTGTTCAACTCCCACTTATGAGTGAGAGCAAGAAGTATTTGGTTTTCTATTCCTGTGATAGTTTGCTGAGAATGATGGTTTCCAGGTTCATCCATGTCCCTGTAAAGGACATGAACTCATCCTTTTTATAGCTACATAGTATTCCATGGTGTATCTGTGCCACATTTTCTTTATCCAGTCTATCATTGATGGGAATTTGGGTTGCTTCCAAGTCTTTGCTATTGTAAATAGTGCTGCAATAAACATACGTGTGCGTGTGTCTTTATAGTAGAATGATTTATAATTCTTTGGGTATATACCCAGAAATGGGATTGCTGCGTCAAATGGTAGTTCTGGTTCTAGATCCTTGAGAAATTGCCACACTGTCTTCCATATTAGTTGAACTAATTTACACTCCAACCAACAGGGTAAAAGCATTCCTATTTATGCACAGCTTCACCAGCATCTGTTGTTTCCCGACTTTTTAATAATTGCCATTCTCTCATGTGAGATGGTATCTCATTGTGGTTTTGATTTGCATTTCTCTAATGACCAGTGATGATAAGCTTTTTTTCATATGTTTGTTGGCTGCATAAAAGTCTTCTTTTGAGAAGTGTCTCTTCATATCCTTCGCCCACGTTTTGATGTGGTTGTGTGTTTTTTTCTTGTAAATTTCTTTTAAGTTACTTGTAGATTCTGGATATTAGACCTTTGTCAGATGGGTAGATTGCAAAAATTCTCTCCTATTCTGTAGGTTGCCTGTTCACTCTGATGATAGTTTCTTTTGCTGTGCAGGAGCTTTTTAGTTTAATTAGATCCCATTAATGAATTTTGGCTTTTGTTGCAATTGCTTTTGTTGTTTTAGTCATGAAGACTTTGCCCATGCCTATGTCTTGAATGGTATTGCCTAGGCTTTCTTCTAGGGTATTTATGAGTTTGGGTTTTACATTTAAGTCTTTATAAAAAAATTTATTTATTTATTTGTTTTATTATACTTTAAGTTCTAGGGTACATGTGCACAACGTGCAGGTTTGTTACATATGTCTACATGTGCCATGTTGGTGTGCTGCACCCATGAACTCGTCATTTACATTAGGTATATCTCCTAATGCTATCCCTCCCCCCTCCCCTCACCCCACAATAGGCCCCAGTGTGTGATGTTCCCCTTCCTGTGTCCAAGTGATCTCATTGTTCAGTTCCCACCTATGAGTGAGAACATGCAGTGTTTGGTTTTCTGTTCTTGCGATAGTTTGCTGAGAATGATGGTTTCCAGCTACATCCATGTCCCTACAAAGGACACGAACTCATCCTTTTTTATGGCTGCATAGTATTCCATTGCTTGTTTTTGTCAGGTTTGTCGAAGATCAGATGGTTGTAGATGTGTGGTGTCATTTCTGAGGGCTCTGTGCTCCATTGGTCTATATATCTGTTTTGGTACCAGTACCATGCTGTCTTGGTTACTGTAACCTTGTAGTATAGTTTGAAGTCAGATAGCAGGATGCCTCCAGCTTTGTTCTTTTAGCTTAGAATTGTCTTGGCTATACAGGCTCTCTTTTGGTTTCATATGAAATTTAAAGGTTTTTTTTTTTTTTTCAAATTCTGTAAAGAAAGTCAATGGTACCTTGATGGGATTAGCATTGAATCTATAAACTACTTTGGGTAATATGGCCATTTTCACAATATTGATTCTTCCTATTCATGAGCACAGAATTTTTTTTTCCATTTGTGTCCTCCCTTATTTCCTTGAGCAGTGGTTTGTAGTTCTCCTTGAAGAGGTCCTTCATATCTCTTGTAAGTTGGATTCCTAGGTATTTTATTCTCTTTGAAGCAATTGTGAATGGAAGTTCATTCCTGATTTGGCTCTCTGCTTGTCTGTTACTGGTGTATAAGAATGCTTGTGATTTTTGCACATTAATTTTGTATCCTGAGACTCTGCTGAAGTTGCTTATCAGCTTAAGGAGTTTTTGAGCTAAGATGATGGGGTTTTCTAAATATACAATCATGTCATCTGCAAAGAGACAATTTGACTTCCTCTCTTCCTATCTCAATATCTTTTATTTCTTTCTCTTGCCTGATTGCCCTGGCCAGAACTTCCAATACTATGTTGAATAGGAGTGATGAGAGAGGGCATCCTTGTCTTGTGCCAGTTTTCAAAGGGAATGCTTCCATCTTTTTCCCATTCAGTATGATATTGGCTGTGGGTGTGTCATAAATAGCTCTTATTATTTTGAGATATGTTCCATCAATACCTAGTTTATTGACAGTTTTTAGCATAAAGGTATATCAAATTTTATCAAACGCCTTTTCTGCATCTATCGAGATAATCAAGTGGTTTTTGTGATTGGTTCTCTTTATGTGATGGATTATGTTCATTGATTTGCATATGTTGAACCAGCCTCGCATCCCAGGGATGGAGCTGACTTGACCATGGTGGATAAGCTTTTTGATGTGCTGCTGGATTCAGTTTGCCAGTATTTTATTGAGGATTTTCGCATCAATGTTCATCAGGGATATTGGCCTGAAATTTTTTTGTTGTTGTTGTGTCTGTGCCAGGTTTTGCAATCAGGATGATGCCTCTTGGTACTTCTGATAGAATTTGGCTATGAATCTGTCTGATCCTGGGCTTTTTTTTTTTTTTATTTGTAGGCTATTGATTACTGCCTCAATTTCAGAACTTTTTATTGGTCTATTCATGGATTTGACTCCTTCCTGGTTTAGTCCTGGGAGGGTGTATGTGTCCAGCAATTTATCCATTTCTTCTAGATTTTCTAGTTTATTCGCATAGAGGTGTTTATAGTATTCTCTAATGGTAGTTTGTATTTCTGTGGGATTGATGGTGATCTCCCCTTTATCATTTTCTATCATGTCAATTTGATTCTTCTATCTTTTCTTCTTTATTAGTCTAGTTAGTAGTCTATTTTGTTAATCTTTTCAAAAAACCAGCTCCTGGATTCATTGATTTTTTTTGAGAAGTGTTATATGTCTCTATCTCCTTCAGCTCTGCTTTTGTCTTAGTTATTTCTTTTTTTTTTTTTTTTTTTATACTTTAAGTTCTAGGGTACATGTGCATAACGTGCAGGTTTGTTACATATGTATACATGTGCCATGTTGGTGTGCTGCACCCATCAACTCGTCAGCACCCATCAATTCGTCATTTATACCAGGTATAACTCCCAATGCAATCCCTCCTCCCTCCCCCCTCCCCATGATAGGCCCCAGTGTGTGATGTTCCCCTTCCCGAGTCCAAGTGATCTCATTGTTCACTTCCCACCTATGAGTGAGAACATGCGGTGTTTGGTTTTCTGTTCTTGTGATAGTTTGCTAAGAATAATGGTTTCCAGCTGCATCCATGTCCCTACAAAGGACGCAAACTCATCGTTTTTAATGGCTGCATAATATTCCATGGTGTATATGTGCCACATTTTCTTAATCCAGTCTGTCACTGATGGACATTTGGGTTGATTCCAAGTCTTTGCTATTGTGAATAGTGCCGCAATAAACATACGTGTGCATGTATCTTTGTAGTAGAATAATTTACATTCCTTTGGGTATATACCCAGTAGTGGGATGGCTGGGTCATATGGTACATCTAGTTCTAGATCCTTGAGGAACCACCATACTGTTTTCCATAATGGTTGAACTAGTTTACAATCCTACCAACAGTGTAAAAGTGTTCCTATTTCTCCACATCCTCTCCAGCACCTGTTGTTTCCTGACTTTTTAATGATTGCCATTCTAACTGGTGTGAGATGGTATCTCATTGTGGTTTTGATTTGCATTTCTCTGATGGCGAGTGATGATGAGCATTTTTTCATGTGTCTGTTGGCTGTATGAATGTCTTCTTTTGAGAAATGTCTGTTCATATCCTTTGCCCACTTTTTGATGGGGTTGTTTGTTTTTTTCTTGTAAATTTGTTTGAGTTCTTTGTAGATTCTGGATATTAGCCCTTTGTCAGATGAGTAGATTGCAAAAATTTTCTCCCATTCTGTAGGTTGCCTGTTCATTCTGATGGTAGTTTCTTTTGCTGTGCAGAAGCTCTTTAGTTTAATTAGATCCCATTTGTCAATTTTGGCTTTTGCTGCCATTGCTTTTGGTGTTTTAGACATGAAGTCCTTGCCCATGCCTATGTCCTGAATGGTACTACCTACATTTTCTTCTAGGGTTTTCATGGTATTAGGTCTAACATTTAAGTCTCTAATCCATCTTGAATTAATTTTCGTATAAGGAGTAAGGAAAGGATCCAGTTTCAGCTTTCTACTTATGGCTAGCCAATTTTCCCAGCACCATTTATTAAATAGGGAATCCTTTCCCCATTTCTTGTTTCTCTCAGGTTTGTCAAAGATCAGATGGCTGTAGATGTGTGGTATTATTTCTGAGGACTCTGTTCTGTTCCATTGGTCTATATCTCTGTTTTGGTACCAGTACCATGCTGTTTTGGTTACTGTAGCCTTGTAGTATAGTTTGAAGTCAGGTAGCGTGACGCCTCCGGCTTTGTCCTTTTGACTTAGGATTGTCTTGGCAATGCGGGCTCTTTTTTGGTTCCATATGAACTTTAAAGCAGTTTTTTCCAATTCGGTGAAGAAACTCATTGGTAGCTTGATGGGGATGGCATTGAATCTATAAATAACCTTGGGCAGTATGGCCATTTTCACGATATTGATTCTTCCTATCCATGAGCATGGTATGTTCTTCCATTTGTTTGTGTCCTCTTTGATTTCACTGAGCAGTGGTTTGTAGTTCTCCTTGAAGAGGTCCTTTACATCCCTTGTAAGTTGGATTCCTAGGTATTTTATTCTCTTTGAAGCAATTGTGAATGGAAGTTCATTCCTGATTTGGCTCTCTGCTTGTCTGTTACTGGTGTATAAGAATGCTTGTGATTTTTGCACATTAATTTTGTATCCTGAGACTTTGCTGAAGTTGCTTATCAGCTTAAGAAGATTTTGGGCTGAGACGATGGGGTTTTCTAAATATACAATCATGTCATCTGCAAACAGGGACAATTTGACTTCTTCTTTTCCTAACTGAATACCCTTGATTTCTTTCTCTTGCCTGATTGCCCTAGCCAGAACTTCCAACACTATGTTGAATAGGAGTGGTGAGAGAGGGCATCCCTGTCTTGTGCCAGTTTTCAAAGGGAACTTTTCCAGTTTTTGCCCATTCAGTATGATATTAGCTGTGGGTTTGTCATAAATAGCTCTTATTATTTTGAGGTACATTCCATCAATACCGAATTTATTGAGCGTTTTTAGCATGAAGGGCTGTTGAATTTTGTCAAAAGCCTTTTCTGCATCTATTGAGATAATCATGTGGTTCTTGTCTTTGGTTCTGTTGATATGCTGGATTACGTTGATTGATTTGCGAATGTTGAACCAGCCTTGCATCCCAGGGATGAAGCCCACTTGATCATGGTGGATAAGCTTTTTGATGTGCTGCTGAATCCGGTTTGCCAGGATTTTATTGAGGATTTTTGCATCGATGTTCATCAGGGAGATTGGTCTAAAATTCTCTTTTTTTGTTGTGTCTCTGCCAGGCTTTGGTATCAGGATGATGCTGGCCTCATAAAATGAGTTAGGGAGGATTCCCTCTTTTTCTATTGATTGGAATAGTTTCAGAAGGAATGGTACCAGCTCCTCCTTGTACCTCTGGTAGAATTCAGCTGTGAATCCATCTGGTCCTGGGCTTTTTTTGGTGGGTAGGCTATTAATTGTTGCCTCAATTTCAGAGGCTGCTGTTGGTCTATTCAGGGATTCAACTTCTTCCTGGTTTAGTCTTGGAAGGGTGTAAGTGTCCAGGAAATTATCCATTTCTTCTAGATTTTCTAGTTGATTTGCGTAGAGGTGTTTATAGTATTCTCTGATGGTAGTTTGTATTTCTGTGGGGTCAGTGGTGATATCCCCTTTATCATTTTTTATTG
>NC_045445.1:14097847-14124893 GCF_002776525.5 Piliocolobus tephrosceles | reverse complement strand
CTGCCCCTAGTGGGGGATGTCTCCCAGTTAGGCTACTCAGGGGTCAGGGACCCACTTGAGCAGGCAGTCTGTCCGTTCTCAGATCTCAACCTCCCTGTTGGGAGATCCACTGCTCTCTTCAAAGCTGTCAGACAGAGTCGTTCGCATCTGCACAGGCCGCTGCTGCTTCCCCTGTTGTTGTTTAGCTGTGCCCTGTCCCCAGAGGTGGAGTCTACAGAGACAGGCAGGTTTCCTTGAGCTGCTGTGAGCTCCACCCAGTTCGAGCTTCCCATCGGCTTTGTTTACCTATTTAAGCCTCAGCAATGGTGGGCACCCCTCCCCCAGCCTCGCTGCTGCCTTGCGGTTAGATCGCAGACTGCTGTGCTAGCAATGAGGGAGGCTCCATGGCCGTGGGACCCTCCCAGCCAGGTGTGGGTATAATCTGGTGTGCCCGTTTGCTTAAAGCGCAGTATTGGGGTGGGAATTACCCAATTTCCAGGTGTTGTGAGTCTCAGTTCCCCTGGCTAGGAAAAGGGATTCCCTTCCCCCTTGTGCTTCCCAGGTGAGGCAATGCCTTGCCCTGCTTCAGCTCCCGCTGGTGGGGCTGCAGCAGCTGACCAGCACCGATTGTCCGGCACTCCCCAGTGAGATGACCCCAGTACCTCAGTTGAAAATGCAGAAATCACTGGTCTTCTGTGTTGCTCGCGCTGGGAGTTGGAGACTGGAGTGGTTCCTATTTGGCCATCTTGCTCCGCCCCCCTGCTGTCTTAGTTATTTCTTGTCTTCTGCTAGCTTTTGAATTTGTTTGCTCTTGCTTCTCTAGTTCTTTTAATTGTGATGTTGGGGTGCCTATTTCAGATCTTTCCAGATTTCTGATGTGGACATTTAGTGCTATAAATTTCCCTCTTAACACTGCTCTAGCTCTGTCCCAGAGATTCTAACACGTTGTCTCTTTCTTCTCATTGGTTTCAAATAACTTCTTTATTTCTGCTTTAATTTCTGTCTTTACCCAGTAGTCATTTAGGAGCAGGTTGTTCAATTTTCATGTAGTTGTATGGTTTTGAGTGCATTTCTTTATGTTGAATTTTAATTTGATTGCACTGTGGTCTGAGAGACTGTCTGTTATGATATCAGTTCTTTTGCATTTGCTAAGGAGTGTTTTACTTCCAATTATGTGATTGATTTTAGAATAAGTGCTATGTGGCACTGAGAAGTATGTATGTTCTGTTGATTTGGGGTGGAGAGTTCTGTAGATCTCTATTAGATCCACTTGGTCCAGAGCTGAGTTTGAGTTCTGAATATCCTTGCTAATTTTCTATCTCATTGATCTGTCTAATACTGGCAGTGGGGTGTTAAAATCTCCCACTATTATTGTGTGGGAATCTAAGTCTCTTTGTAGTTCTCTAAGAACTTGTTTTATGAATCTGGGTGCTCCTGTATTGGGTGCATATATATTTAGGATAGTTAGCTCTTCTTGTTGCATTGATCCCTTTACTATTATGTAACACCCTTCTTTGTCATTTTTGATCTTTGTTAGTTTAAAGTCTGTTTTATCAGAGACTAGGATTGCAACCCCCGCTTTTTTTTTTTTTTCCTTTCCATTTGCTTGGTAAATATTCCTCCACCCCTTTAGTTTGAGCCTATATGTGTCTTTGCATGTGAGATGGGTCTCCTGAACACAGCACACTGATGGGTCTTGACTCTTCATCCAATTTGCCAATCTGTGCCTTTTAGTTGGGGCATTTAGCCCATTTACATTTAAGGTTAATATTGTTATATCTGAATTTGATACTATCTTCATGATGCTACCTGGTTATTTTGCACATTCGTTGATGCAGTTTCTTCATAGTGTCATTGGTCTTTATATTTTGATGTGTTTTTGCAGTGGCTATACCAGTTTTTCCTTTCCATATTTAGTACTTCCTTCAGGAGCTCTTGTAAGGTATGCCTGGTGGTGACAGAATCCCTGAGCATTTGCTTGTCTGTAAAGAATTTTATTTCTCCTTCACTTATGAAGTTTAGTTTGGCTGGATATGAAGTTCTTGGTTGAAAATTCTTTTCTTTAAGGATGTTGAATTTTGGCTCCCACTCTCTTCTGGCTTGTAGGGTTTCTGCAGAGAAATCTGCTATTAGTCTGATGGGCTTCCCTTTGTGCGTAACCTGACCTTTTTCTCTGGCTGCCCTTAACATTTTTCCTTCATTTCAACCTCAGAGAATCTGTCAATTATGTGTCTTGGGGTTGCTCTTCTCAAGGAGTGTCTTAGTGGTGTTCTCTATATTTCCTGAATTTGAAAGTTGGCTTGTCTTGCTATGTTGGGGAAGTTCTCCTGGATAATATCCTGAAGTATGTTTTCCAACTTGGCTCCATTCTCCCCGTCACTTTCAGGTACACCAGTCAATCATAAGTTTGGTCTTTCCACATAGTTCCATGTTTCTTGGAGGCTTTGTTCATTCCTTTTCATTCTTTTTCCTCTAATCTTGTCTTCATGCCTTATTTCAGTAAGGTGATCTTCCATCTCTGATATCCTTTCTTCTGCTTGATCAACTCAGTTATTGATTCTGGTGTATGCTTCACAAAGCTCTCATGCTGCATTTTTCAGCTTCATCAGATCATTTATATGCCTCTCTAAACTGGTTATTCTAATTAGCAGTTCCTGTAACCTTTTATCAAGGTTCTCAGCTTCCTTGCATTAGGTTAGAATGTGCTCCTTTAACTCAGAGGAGTTTGTTATTACCCACCTTCTGAAGCCTACTTCTGTCAATTCATCAATCTCATTCTCTATCCAATTTTGTGCCCTTGCTGGAGAGGAGTTATGATCATTTGGAGAAGATGCATTCTGGTTTTTGGAATTTTCAGCATTTTTGCCCTGGTTTTTCCTCATCTTCATGGATTTATCTACCTTTGATCTTTGAGGTTGATGACCTTTGGATGGGGTTTGTGTGTGTGTGTGTGTGGGGGGGGGGGGGTTCTTTTTTGTTGATGTTGATGTTCTTGCTTTCTGTTTGTTAGTTTTTCCCCTAACAACCAGGCCCCTCTTCTGCAGGTCTCCTGCAGTTTGCTGGTCCAGACCCTGTTTGCTGGGTATCACCAGTGGAGGCTACGAAACAGCAAAGATTGCTGCCTGCTTCTTCCTCTGGAAGCTTCATCCCAGAGGAGCACCAGCCTGATGCCAGCTGGAGCTCAACTGTATGAGGTGTCTCTCAACCCCTGTTGGGAAGTTCTCTCAGTCAGGAGGCACAGGGATCAGGGACCCACTCGAGGAGGCAGTCTGCCCCTTAACAGAACTGGTGGACTGTGTGGAGAGAATCCCCCTTGTCAGGATCAGCTGCTCTCTTCAGTGCTGGCAGGCAGGAATGATTTAATCCACTGAAGCTGTGCTCATAGCTGCCCCTTCCCCCAAGTGCTCTGTCCCAGACAGATGAGAGTTTTATCTGTAAGCCCCTAATTGGGGCTGCTGCTTTTCCTTCAGAGATGCCCTAGCCAGTGAGGAGGAATATAGAGAAACAGTCTGGCCACAGCTGCTTTGCTGCACTGTGGTGGATTCTGCCCAGTCCGAACCTCCCAGCCTTCTTAGCACTATCGGCGGAAAGTCACCTACTAAAGCCTCAGTAATGGCTGATACCCCTACCCCCACCAAGCTCGATGATCCCAGGTCGACTTCAGACTGTTGTGCTAGCAGTGAGAATTTCAAGCCAGTCGTTTTTAGCTTGCTGGGCTCTGTGGGACTGGTACCCACTGAGCTAGACCACCTGGCTCCCTGGCTTCAGCCCCCTTTCCAGGGGAGTGAACGGTTCTGTCTCACTGGGGTTCCAGGTGCCACTGGGGTAGGAAAAAAACTCCTACAGCTAGCTTGGTGTCTGCCCAAACAGTCACCACGTTTTGTGCTTGAAACCCAGGACCGTGGTGGTGTAGGCACATGAGGGAATCTCATGGTCTGCAGATTGCAAAAACCATGGGAAAAGCGTAGCACCCAGCCTGGGTAGCACAGTCTCTCATGGCTTCCCTCGGCAGGGAGAGGGAGGTCCCCCCGGCCCTTGCATTTCCTGGGTGAAGCAATGCCCCATTCTGATTCTGCTCACTCTCCATGGGTTGCACTCACTGCCTAACCAGTCCCAATGAGATTAACTGCGTAGCTCAGTTGAAAATGCAGAAATCATCCACCTTCTGCATTGGTGTCTCTGGGAGCTGCAGACTGGACGTGTTCCTATTCTGCAATCTTGGCACCTCACCTTTTTCTGTTTGTTCTTCTCTCACTCCCTCAGAAATCTGAGTGAATAATTTCATCTTCCATCTTCCTAAAGTACATGCTTGTATGTGTTTTCTTACAGTAAGTTCATCTTTCTTCTTGAATATACAGTAGATCTCTGTAAACTGAAATTTTCTCAAGCAGGAGAGCCAGTTCTTAAGCATCTGAGTAAACCCTGGACCACTTCCACATCATATTGTATTTGTCTGCCTCTTTTTTACCCATCTCTCCGCTAGCCCCATCACATTTGAAGAAGGATGAGAACCATGTCTTCTTCACCATTGTATCCCAAGTGTCTGCCACAAAGCCTGGCACATAGTAGGCTCAGTGAAAACTTGTGGAATCAATAATAGCCCTCCCATTTCCTTGACCTCTTTGACCCTGTGATTTGGTCCTCCTGTTTTATTCAGCAACCATTGCTTTTACTTGCAGTTTCCTACTTCACCTCTCAGACCTCGAACTCCGAAATGCCTTCCAGCTACCAAAACTTTCTGTCTTCTGGTGAACTTGTTCAACTCCATCTTTGTGACTGATGGCCCCCGGCCTCTCCTTATTCTTTCAGTCACTCCCCCCTGACTTCCCTCACCTCCCTTCCCTGTCCAACATTCCGCTCTGTTCTTTCCAGAGCCTTGGCTAGGGTGGGGTCACTGGGGCACAGAAATTTACAGGGCACCACATTTTTCTCCCACCACCTCTCTGGTCTCTGTTGGAAGCCTCACCCTGGCCCCAGGCCAGCCCACTTGGCAGCAGTAGAGATGGATGGAGCGAGAGGCCTGAGGTCAAGGGCTCAGAGCACACCAGCCAGGGGACCTTTTGTGTGTAGGGCTGCCCCTTCCCCCACCAAGAGCAGCTTCCATTGAAGAGAAGGCGAGTTTTACACTGCTTGCCCTGGGCGCCAGAAATGTTAGTTAGGACTCTGGTTCTGTCCCTGCTTCTCTCACCCCTTGATATTGTGCCAATCTCCATGCTGTTTTCTCTGCTTCAGAGCTACAGTAAACCCTGTTGCTGGGCTCCCTGGGATCACTACCAGTCCCTGCTGCCTTTCCTTGGTGGACACTTGATGGCTGCTCAGCCATCTTTGTAACTGAATATTTATATTGGGGTATATTTGTGTTGCAGGATGCAGGGGAGAGAGAGAGAGAGAGAGAGAGAGAGAGAGAGACTTGAGCTGAGCTGCATAGAACGGCCAAAAGAAGGCACAAGCCCCTTCACCTCTCTGAGACTCCTTTTCCTCATCTGTAAAATGGGAATGATGATAACATTTACCTTATAGCATGTTCTAAGGAAAAAAGTACACGGCAGAGTGTTTGGCACATACAATAATCATTCCATAGACATAACTTCTCCTCTCTTAGTTTTGAATAATCTTCCTTTAGTCTACTTTTTCCAAGACTGTGGTGAGAATTAGATAAGAAAACTAGTGATCACACCTACTATAGTAGGTTTGATAAATGTTAGTTATGGCCAACTCCAGAGGCCAGGCAGTAGCTTGTCTTCTCCCAGCCCACCTCACTATTTAACGCCAACCTAGTCAGTAAGCTGAAAGACTCCTAAGAAAGCTTTTCTTTCACGATATACAAATAAAACATTTTGAGCTGATGTCAAGAATGCTCATTGCCATCAACTTTGTCATAAAGAGGTCAGCCTTGGGTTTCAAATTCTGCCACTGAGTATTGGATTCCTTCTTCAGTGCAGTGGAATTTTTAAATGCAGCTAAAATCAAAGTCAGTTCTTCATATTGCTGGGTTTTAATAAGCCCAGGCACATTATCATCCATGTTTTGGAAATTACAACCAAGTCCTAGGTAAGAATTGCAAAAAAAAAAAAAAAAAAAAAAAAAAAAAAAGATTCCTGTAGAGTTCTTTACTTCCATTTCCCCAAATGTATTTATTTTTCCAAAGTCCAGCATTCTATGTGCACGTTCATTATATGTTGTTTCCAGCTGACTTACTCTTTAGAAAAGTTGTAACCACAGGAAATGCATGCCCTGGAAGTGACTCAGGCATTACAATAGCACATATCCTTCACACTTAGCCAGGCCTCCAAGGAAAGTTGACCAGTGGACTCACCACTCCATATAAACTAAATCAGATGGGATCTCTATTTGCCATACTTGGAAACATGTGATCATGTTAACATTTCTTTTTTTTTTTTAAACAAATGAGTGATGTTTTAAACTAGTTCATAGCATTTTCTGAGCAAAATATTTTAATTTTGATGATGCTCAATTTAATTTTTTTTTTCTTTTATGGTTGTGCTTTTGGTATAAAGTCTAAACGCCCCTGGTCCTAAAGACTTTCTCTTATGCTTTTTATTTTTTCTGAAAGTCTTATATTTTATATTTAAGTCTACAATCCACTTTGAGTTAATTTTCATAATAGGTATGAGATTTAGGCCAAGGTTCATTCTTTTGCCAATGTATGTCCAATTGCTTCAGCATCACTTGTTGAAAAGACTATACTTCCTCCATTGAATTACTTTTGCACCTTTGTCAAACATCATTTGGACATGTTGATATGGATCTGTTCTTGGGTTCTCTATTTATTTGATCTATTAGATCAATGTCTATTACTCAGCCAATATCACTGTGTTGATTACTATAGCTACGTAATAACACTTAATATTAGGTACAGTGACTATTCCCACATAATTCCTATTGTTTTAAAGATTGTTTTAGCTACTCTAGGGCCTGTAGCTTTCCAAATAAATTTTAGAATAAGCTTGTCTAGCTATGCCTACCAAAATCCTTACTGGTATTTTGGTAGGAATTGCATTGGATTTATAGATAAATCTGGGAACAAGTGACATCTTTTCTATGTTGAGTCTTCCAATCCATAAACATAATACATATCTGCAATTACTTAGGTATCCTTTGATTTCTTTTAATAGCATTTTATAATTCTAAGTATATAAGCAAGCCCTGTACATGTTTTCTTAGATTTATAACTATGTCATTTTCCTTGAAGTGCTTGTAAGTGGTATCCGGTTTTTCATTTTGGTTTCCACGTGTTCATTGTTATCATAAAAATACAATTGATATTTATGTGTTAATTTTTTATCCTGTAACCTTAATCAACTCATTTATAAATTCTAAGACTTTTTGTGTTATTTCCTTGGGATTTTTTTAATTTAAATTTTTAAATTTTAATTTTTGTGGGCACATAGTAGGTGTATACATTTATAGGGTACATAAGGTATTTTGACACAGGCATGCAATGTGTAATAATTACATAATGTAAAATGAGGTATCCACACCCTCAAGCATTTATACTTTGTATTACAAACAATCCAATTATACTCTTTGTTACTTTAAAATATACAGTGAAATTATTATTGACTATAGTCACCCCATTCTCCTGTCAAATACTAGGTCTTATTCTTTGTAACTTTTTTTTTGTACTTATAAACAATCCTCACCTCCCTCTGCCCACCAACATCCCTACCACCCTTCTCAGCTTCTGGTAACCATCCCTCTACTCTCTATCTCCATGAATTCAATTGTTTTGATTTTCAGATCCCACAAATAAATGAAAACATGTGATGTTTGTCTTTCTGTGACTGGCTTAATTCGCTTAGCATAATGACTTCCACTTCCATCCATGTTGTTGCAAATGATAGGATTTCATTCTTTTTTATGGCTGAATAATACTCCATTGTGTATATGTACGACATTTTCTTTTTTTTTTTTTTTTTTTTTTTTTATAATAAACTTTATTTATTTATTTTTTTTTTATATCCACTCATAATCTGATATTTATTACAACCTAGGAAAAAGTCAATCAGAATTTTGTTCTTCTAAGTATCTGGATCTGATACAAACATTTCTAGATATTTGATGCATATGAAATAACAGAAGCAATATTGGAAACATAATGCTCAGGCAAGTCCCAACGTAAATTAAGAGTGAACATTGCTTTGCAGATACTTTTCTCCCCGTTTTCCCAGTTAGATTCCATCTACAGCCTCAAACAGGCTTATCAAATTATGAATGATTCATAAATGCATATTGAATTATATCTTCTAGCAGGCTTTTAATTTTTTTTTTTTTTTTTTTAAGAAATATTTTTGTCCTTTATTTTTAATTTTTTTTTTTTTTTTACCCATCAATTCATCATTTATATCAGGTATAACTCCCCAATGCAATCCCTCCCCCCTCCCCCCTCCCCATGATAGGCCCCAGTGTGTGATGTTCCCCTTCCCGAGTCCAAGTGAGCTCATTGTTCAGTTCCCACCTATGAGTGAGAACATGCGGTGTTTGGTTTTCTCTTCTTGTGATAATTTGCTAAGAATGATGGTTTCCAGCTGCATCCATGTCTCTACAAAGGACGCAAACTCATCCTTTTTTATGGCTGCATAGTATTCCATGGTGTATATGTGCCACATTTTCTTAATCCAGTCTGTCACTGATGGACATTTGGGTTGATTCCAAGTCTTTGCTATTGTGAATAGTGCCGCAATAAACATACGTGTGCATGTGTCTTTGTAGTAGCATAATTTATAATCCTTTGGGTATATACCCAGTAGTGGGATGGCTGGGTCATATGGTACATCTAGTTCTAGGTCCTTGAGGAATCGCCATACTGTTTTCCATAATGGTTGAACTAGTTTACAATCCCACCAACAGTGTAAAAGTGTTCCTATTTCTCCACATCCTCTCCAACACCTGTTGTTTCCTGATTTTTTAATGATTGCCATTCTAACTGGTGTGAGATGGTATATGTACGACATTTTCTTTATCCATTCATCTGTTTTGGATGTTGAGACAGAGTCTCACTCTGTCACCCAGGCTGGAGTACAGTGGCACGATCTCAGCTCACTGCAACCTCTGCCTCCCAGGTTCAAGCGATTCTCCTGTCTTAGCTTCCCAAGTAGCTGGGATTACAGGCACATGCTGCCACACCCAGCTAAGTTTTGTATTTTTAGTAGAAACGGGGTTTTATCATGTTGGCCAGGCTTGTCTCGAACTCCTGACCTCAGGTGATCCACCTGCCTCGGCTTCCTAAAATGCTGGGATTATAGGCATGAGCCACCGTGCCTGCCCCGTTCATCTGTTGATGGATGCTTAGGTTGCTTCCAAATTTGGCTATTGTGATCTATGCTGCAACAAACATGAGAGTGCAAATGTCTCTTCAACATGCTGATTTCCTTTCTTTTGGGTATATCACCAACAATGGGATTGCTGGATCATATGGTAGCTCTATTTTAAGATTTTTGGGGAACTTTCAAACTGTTCTCCATAATAGTTGTACTAATTTACATTCCCATCAACACTATACCAAAGTTCTCTTTTGTCCTCATACTTGCCAGCATTTCTTATTGCCTGTCTTTTGGACATAAGCTATTTAAATTAGGATGAGATAATATTGTAGTTTTAATTTGCATTCCTCTGATAATCACTGACGATGATCACCTTTTCATATGTCTGTTTGTCATTTGTATGTCTTCTTTTGAGAACTATCTATTCAACTCTTTTGCCCATTTTTTTGATGGGATTATTAGATTTTTTTTTTTTCCTATAGAGTTGTTTAAGCTCCTTATATATTCTGGCTATTAATCCCTTCCCAGATGAGTAGTTTGCAGACATTTTCTCCCATTATGTGGGTTGTCTCTTCGCTTTGTTGATTACATCTTTTGCTGTGCAGAAGGTTTACAACTTGATGTGATCCCATTTGTGTACCTGTGTTTTGGTTGTCTGTGCTTGTGGGCTTGTGGGGTATTGCTCAAGAAATTTTCACCCAGTCCAAAGTCCTAGAGATTTTCCCCAGTGTCTTCTTGTAGTAGTTTCATAGTTTGAGGTCTTAGATTTAAGCCTATAATCCATTTTGATTTAATTTTTGTATATGGTGAGAGATAGGGATCTGTTTCATTCTTCTACATATGGATAACCAGTTTTGCCAGCACCATTTATTGAAGAGACTGTCTTTACCCCAGTGTATGTTCTTGGTACTTTTGTCAAAAATGCATTCACTGTAGGTGTGTGGATTTGTTGCTGGGTTCTCTATTCTGTTCCATTGGCCTATGTGTCTGTTTTTATGTTACTACCATAGTGTTTTGGTTACTATAGCTTTGTAGCATAATTTGAAGTCAGGTGATGTGACTCCTCCTATTTTGTTCTTTTTTTCTCAGGATAGCTTTGACTAGTCTGGGTCTTTTGTGGTTCCATATAAATTTTAGGATTGTTTTTTCTATTTCTGTGAAGAATATCATTGGTATTTTAATAGAAATTGCATTGAATCTGTAGATTACTTTGGGTAGTATGGACATTTTAACAATATTGATTCTTCCAATCCATGAACATCCATTTTTTGGTGTCTGCTTCAATTTATTTCATCAGTGTTTTATAGTTTTTATTGTAGAGATCCTTCACTTCTTTGATTAATTCCTAGGTATTTGATTTTATTTGTATTTATTGTAAATGGGATTATATCTTGATTTCTTTTTCAGATTTTTCACTGTTGGCATATAGAAATGTTACTGATTTTTGTATGTTGATTTTGTATCCTGTAACTTCACTAGATTTGTTTATCAGTTCTAATGCTTTTTTTTTTTTTTTTTTTTTGGTGGAGTCTTCAGGTTTTTCCAAATGTAAGATAATATTATTTGCAAACAAGAAAAATTTGACTTCTTCCATTGCACTTTGGATGCCCATTAATTCTTTCTCCTGTCTGATTGCTCTGGCTAGGACTTCCAGTACTATGTTGAATAACAGCAGTAACAGTGGGCATCCTTATCGTGTTCCAGATCTTAGAGGAAAGACTTTCAGTTTTTCCCATTCTTATTATACTACCTGTCAGTCTGTCATATATGGCTTTTATTACATTGAGTTTTGTTCCTTCTACACCTAGTATTTTTAGTATTTTTATTATAAAAGGATGTTAAATTTTATCAAATGACTTTCCATCATCATTTGAAATGATCATATGGTTTTTATCCTCCATTCTGTTTATATGATGTGTCACATTGATTGATTTTCATATATTGAACTAACCTTGCATCCCAGGGATAAATCCCACTTAGTCATGATGAATAATGTTTTTATTGTATTGTTGAATTTGATTTGTGAGTATTTTGTTGAGGATTTTTGCATCAATATTCATCAGAGAGATTGGTCTGTAGTTTTCTTTTTTGAGGTGACTTTGTCTATTACTTGGTATCAGAGTAATACTGGCGTCGTAGAATGAGTTTGGAAGTATTTCATCCTCCTCTATATTTTGGAATAGTTTGAGTAGAATTAATATTAGTTCTTTAAACATTTGCTAGAATTCAGCAGTGCAGCCATCAAGTCCTAGGCTTTTCTTTACTCTGAGACTTTTATTACATCTTCTATCACATTATTGGTCTGTTCAGGTTTTGGATTTCTTCCCGGTTAAATCTTGTTAGGTTGTATGTGTCTAAGAATTTGTCTATTTCTTCTAGAATTTCCAATTTAATGGCATATGGTTGTTCCTAGTAGCCACTAATGATCCTTTGAATTTCTGCAGTAGCACTTGTAATGTCTCCTTTTTCATCTCTGATTTTATTTATTTGAATCTTTGCTCTTTTTTTCTTAGTCTGGCAAAAGGTTTGTCAGTTTTGTTTAACTTTTCAAAAAAAAAAAAAACAAATTTTTGTTTCATTTGTCTTCGTATTGTTTTCTTCACTTCAACTTCATTTATTTCTGCTCTGATCTATATTATTTCTTTTCTTTAATTGGGATTTGCTATGCTCTTGCTTTTTTAGTTCTTTAAGATGCACCATTAAGTTGTTTATTTGAAGTATTTCTTCTTTTTTGATGTAGGCCCTTATTGCTATAAAATTCCTTCATAGTAATGCTTTTGCTGTATCCCATAGATTTTGGTATGTTGTGTCTAGATTATCATTTGTTTCAATAAATTTTTTCAATTTTCTTATTAATTTATGCATTGACCCACTGGTCATTCAGGAAAATATTGTTAAATTTCTATGTGTTTGAATAGTTTCCAAGATTTCTCTTATTAGTGATTTCTAGTTTTATCCCTTTATTGTCAGAGAAGATGCTTGCTATTATTTCAGGTGTTTTTTAAAAAATATTTTAAGACTTGTTTTGTGACCTGACAACATATGGTTTATCCTTGAGAATGATCCATGTGCTGAGGAAAAGAATGTGTATTATGCAGTTCTTGGATAAAATGTTCTATAAATATCTATTAGATCCATTTGGTCTATAGTGCAGATGAAGTCTCACGATTCTTTGTTGATTTTCTGTCTGGAACATCTGTCCAATGCTGAAAGTGAGGGGTTGAAGTTTCCAGCTATTACTGTATTGGGGCCTATTTATCTTTTTAGCTTGAATGATATTTGCTTTACATATCCATGTGCTCCCATGTTGGGTGTTATATTTTAAAATTGTTATATCCTTTTGTTGAATTGACCCCTTTATCATTACCTAGTACCTTCCTTTGTCTCTCTTTATCGTTTTTGTCTTAATATCTATTTTGTCTGAGATAAGTATTACTTATTCCTGCTCTTTTGTGGTTTCCATTTGCATGAAATATTTTTTCCATCACTTTATTTTCAGTCTATGTGTGTCTTGATAGGTGAAATGTATTTTTTGTAGGCAAGAGATCACTGGCTCTTATTTATTTTGAAATTAATTCAGCCACTCTGTCTTTTTATTGAAGAGTTTAATCCATTTACATTGAATGTTATTATTGATAAGGACTTAGTCCTGCTGTTTCATTATTTGCTTTCTTTTTGTGTCTGTCTGTGGTCTTCTCTTCCTTCTTTCCTTCCTTCCTGCCTTCTTTTAGTGAAGGTGATTTTGTCAGGTGGTATGTTTTAATTTCTTGCTTTTTATTTTTTGTATATCCATTGTATGTTTCTTGGTTTGACGTTACCATGAGTCTTGCAAATACTATCTTATGTCTCTTAACGCATTATTTTAACCAGATAACGACTTAACGTATTTTGCATAAACAAACAAGCAAAAGGAAAACTAATAAAAATTCTGCTCCCTATCTTATTCTTTTTGCTCTTTAACTTTCTGTTGTTCCCATTTATATCTTATTGCACCGTCTATGTATTGAAAAGTTTTTGTAGCTATTATCTTTGATTGGTTCATCATTCAGTCTTTCTATTTAAGATAAGAGTAGTTTATACAACTTAGTTACAGCATTATAATAGTCTGTGTTTTTCTGTGTGCTTACTATTACCAGTGAGTTTTGTACCTCCAGCTGATTTCTTCTGCTCATTAACGTCCTTTTCTTTTTGATTGAAGTACTTCCTTTAGCATTTCTTGCAGGACAGATCTGGTATTGATGAAATCCCTCAGCTTTTATTTGAGAAAATATTTCTCCTTCATCTTTGAATAATATTTTCACTGGATATACTATTCTAGGGTAAAAGTTTCTATTTTACTTCAACGCTTTAAATATGTCATGCCACTTTCTCCTGGCTTGTAAGCTTTCCACTGAAAAGTCTGCTGCTAGGAATATTGGAACTCCATTGGATGTTATTTGTTTCTTTTCTCTTGCTGTTTTTATTATTCTTTTAAGAATTTTTTTTGACCTTCGGGAGTTTGATTGTTAAATTCCTTGAGGTAGACTTCTTTGAGTTAAATCTGCTTGGTGTTCTATAATCTTCTTCTACTTGGATGTTGATATCTTGCTCTGGGTTTGCAAGTTCTCTGTTATTATCCATTTGAAAACTATCTACCCCTATCTCTTTCTCTACCTTCTGTTTAAGGTCAGTAACTCTTAGGCATGCCATCTTGAGATTTTCTAGATCTTGTAGGTATGCTTCATTCATTTGTATTCTTTTTTCTTTTGTCTCCTCTGACTATTTTCAAATAGCCTGTCTTTAGGCTCACTAATTCTTTCTTCTGCTTCATCAATTCCGCTATTAAAAGACTCTGATGTGAGTGAAGAGGCAACCTACAGAATGGGATAAAATTTTTACAATCTACCCATCTAACAAGGGGCTAATATCCAGAATCCACAAAGAACTTAAACAAATTTACAAGAAAAAATTAACCCCATCAAAAAGTGGGCGAAGGATATGAACAGACACTTCTCAAAGGAAGACATTTATGCAGCCCACAGACAACATGAAAAAATGCTCATCATCACTGGTCATCAGAGAAATGCAAATCAAAACCACAATGAGATACCATCTCATACCGGCTAGAATGGTGATCATTAAAAAGTCAGGAAACAACAGGTGCTAGAGAGGATGTAGGGAAAGGAACGCTTTTACACTCTTGGTGGGAGTGTAAACCAGTTCAACCATTGTGGAAGACAGCTTGGCAATTCCTCAAGGATCTAGAGCTAGAAATACCATTTGACCCAGCGATCCCATTACCGGGTATATACCCAAAGGATTATAAATCATGCTACTATAAAGACACATGCACACATATGTTTATTGTGGCACTATTCACAACAGCAAAGACTTGGAACCAACCCAAATGTCAATCAATGATAGACTGGATTAAGAAAATGTTGCATATATACACCATGGAATACTATGCAGCCGTAAAAAAGGATGAGTTCATATCCTTTGTAGAGACATGGATGAAGCTGGAAACCATCATTCACAGCAAACTATCGCAAAGACAGAAAACCTCATAGGTGGGAATTGAACAATGAGAACACTTGGACACTGGATGGGGAACATCACACACTGGGGCCTGTCATGGGGTCAGGGGATTGGGGAGGGATAGCATTAGGAGAAATACCTAATGTAAGTGACAAGTTAATGGGTGCAGCATACCAACACGGCACATGTAGACATAGGTAACAAACCTGCACGTTGTGTACATGTACCCTAGAACTTAAAGTATAATAAAAAGAGGAAGGAAGGAAGGAAGGAAGGAAGGAAGGAAGGAAGGAAGGAAGGAAGGAAGGAAGGAAGGAAGAAAGAAAGAAAGGGCAAGCTTCTTGACTGAGACAATGGGTTTTTCTAGATATAGTATTATGTCATCTTCAAACAAGGATAATTTGACTTCCTCTCTTCCTTCTTTTTCTTGCCTGATTGCCTGATTGCCGTCACCAGAACTTTCAATACTATGTTCAATAGGAGTGGTGAGAGAAGGCATCCTTGTCTTGTGCTGGTTTTAAAAGGGAATGCATCCAGCTTTTGCCCATTCGGTTTGATACTGGCTGTTGGTTTGTCATAAATGGCGCTTATTATTCTGAGTATTTCCCTTCAATACATAGGTTATTGAGAGTTTTTAACATGAAGACATGTTGAATTTCACTGGAGGCCTTTTCTACATCTATTGAGATAATCATGTAGTTTTTGTCTTTAGTTATGTTTATGTGATGAATTACAGTTATCGATTTGCTTATGTTGAACCAACCTTGCATCCTGGGCATGGAGCCAACTTGATGGTGCTAGATTAGCTTTTTGATGTGCTACTGGATTCGGTTCACCAGTATTTTTTTAAGGATTTTTGCACTGATGTTTATCAGGGATATTGGCCTGAAGTTTCCTTTTTCTGTTGTATCTCTGCCAGGTTTTGGTATCAGGATGATGCTGGCTTCATAAAATGAGTTAGGGAGGAGTCCCTTCTTTTCAATTCCTTTCTGATTAGTGCTTTCTTCAGTTTGGAGTAGTTTCAGTAGAAATGGTACCAGCTCTTATTTGTACCTCTGGTAGAATTCAGCTCTAAATCCATCTAGTACCGGGCTTTCTTTTTCTTTTTCTGTTTTGGTTGTAGGCTATTTATTACTGAGTCAATTTCAGAACTCGTTATTGGTCTATTTAGGTGTTCAATTTTTTCCTGGTTCAGTCTTGGGAGGGTGTATGTGTCCAGGAGTTTATCCGTTTCTTCTCGATTTTCCAGTGTATGTGCATAGAGGTGTTTATAGTATACTCTGATGGTTGCTTGTATTTTGGTGGAGTCAGTGATGATATCCCCTTTATCATTTCTGATTGTGTCTATTGGATTCTTCTCTTTTTTCTCTATTAGTTTAGCTAGCAGTCTATTTTACTAATTTTTTTCAAAACATAACAAAACAAAACAAAAACCAGCTTCTTGATTCATTGAGTTTTTGAATGGCATTTTGTGTCTCTATCTCCTTCAGTTTTACTCTGATCTTAGTTAATTTTTGCCTTCAGCTAGCTTTGGGGTTTGTTTGTTCTTAGTTCTCTCATTCTTTTAGTTGTGATATTAAGTTGTTAATTTGAGATTTTTCTATCCTTTCGATGTGGGCATTTAGTGCTATATATTTCCCTCTTACACTGCTTGTAATGGTTAATACTGAGTGTCAACGTGAATGGATTGAAGGATGCAAAGTATTGTTCCTGGGTGTGTCTGTGAGGGTGTTGCCAAAGGAGATTAACATTTGAGACAGTGGACTGGGAAAAGCAGACCCACACACAATCTGCATGAGCACAATCTAATCAGCTGCCAGTGTATCAAGAATAAAAGCAGGCAGAATAATGTGGGAAGACTATGCTGGTTTAGTCTTCTGGTCTACATCTTTCTCTTGTACTGGATGCTTCCTGCCCTTGAACATCGGACTCCAAGTTCTTCAGCTTTGAGACTCGAACTGGCTTCCTTGCTCCTTAGCTTGCAGACGGCCTATTCTGTGACCTCACCTTGTGATCATGTGAGTCGACACTCCTTAATAAACTCTCCTTTATATATACATCTATCCTATTAGTTTTGTCCCTCTAGAGAACCCTGACTAATACACTGCTTTCACTGTGTCCGAGAGATTCTGGTATGTTGGCTCTTTGTTCTCATTAATTTCAAAGAACTTCTTGATTTCTGCCTTAATTTCATTATTTACCCAGGAGTCATTCAGGAGCAGGTTGTCTAATTTTCATGAAGTTGTGTGTTTTTGAGTGAATTTCTTAGTCTTGAGTTCTAACTTTATTGTGCTGTTGTCTGAGAAACTGTTATAATTTCAGTTCTTTTGTACTTGCTGGGGAGTATTTTACTTCTGATTATGCGATCAATTTTAAAGTGCCATGTGGTGATGAAAGGAATGTACATTGTGTTCTTTTGGGGTGAAGAGTTCTATAGGTATCTATTAGGTTCACTTGATCCAGAGCCAAGTTCAGGTTCTGAATATCTGTGTTAATTTTCTGTCTCAGTGATCTGTCTAATATTGTCAGTGGGGTGTTAAAGTTTCCCACTATTATTGTGTGGGAGTCTAAATCTCTTTGTAGGTTTCTAAGAACTTACTTTATGAATTTGGGTGCTCCTGTATTGGGTGCATGTATATTCAGGATAGTTAGCTCTTCTTGTTGACTTGAACACTTTACCATTATGTAATGCCCTTGTTTGTCTTTTTAAATCTTTGTTGGTTTAAAGTGTGTTTTGTCAGAAACTAGAGCCCCTGCTTTTTTCTGTTTTCCATTTGCTTGGTAAATTTTCCTCCATCCCTTTATTTTGAGCCTATATGCATCTTTGCATGTGAGATGGGTCTTTCGAAGACAGCATATTGATGGGTCTTGACTCATTATCCAGCTTGCCATTCTGTGTCTTTAATTAGGGCATTTAGCTCATTTACATTTAAGGTTAATATTGTTATGTGTTAATTTGATCCTGTCATCATGATGCTAGCTGGTTATTTTGCAGACTTGTTTCATGGTTGCTTCAGAGTGTCCCTTATCTCTGTACTTCAGTATGTTTTTGTGGTGGCTGGTAACAGTTTTTCCTTTCCAATTTAGTGCTTTCTTCAGGAGCTCTTGCAAGGCAGGCCTGGTGGTGATGAACTCCCTCAGCATTATGCTTGTCTGAAAAGGATCTTATTTCTCCTTTGCTTCTGAAGCTTAGTTTGGCCAGATATGAAATTCTAGGTTGGAAATTCTTTTATTTAAGAATGTTGAATATTGGCCCCCAATCTCTTCTGGCTTGTGGGGTTTCTGCTGAGAGGTCCACTGTGAGTCTGATGGGCTTCCCTTTGTAGGTGACCTGGTCTTTCTCTGTGGCTGCCCTTAATGTTTTTTTCTTTCATTTTGACCTTGGAGAATCTGATGATTTTTTGTCTTGGGGTTGATCTTCTCATGGAGTATCTTACTGGGGTTCTCTGGATTTCCTGAATCTGAGTTTTGGTCTGTCTTGCTAGGTCGGGGAAGTTCTCCTTGATGATATCCTGAATGTGTTTTCCAACTTGGTTCCATTCTCCCCATCTCTTACAGGTACCCTAATCCGTCATAGGTTCGGTCTTTTTACATAATTCCATATTTCTCAGAGGTTTTGTTTGTTCCATTTCATTCTTTTTTGCTCTATTATTGTCTGCCTGTCTTATTTCAGAAAGACAGTCTTCAAGCTCTGAGATTCTTTTCTCCACTTGGTCTATTCTGCTATTGGTACTTCTGATTGCATTGTGACGTTTTCATGTTGTGTTTTTCAGCCTAATCAGGTCAGTTATGTTTCTGTCTAACCTGGCTATTCTGGTTATCGGCTCCTGTATAGTTTTATTTTAATTCTTAGCTTCTGTGCATTGGGTTACAACATGCTTTTATTTAGCTCAGTGAAGTTCATTATTACCCACCTTCTGATGTCTACTTCTGTCAATTCAACCATCTCAGCCTGAGTCTCATTCTGTGCCCTTGCTGGAGAGGTGTTGTGGTCACTTGAAGGAGAAAAGGCACTCTAGCTTTCTGAGTTTTCAGCGTTTTTCTCTTGATTCTTTCTCATCTTTGTGGAGTTATCTACCTTTGATCTTTGAGGTTGCTGACCTTTGAATGGGGTTTTTTTATGGGGTTGTTTTTGTTGATGTTGTTGTTGCTTTCTGTTTGTGTGTTTTTCTTTTATCAGTGAGGCCACTCTTCCATAGTACTGCTTCCGTTTTCTGGGGGTCTGCTCCAGACTGTAGCTGCCTCCATTTTTTCTGTACCTGGAGATATCACCCGTGAAGGCTGCAAAACAGCAAAGATGGCAGCCTACTCCTTTCTCTGGGTGCTTCATCCCAGGAGGGTACTGACCTGTTTCCAGTCACAGTGCTCCTGTAGGAGGTGTCTGCAGACCCCTGTTGAGAGGTCTCACCCAGTCAGGAGGAATGAGATCAGAGACCCACCTAAATCGGCAGTCTGGCTGCTTTTTGATAGAATTGGTTTGCTGAATTGTGGGGAACCCTTCCTCATCCAGACCACTTGGTCTCTCCAGAGCCACAGGCTGAAAAGGCTGAGTTGACTGAACCACAGAGACAGTGGCTCTCCCTCCCGCTGGGGGCTCCATCCCAGGGAAAGATCAGAATTGTAACCATGGCTGGAGTTGGTGAAAGTCCCTCAGGGAAGCCCTGCCCAGTAAGGAGGGAGGGATCAGTGTCCCACTTACAGCAGCAGTCTGGCAACGATCTGGCACAGCAGCTGTGCTGCGTTGTGGGGCACCCCTCCTTATCCAGACCACCTGTACTCCCCAGAGCCAGCAGGCTAGAATGGGTGAGTCCACTGAACCACCTGTTTTGTTTTTTAATTATGAATGGCTGTTGGATTTTGGCAACTGCTTTTTCTGAATCAATTTACATGACATTTGAGTTTTTTCTTCTTTAACTTGTTGATATGGTGGATTGCATTGGCAGATTTTTTTTATGATTGATTTTTGAACATTGAAGCAACTTTGGTGAAGTAAAAAGAATTCGGTCATGGTGTATAATTATTTTATACTGTAGGTGAGTAAGATTTTCATCAACTCTCTTAAGGTATCTGACTGGGTCTAAAAATAAAACTGAAAAAGACACATTAAAAGGAAAAAAAGTAGACAGAATTTTTAACATAAATATTATGTGACATTGGAGCCTTCAGAAATGAAGATCCAAAGAAAAAGGGAAACCTGTGTATTTTTATGCTTTGGTTTAATGAAGAGTAGACAGTTGTGGAGAAGTATGATTGGACAAAGGGTGTATGATCTGAAGATAATTAACTGGGGTAGCTTCATAAGGCCTGTTTGTTCAGATTCTTCTGTGTTTCTGTGTTTTCAGAGACAAGGAAGTTCCTTTCCTCTGGCTATGAAGTTTGCACTGTCACATTACAGTCTTATGACCTGCTTCAGGGGAGAGTAAAAAAATTCTTTCTAGGTTTTATGACCTTCTTTAGAAGCGAAAAGCAGGAGTAGGTAGGTGAGAGGGCCCTTCCTGCTTCTGTCATTTTCTCAAATTCCTTCAGCTTAAAATAACTCAGTATGCTAAAGTTCCATATTTTGGGTTTGTGTGTCCTATGTGTCCTAAACCCTGTCGATACATTGCTGTATTTAATTTGCTTTTTTTTTTTTTTTTTTTTAGTACTTTTGAATTGAAATTTATCATACTATTTTTCTGTAGGTTTTCTTTCTTTCTTTTTTTTTTTAATCAGGGTAATACTTGCCTCAGAAAATGGATTCCCTCTTCTATTTTCTGAAAGAATATGTATAAGATTGCTGGTAATTCTTTAAATGTTTGGTAGAATTCTCCAGTGAAACCACATAGGCCTGGATATTTTATTTTTGGGGTGTTTTTAATTACAAATTCAGTTTCTTTAGTGGTCATAGGACAACTCAGAATGTCTATTTTATCTTAGTTTGAGTTTTGGTAGTTTGTGGTTTTTGAGGGATTGGTCTATTTCTCCTGTCAAATTTATGGTACTAAAGTTATTTGTAGTAATCTCTTATTTACCTTTTAATAAACACAGGTTCTTTAGTGATATCCCCTGCTTCATTTCTGATGTTTATTTATGTCTTCTTTTTGTCAGTGTTGCTACAGGTTTACTAGTTTTATTGATTTTCCCCATAAAGAATCAGTGCTGTGTTTCATTGATTTTCTCTACTGTTTCTGTTTCCAGTTCAATTGATTTCTGCTTGCACCTTTGCCATTTCCTTTCTTATGCTTGTTTGGGTGTCTTTCACTCTTCTTTTTCTCATTTCTTGAGGTAATAACTTAGATAATTAATTGAAACTATCTTCTTTTCTAATGTAATTATTTAGTGTTATAAATTTTCTTTTCTTCACTGCCAAAGCTGCATTCCATGTATTTTGGCATGTTGTGTCTTTTTAAAATATTTTAGTAGACTTTATGTTTACAGCAGTTTTAAGTTCACAGCAAAATTTAGCAGGAGGTGAAGAGATTTTCCATATACTCCGTGCCCCAACACATATATAGCCTTCCCCATTATCAGTATCCCCCACCAGAGTAGTACATTTGTTACAATTGGTGAGCCTACATTGACACAATTTTTGCATCCAAATCCATCATTTACATTAGAATTCACTCTTAGTTTTATATGAGTGTAATTAATGTTGTTGATTTTGTTTTTTCTTTTTTTCTTTTTTTTTTTTTTTGAGATGGAGTCTCGCTCTGTCACTCAGGCTGGAGTGCAGTGGCCGGATCTCAGCTCACTGCAAGCTCCGCGTCCCGGGTTTACACCATTCTCCTGCCTCAGCCTCCCGAGTAGCTGGGATTACAGGCGCCCGCCACCTCACCCGGCTAGTTTTTTGTATTTTTTAGTAGAGACGGGGTTTCACCGGGTTAGCCAGGATGGTCTCGATCTCCTGACCTCGTGATCCGCCCGTCTCGGCCTCCCAAAGTGCTGGGATTACAGGCTTGAGCCACCGCGCCCGGCCTAATGTTGTTGATTTTATATGTCATAGTACATGAAATAATTGTAGAAAATATAACAGACGTATAAAGTGTCTTCACTGCTTTTTTCTTTTTTTTTGCTACCATGCTTTTACTTCTACAAAAAAAAAAAAAAAAAAAAAAAAAATTCCCTTGCAGTGTGAAAGAGAGTAACAATGAAAGTTAGAGAGGGGACTCACCACTCCTATTCAACATAGTGTTGGAAGTTCTGGCCAGGGCAATCAGGCAGGAGAAAGAAATAAAGGGTATGCAATTAGGAAAAGAGGAAGTCAAATTGTCCATGTTTGCAGATGATATGATTGTATATTTAGAAAACCCCATCGTCTCAGCCCAAAATCTCCTTAAGCTGATAAGCAACTTCAGCAAAGTCTCAGGATACAAAATCAATGTGCAAAAATCACAAGCATTCCTATACACGAATAATACACAAACAGAGAGTCAAATCATGAGTGAACTCCCATTCACAATTGCTTCAGAGAGAATAAAATACCTAGGAATCCAACTTATAAGGGATGTGAAGGACCTCTTCAAGGAGAACTACAAACCACTGCTCAACGAAATAAAAGAGGACACAAACAAATGGAAGAACATTCCATGCTTATGGATAGGAAGAATCAATATTGTGAAAATGGCCATACTGCCCAAGGTAATTTATAGGTTCAATGCCATCCTCATCAAGCTACCAATGACTTTCTTCACAGAATTGGAAAAAAACTACTTTAAAATTCATATGGAAGCAAAAAAGAGCCCGCATTGCCAAGACAATCCTAAGCCAAAAGAACAAAGCTGGAGGCATCACGCTGCCTGACTTCAAACTATACTACAAGGCTACAGTAACCAAAGCAGAATGGTACTGGTACCAAAACAGAGATATAGACCAATGGAACAGAACAGAGCCCTCAGAAATAATACCACACATCTACAACCATCTGATCTTTGACAAACCTGACAAAAACAAGAAATGGGGAAAGGATTCCCTATTTAAAAATGGTGCTGGGAAAACTGGCTAGCCATATGTAGAAAGCTGAAACTGGATCCCTTCCGTATACCTTATACAAAAATTAATTCAAGATGCATTAAAGACTTAAATGTTAGACTTAAAACCATAAAAACCCTAGAAGAAAGCCTAGGCAATACCATTCAGGACATAGACATGGGCAAGGACTTCATGTGTAAAACACCAAAAGCAATGGTAACAAAAGCCAAAATTGACAAATTGGATATAATTAAACTAAAGGGCTTCTGAACAGCAAAAGAAACTACCATCAGAGTGAACAGGCAACCTACAGAATGGGAGAAAATTTTTGCAATCTACCCATCTGACAGAGGACTAATATCCAGAATCTACCAAGAACTTAAATAAATGTACAAGAAAAAATCAAACAACCCCATCTAAAAGTGGGCAAAGGGATATGAACAGACACTCCTCAAAAGAAGACATCTATCCAGCCAACGGACACATGAAAAAATGTTCATCATCACTGGCCATCAGAGAAATGCAAATCAAAACCACAATGAGATACCATCTCACCCCAGTTAGAATGGTGATTATTAAAAAGTCAGGAAACAACAGGTGCTAGAGAGGATGGGAAGAAACAGGAACACTTTTACGCTGTCGGTGGAAGTGTAAACTAGTTCAACCATTGTGGAAGACAGTGTGGTGATTCCTCAAGGATCTAGAACTAGAAATACCATTTGACCCAGCCATCCCATTACTGGGTATATACCCAAAGGATTGTAAATCATGCTGCTATAAAGACATATGCACACATATGTTTAATGTGGCACTAGTCACATTAGCAAAGACATGGAACCAACCCACATGTCAATGAATGATAGACTGGATTAAGAAAATGTGGCACATATATACCATGGAACACCATGCAACCATTAAAAAGGATGAGTTCACGTCCTTTGTAAGGACATGGATGAAGCTGGAAACCATCATTCTGAGCAAACTCTCACAAGAACAGAAAACCAAACACCACATGTTCTCACTCATAGGTGAGAATTGAACAATGAGAACACTTGGACACAGGAAGGGGAACATTACATACTGGGGCCTGTCATGGGATGGGGGGAGGGGGGAGGGATAGCATTAGGAGATATACCTAATGTAAATGATGAGTTAATAGGTGCAGCACACCAACATGGCACATGGATACATATGTAACAAACCTGCACGTTGAGCACATGTACCCTAGAACTTAAAGTATAATAAAAAATAAAAAGAGAGGGGAAAAAGGGAGCAGAAGACGTAATGACAAAATAGTACATTTAGTTTGAAGTACAAGCTTAGAGATAAATGAAAACTGACTTACGAAAGTAATGCTTAGTAGAATATGAACAGAAGGGCTGGGGGCACCATTTTCAGGAGACAAGACCCAAGGTGAAGGAGCAGACTGGTTCTCAGACTTTAATGGGTATAGAAATCACCTGAGTAGCCATCATGTCTGGGATGGACCTCAACTATTTGCAGTTCTAAAACTTTTCCAGGTTATGCTGATGCTGCTAGTCATGGACCATCATTTAAGTATCAAGGAGTTAGTTGTCTGTCTAGGTTAACTTTCTCATTGTACAGTGAGATTTCCTTCATTATCAGCTATCCCTTCTGTCATTATACCAAACCTCAAGTGAAAGAACGTATTCAAACAGTTTTGTAATCGGTGTCTAGGGCAAGTGAAGCATCTGGGGTCCAAAGTGAACAGACCAGGCAAATAAAACCTCTAACAGAAGGGGGCTACAACAGAACTCATTGCTCTAATTAGTTTCCAAATTATCTCTGCATGCTAGACTCACCAGGAAAACTTTTAAAATTCCAGAGTCCAGGTCACCTAAGACTAACTAAATCACAATCTTGGAGGGTGGGAAATGGGTATCAGCATTTTTTAAGCTCTTCAGGTGATACTTATGTGCAAAATTGGGAACCACTGTTCTGGTGCCAATACTGGCAATGAGACAGCCTAGTCAAGGACAGATGAAAGTTTTTATTAGTTCTGCACAGTGATCCAAGAGGGTAGAGCCAAGAAGGTGGGTCTAAGGAACCTCCTTTGGCTTAAAAGAAAGCATAAGTTCTCAGGCAGTTGTCAGAGAAATACTTCCACAGCCCTCTCTTGGATATTCTGATCTGAGATTTCTGGAAGCATCAAGGCCTGATTTTTCCCTTGTCAAATTTCTGACCACTCTCTCAGACTCTCTGTACTTTTAATTGTCCTTGTTTCTCATACCATCTCTGTAACATTGAACACAAATATTTGGAACTGTAACAAGCCATTTATTAATATTACTTGGATAGGAAGGCACTCTTTAAAAAATATCAGCACTAGTAAACACGAGGTAATTATTATATTCTCCTCACTTGCTTTAACAAAACAAAGTTTTAAAAAAAAACCACCTTTGTTGTCTACAGCATTGGCTCTCAAACTTGGCTGTAAATTGGGATTAACTGGGGAGCCATAAAGAGTATTGATCCATTGGTACCACCCCCCAGAGATTTTCATTTAATTGATATAAGATACAGAATGGGCTTTGGGTTTTTGAAAAGATCCCAAGCTGAGTCTAGTATTCAGCAAAGATGGAAAACAACTGGGTAAAGCAATAGTGTTTGTCTGTCTTGTGTTCCCCAGACTGAGAGCATCAACATCCGCTGAGAACTTGTTAGAAATGCAAAATCTGACCGGGCATGGTGGCTCAAGCCTGTAATCCCAGCACTTTGGGAGGCCGAGACGGGCGGATCACGAGGTCAGGAGATCGAGACCATCCTGGCTAACACGGTGAAACCCCGTCTCTACTAAAAAATACAAAAAACTAGCGGGGCGAGGTGGCGGGCGCCTGTAATCCCAGCTACTCGGGAGGCTGAGGCAGGAGAATGGGCGTAAACCCGGGAGGCGGAGCTTGCAGTGAGCTGAGATCCGGCCACTGCACTCCAGCCTGGGCAACAGAGCGAGACTCTGTCTCAAAAAAAAAAAAAAAAGAAAAGAAAAAAAAGAAATGCAAAATCTGGAGCCTCATCCCAAGTCTACTATCAGGAATCTGGGGAAGGTGGTAGCAATCTACTGTCTAACAAGCCCACCAGGTGATTCTAATGTATGCTCCAGTTTGAGAATCACTGGTTTACAATTGAGTGGGTAAATACGTGATATGGTTAGGCTTTGTGTCCCCATCCAAACCTTACCTTGAATTGTAATCCCCAGGTGTTGAGGGCAAGACCTAGTGGGAGGTGATTAGATCATTGGGGTGGTTTCCCCCATGCTGTTCTCATGACAGTGAGTGAGTTCTCACGAAATCTGATGCTTTTATAAGGGACTCTTCCCCCTTCACTTTACGCACATGCATGCCCTCTTCTCTCGCCTGCCACCATGTGAAGAAGGTCCTTGCTTCCTCTTCCACCGTGATTGTGAGTTTCCTGAGGCCCTCAGCCATGTGGAACTGTGAGTCAATTAAATCCTTTCCCTTTATAAATTACACAGTCTCAGGTATTTCTTCATAGCCGTGTGAGAATGGGCCAGTACAACATGCATCTAAAAGCAAGCCTCTTAGCCTTCCTCAGCAATTTCAGTTTCTTAGAGATGGTAACTTTCTGAGTGTATTTAGTTGTTGACGTTTATGTGCCATAGTACATGAAATAAGTGTAGGAAATAAACATATAAAATGCCTTCGCTGCTTTTTGCTACCATGCTTTCACTTTTACAAAAAAAGAAAAAGTCTACAGTGGGAAAGAAAGTAACATTAAAAATTAGAGAAGGGAAGAAGGAAGCAGCAGAGGTAAAGGCTAAATAGGACATTTAATTTGAAGCACAAGCTCAGAGATAAATGAAAAGCGATTTGAGAAAGTAGTGCTTTAAGATGGACAGAAGGGCTAAGGACAACCATAATGATTACATGATGTGAGTGAGTTGGCATATCTGTCCCCAGGACTGGTCAGTTGTTACTAATCGGTGAGTCTTAGCCATTTCATCTATGTCACTTTTTGGCACCAGACCCTGGCCTGAACGAAGTTAAGAAATTGTGGAACTTATTTCCCAATTATCTGCTTCCTAACTCATGACATGACTTTTAGCAAATCTTTCTTTCTTTTCTTTTTTTTTCTTATAATTTTCTTTTTTTTTTTTTTTATTATACTTTAAGTTCTAGGGTACATGTGCATAACGTGCAGGTTTGTTACATATGTATACATGTGCCATCTTGGTGTGCTGCACCCAACAACTCGTCAGCAACCATCAATTCATCATTTATATCAGGTATAACTCCCCAATGCAATCCCTCCCCCCTCCCCCCTCCCCATGATAGGCCCCA
>NC_045445.1:14087592-14097447 GCF_002776525.5 Piliocolobus tephrosceles | reverse complement strand
GCCTCGCCCTGCTTCAGCTCTCGCTGGTCGGGCTGCAGCAGCTGACCCGCAGGGATTATCCGGCACTCCCGAGTGAGATGACCCCAGTACCTCAGTTGAAAATGCAGAAATCACCGGTCTTCTGTGTCGCTCGCACTGGGAGATAGAGACTGGAGCTGTTCCTATTCGGCCATCTTGCTCCGCCCCTCAACTTTTAGCAAATCTTTCAATGTGTTTGCAGTTTCCCTAAATTTACATATGTAATGGAAATGAGTCTCTTCTATCCCTGTAGTCGGCTCAGGGAAGTATCTCTCCATAGTTCCCAGTGCTGCCCATCCTCCCCAATGCTCTAGCCACAGTGGAAACAGGAGACAGACATACTGCTCTGTCAGAAAGCAGGGTTCTTCAGCTCCAAGTGCTGCTGGACCCAGAGAGAACCAGAATTTGGGGTAACAGAAACTTTGATTCTTCAGTGGTGGGGAGACTAGTCAAAGGAAGGACATGAGTAGAGGCATCTTTATCTTTTGAGGAATCCTGTTTTTCCCCCACCCCAGTATAGTGCTTTTTATCCTTAAAACGGTACCTCTGAGGATTAAAACATGTTTGGTGGCATTTACATGAAATACTTTTCACTGATGTAATTTTTCTGAGTCATAGGTAGGGAACAACTCTAACTATTAACATCTGGCTTGTTGTGGGCCTCTTCTAAGACAGTTTGTACAAATCAGGCAATAGAAACTTCTAGCCAGAATAGAATTTAGAGATCTCATTGTATGGACCAGAAAGTTGAGGCTTAAGGTCACCAGTTAGTTGAAGGCCAAGTTTTTAACCATGCCCTGTTCCAGATGCATCTAAGCCAAATACTGACGTTTCTTTAAAAGTTAATTTTCTTTCAGTTTGTTCTTTACTTTTGAGCTAGTATATATATTTTTGATAATGTTCAAAACTGTGACAGGCATTTGGACAGCGCATTTTCCCGTCCTGGTGTTGGTGGATATGCCTATCAACTAATAGCAATGGTGAGCCTCTGAAGGGGATTGCTGCAATCCCCTCTATGACAGTGTGATGAAAAGTGTTTGTTACAACTGTAGGCATGCTATGTTAGCTTACGTTAGCTGTTTGAACTAAGTCTGTAGAACCTCAAATTCCAGGATGGTAGCAGCAGACCTCACATAAATTATTTTCCCATTTGAGTGGGGATATGTTTTCTGACTCTTGGCACATAGTCTTCAGGATTGTAATCACAAAATCCCTTCCTCCTATGCTAGAGAAACACTTTTTGGAGCTCCTTTTATCATCAGCGGGAGGGGGTGTGTTGAAAGTCTTGTCTGTACGTGTTTTCTGTGCTAATCTGAGAGCTGGACTCAACCCCGGGACTTGGGTCACTTATGCACAGAGATCTCATTGTGAGGGGGGAGGAAAATGGCAGCTCCTCAGCTGCACTTTGAAATTTTGCATTAAAAAAAAAAACAGCAAGTATTCACAAGCCTCTTATTTAGTGAATGAATCCCTTTGTATTTACGTCCTTCACAATTCAGGGAACAAATAGGGTTTAGTTGCTAGAAAGTGAAAACTTGAAATTCATCAGAATGGGGGAAATAGTAGGCAATTTAAATGAGCAGTGGAAATTGCTCCATCCTAATTCCTTGGTACCTATTCCTAAGAGCATGCCAAGCAATCCTTTATTTTATAGTGTCTCCACCTCCAGTTTAGGGCGTTATCCAAAAAGGAGTAGCAAAAGGCTGAGCAGCATAAATCTGTATTCAGCTGGTGGTGTGCTCACCTGAAATTCGTAAAATGATGAATTGATGGGTGCTGACGAGTTGATGTGTGCAGCACACCAACAGGGCACATGTATACATATGTAACAAACCTGCACGTTATGCACATGTACCCTAGAACTTAAAGTATAATAAAAATAAATAAATAAAAAATAAAAAAAAAAGAAATTCGTAAACAAAAGAGCACTTACTGAGGTTTGCTAATTGACAGTTGCCAATAAATGGCCTCCTTTCTGCCACGTACCTTCATCTTGCCCCTGATCCACCCCTTTTATCTAACATTGGTGTTTACTTCTCAAGAATGAGCAGACTAGTGAGGAAGCATTTTAAAGATCCAACTGCATCAGAATAGATCTGAAAGAAAATTTTGAATTGACATTATTTCAAAATGGAAATGGGATAAATTCATTCTTGGGTTCTCCCACTCATAAGGGTAGTTTCAAGAAACTCTTCAATATTAATTAGTAGGCTGTGAATCCAGTTCTATGCAATTATGATGAGCCAGTTTGGGGAGCATGAAAGAGCTAACTTATCGTATTTTTGAATTACCCATCTAGAAGCCTGAATATTTTTATATTTCCATATTTCTTGAGTAGCACTTAATTTAATCTTAGCCCCATTGATTTCAATAAACCATTGTTGCGTCTCATAAGCAGCACAGCTTCTTCCTCTAACTCATCTCCCCGTGAAATTGGTTTAATGAAGCAGAAAGGTATGAAGCATTAGCAACAGTGGAATCCATGTGGTAGCACATCATTTTTCAGAGGCACTCACATTTCCACCCTAATTTATAAAATCAGCACACAAATGATTTTTATCACGGCCATTACATCAGTATAAATTACTGCCTTTTCTATAACACGGCAGTTAGTCAAACTGTTGAAATGATATCTATTAGTCAAGGAACGGGGGTGGGGGAGAGGTTGGAAAGAGTTAGGGAAAATGAGGGCTGATGGTCGTCTTACAGAACTACTAACATTAATTTACCATAATGAACACCGATGGGGTATTTTGCAAATGTACAGATGAAAATTAAATTCACGAAGTGAAGCAAATAGGTCAATTTGTTCAGGACAAAGAAGGGAACCTTCAATAAACAAACGGTGCTATGTGGAGACAGGCAGCAATGCAATTAGTCAGGCACTCCTCCTGTCCGGTGGGCAGACCGCAGCCACCCTGGGCAGGAGCCATTGTTGTTCTCTCCCTCGTGGGTGTCTTCATTTATCTCATTGTAGGAACTGTCATCCTGGTTTTGTACCCCTCAGCTTCATGATGTCAAATCCATCCTGCCAGAGCCTCCTTGGAGAGTGCTACCCACTGGCATCCCTTCTTTTCACTATTGCCACCTAGGTTGCTTGCCAGAACCTACTTGTCCCCTCCCCGCCCCACTTTCAAGTTAGGCAAACCTCAGCCATCTGACCTCACTAATATGGGCCATATGATTATTTGAGTGGGATTGAGTTGACGGGCTCCCTTGCTCTCACTGTGAACAACAGTTTACTAAGCAATTGATTAGCATGACAGTTTCTTTTGGAGAGAGGGTATGCATGCATAGATACAGGAAGAGTTTAACCTGCAGAGAATAGATTGTCCACATGCTTCAGAAGTGACATTTAAACATAAACAATGTGCGGACAAATTGGAAGTCATTCTTGTCTATTGAGTGACATGGTCAGGCAATCCAATGGAGGATGGTATTTTCAAAGAGGCAGATCTTCAGCAGTTGTGATGTAGATTTCAATGAAGTTTGGTATTCTGGTCAACATCACAGGTATGTGTTTGTATGAAACGACGTCAGTAGTCCACAGACCTACTAATCTTAATCTTTGACAAACCTAAATGAGGGATAGCTGGTATCAGGAGTCCTATAATAGAATCTAAAAACTTTTTGCTTTGGTTTTAAGATAATCATCATTTGAGTTTATGTGTTTTTATTGCCTGACCTCATCTAATTAGGAAGATGGTCTCTTCTTTAAATGATGACTTTAGAGATGTAACTCTTTCCTTAATTCCTGAAGTACTCGTTAGTCCTAACCAATGGGGAAAATACTACGTTCTGTCAGTGATTTTAGACCAGGCTAGAAAACTTTTTCTGTAAAAAACGGCCAGCAATAAATATTTTTGGCTCTGTAGGCCATACAGTGTCTGACTTAACCCACCTATTGTTACACAAAAGCAACCACAGGCAATGCATGAAAATCATGTGGCTCTGTTCCAATAAAACTATATTTATAAAAATCGGTGGTAGCCCCGATTTGGCCTATAGGCCATAGTTTGCTGACCCTGGTTTTTGAGCATAAGAAACTTTTATGGTATTAGGAAAATAAACACAAACCAAGGATAAAACCGCAAAGCATGGTCATGAAGCTTCATCAAGCTACACTTGCAGGGAGGTTCCCTTTGCTTAGTTACCCCTCCCCTTTCTTAGGAAGCACAGTTTCCAATTCACAGCTAAACTTCAATGTTATGTAAAGCCTTTGGAGCTGCACTTATGCACCTAGCTTTCTTCTTCTAGTCTTCATATTGTTTTATACTATCATCTTTTTTAATCTTGAGTTTTTAATTGTAACCTTTAAATTTTCCTTGTAGATATGGGAGTCTCACTATGTTGCCCAAGCTGATCTTGAACTCCTGGGCTCAAGTGATCCTCCTGCCTCAGCCTTCCAAAGTACTGGGATTACAGGTGTGAACCATGGAGACTGGCTGAGCTTTTAATTTTTGATTTATGGTCTTCTACAGTATTGTCTTTTCCTCTTGGACTTTATGGAGGGTGTGCCCTTTCTGATTGGTTCTTCAGGCCTGACCCTTGAGTTCAAATAAAACCCATCTCTTGGCAGTTCTCTTTTTCCCATAGCTCAGATTTCCCTTGCCCCAAAATATGGTATCCGTTCAACTCAGTTCTTTCCTAAGATTCAACCCTGTTCAACCCCTTAGATGTTCTTTCTTGCATCTCTTGCTTTGTTTAACTTAGCATCCTTCTTAGCCCTGAAGAATTATATACAGGTGAGTCTAGTATCACAAAATGTGCTATACAGGGCTCCATGTCCAAAGAGCCCTAGCAAGTGATACATGAGTGACACATGTGCATACCTGTTCTCTGTCTCTTGCTTTCTTTTCACAATGCACATGCCTACATACACACATATACACATTTTTAAAATATTTACTCTCTGCTAAGCATTCTCGTAAGTATTTTACATACATTAGCTCACTTAGTTACTATAAACACTCTGTTAAGGCATATTTTATATTATTAATATTATTTTTATCAACATCATCATTATTTTCATCATCTCTATTTTACAGATGAGAAAATGGAGACCCAGAGCAATTTAACCTTCCCAAGGTCACACAGTGAGAAAGTAGCACAGCCCAGATTTACATTCAGGTTGGCCTGAACCAGAGCTTCTGATCTCATTATCATGACAACAGAATGAGAGTGGTCAGTGCTCTGCTGCTATAGTTTCCCCAGAGATGCTCATAAGAGAAATGCACATCAAAACCATAATGAGATACTACTTTATATACACTAGGATTATTATAATTTTAAAAAGCAGATAAGTGTTGGCTAGGATGTGGAGAAATTGGAACCCTTATATATTGCTGATGGAAATGTAAAATATTACAAACACTGTGGGAAACGTTACCTCAGAAGATTAAACATACCATATAATCCAGCAATTCCATTTCTGGGTATATACCCAAAAGAAAGGAAGGCATATGCTTATATAAAAATTTGTATTCAAATGTTTATAGCAGAATTATTCATAATAGCTAGAGAGAATAAATAGCCCAAATGTCCATTAACTAATGAGTGGATAAATAACATGTATTATATCCACATAATGGAATATTGTTTGGCAGTTAATGAATCTTGAAAACATTATGCTAAGTAAAAGAGGCTAGTCATAGGCCAAACATGGTGGCTTACAGCTGTAATCTCAGTACTTTGGGAGGCTGAGGCAGGAGGATCTGAGTAACAGGGACTTGACTGCTAGATGTTTGAGCCCTCTTCCTGTCCTCCTATGTTATCTCTATGTTGTTGTCACTCTGTCTTCTGATGCTACATAAATAAGTCTACAGGCCTTAGAAAAGCCTCTCCTAATTCTTGATCCAGGCCTCTAGTGTCATGTAGACAGCATGGACTACAGTCATACAAACCTGGTTCTATATCTGGTTCTGACCCTTACTAGCTATGTAATGCTGGAAAGGTTACTTAACCTCTCCGAGACTCAGTTTCTTCATTTTTAAAAGAAGGGACAATAATAGAAACTACCTCACATAGTTGTTATGAGGAAAGAAAGAAATGATGAACATAAAGCTCTTGGACCAGTGTCTGGCACAAAGTATTTGCTATATGCATCTTGGCTATCTTGGACGCTGTCAGTATTCCATTTCCCTACCTACTTCAATCACCACTGCTTCCCATCCACCCCACACAATTTTCTTCAATCCCATGCCATCAACTATGATGAATTTATCATCTATTTTGGCCTCTGAGGGACATCCTGAACATTATACTCTGGGTGACCCATATAGCCATTCACTTAAGCCATCATTCACTCAATATTATCATATATTAAATAACATTTTTATTCAGATAGAAGCAAACATAATAAAATTCATCAATTTAAAGTGTACAATTTTATGGTTTTTAGCATATTTACAAACTTTTTGTATTAGTCTGCTTAGGCTACCATAATAAAATACCATAGACCAGGTGGCTTAAACCACAGAAACTCATCTCACAGATTTGGAGGCTAAGTCTAAGATCAAGGTGCCAGATCATTTGGCTCCTGGTCAGGGCTCTGTTCCTGGCTTGTAGACAACTGCCTTCTTGTGTCCTCCCACTGGATCTGCTGGTACCTTGGTCTTGGACTTCCCAGCTTCCAGAACTGTGAAAGATAAATGTTTATTATTTAAGCCACCCAGTCTATGGTGACTTCTTACAGCAGCATGAATTGACTATGACACTAGTCATTAGGAAAATGCAAATTAAAACCACTGCAACATTATTGCATACCTGTCAGAAAGACTAAAATGAAAAATAACAACAATACCAAATGCTGAGGATGAAGAGAACCTGTCTGTCTCATACATTGATGGTAGGAATCTGAAATGGTATAGATTCTCTTTAAAGTTGTTTTGCCAAGCCAATTATTTTGCCATGCCAATATAATCATGACCGGCTTTGCCCCCAATACCTGCCCGAGATGGAGCACAGAGACCAGGGTCCTATGGATTGTCATACCTATTCCACCACCTTGGGCACCTGAACACTATTGCTGGGAGCCTGAAGTTGGACCTAAATTCCTGGACACCACAACTTCATTTGGTGCCTACGTACAAGCACCACCTATGGGCCTGGAGCCTGGCCTATCCAGACAATCACAACCATCTCCAAGATCAAAGCACACTCCTTGGGATTCAGAGAATCATTCCACCACTACTATTGCCATTGTCCATGCCACATTGGCTGCCTGTGGTCCCAATAACCCACCCACCCACCAGATACAGTGTTTTACTACTGGCATCCAAGCAAATCACCTTGAGGCTCAAGAATTGTCATGCCTATAACTACCAACACAGGTGCCAGTGTATACCACCCTGGGGCATATAATAAATATAAAAGTGCCCAGTGCACTGCTTCCACCACTGACTCCTGGAGACTGGTCTACCTGGCATCCCAGTGCCAGCACAACCTCACCATAGCCGATACTAATAACTTTACCCTAACCTACCAAGTAAATCACAGATGCCATTAATGCTGTTTATAGGCAAAGAAATCGTAGAGACTGTACAACTACATGAACTGAGAATCAAAAACAAGGTACCCTACCCAACCAGCACCATAGATATATCTTCAGGAAAAAGTTATTCCCTATGAAGATAAATTCAAAATAGGAAGAAGCAATTGCTATACCAGATGTGCAGATATCAAGGTAATGACATAAGAAACATGTGAAAGCAAGGAAATATGCCACCTCCAAAGGAACACAATAATTCTCCAGCAATAGATCATACTCAAAAATCCCAGATAAATAATTCAAAATGTTAATTTTAAAGAAGCTCAGTGAAATACAAAATAATAATGAAAAAACAATACAAAGAAATCAGAGAAACAATTAAGGATATGAATGAGAAATTTACCAAAGGGATAGATATTTTTTAAAAGAACCAAATAGAAATTCTGAAACTGAAGAATTCATTGAAGAAAATACAAAGTACATTTGAAAGCTTCAAAAAAGACTAGAACAGGCAAAAAAAGAATTTCTGCAGGTGAAGAAAGGTCTTTTGAAATAACGTAGTTAGATAACTTATTTTAGAAAGAATAAAAAATAATGAACAAAGCCTCCCTAACATTTGGGACAATATGAGGGGACTGACTATTCAAATTATCAGTATTCTGAAGGGTGAAGAGACAAAGAAAGGATTAGGAAATCTATTTAATGAAATATTAGACTAAAACTTCCCAGGTGTAGCAAGAGATTTAGACATTCAGATACAGAAGGCTCAGCAATCCCTAAGCAGATACACTGCAGAAACTTCTCCATGATACATTATATTCAGAATGCCTAAAATCAAAGATAAAAACTGCAAGAGAAAAGCATCTAGTCTCTGTAAGGGAAATCCCATCAAAATAACCGTGGATTACTCAGCAGAAATGTTACAGAGCAGATGAGAATGGGATGCTATCTTCAAAGTGAGGAAAGAAAAAAGCTGTCACCGTGAATACTATATTGAGAAAAATTATCCTTTATAAATAAAGGCAAAATAAAAAATCTTTCCCAGAGAAGCACATACTGAGGGAATTTGTTACCTCTAGACTAATCCTACAAGAAATGCTCAAAGGAGTCCTAAACCTGGAAGTGAAAGGATGACATTTACCATCATTAAAACACAAGAAAGTATAACACTTGCTGGTAAGGAAATCACACAAAGGAGACAGAGGGAGTCAAAAGGTATAGAAAATATACCCTATAGAAATCCAACAATGATTATTAATAGGAGAACAAGAAGAAAAAACAAATAATATGTAAAACAAACAGAAAACCATTAACATTATGATGGAAACAAAACCTCACATGTCAATAATAACCTTGAATGTAAAGGATTAAGTTCTCCAAATAACAGATATAGAATGGCTGAATGGATTAAAAATATAACAAAACTATATGCTGCTTACAAGAAACTTACAAGTAAAGACACATATTAACTAAAAGGAAAGTTTGGAGAAAGATATTCCGTGCAAGTAAAAACCAAAAGCAAGCAGGAGTAGCTATACTTAGATAAAACAGACTTTAGGTCAAGAACAATTTTAAAAAAGACAAAGAACATCATTATATAAAGGGATCAATTCAGCAAGATAATATAATTCTAAATATTTATGCACCCAACACTGGAGCACCCCAATTCATAAAGCAAATGTTACTAGATCTAAACAGAGAAATAACCTGCAATACAGTAATAGTGGAGGATTTCAACACCCTGCTCTCAGCATTAGACAGATTATCTAGATAGAAAATCAACAAAGAAACACTGGATTTAAAATGAACTTTAGATGAAATGGAACTAACAGATATTTACAGAATATTCTATCTAACAACTGCAAAATATATATTCTCTTCAACAGCATATGAAGCATTCTCCAGGGTAGACCATAAGTATTCCACAAAATGAGTCTCAACAAATTGTAAAAGTCGAAAACTTTTCAAGTATCTTTGCAGACTACAATGGAAAAAAACTACAAATCAATACAAAGAAGAATTTTGTAAACTATGCAAATACATAGAAATTAAACAACATGCTCCTGAATGACCTTTTGGTCAATGAATAAATTAAGATGGAAATTTAAAAAAAGTTTGTTGAAGACAATGATAATTGAAACAACATACAAAAAAACCATAGGATACAGCAAAAGCAGTGCTAAAAGGAAAGTTTATAGCAATAAATGCCTACATCAAAAAAGTAGAAATATTACAAATTAATAATCTAATGATTTGCATCAAGGAACTAGAAAAGCAATAACAAACCAAACACCAAAGTAGCAAAAAAAAAAAAAAAAAAAAAAAAAAAAAAAAAAAAAAAAAAAAAA
>NC_045445.1:13899833-14087582 GCF_002776525.5 Piliocolobus tephrosceles | reverse complement strand
AAAAAAAAAAAAAAAAAAAAAAAAAAAAAAAAAAAAAAAAAAAAAACCCAAATCAGGGTAGAACTAAATGAAATAGAGACTAAGTGTATCTCATAAATTTGTAAAAATAAAAAACGTAATTTTGCAACTTCTTGCAAAACAAAACCATATGACCCACAGCCTCACTCTTGAGGATTTATCCCAGAGAAATGAAAACTTACGTTAACATAAATGCCTCTACACAAAAGTTTATTGCAGCTGTATAGTAGCGAAAATTGGGGAAATACCCAGATATCCTTCAATGGGCGAATAAACAGTCTTTAGTATATTCATACCATGAAATACTATTCAGCAATAAAAAACAATAAACTGTCAATATATGAAACAACTTGCATGATTCTCCAGGGATTTACAATTTTGTACTTAAAAGTAAAAAAACAAACAAACAAACAAAAAACACCTTTTCCAAAAGGCTACATGCAGAATGATTCTATTTGTATAACATGTATGATATGATAAAGTTTTAAAAATGGACAGATTAGTGGTTGCATCAGTAGGAACAGATAAACCAACAGAAACTTTTCCTGAGGAAGCTAAACTTTCTAGACAAAATCTTTAAATCAGCTGTCTTAAAAATACTTGAAGATCCAATGGAAGCCATGGAAAAAGAACTAAAGGAAACCAGAACAGTGTATCACCAAATAGAGAATTATCATAAAAAGTTAATAATTATTTTAAAGTGTAATAGAAAAATTTGAGCTGAAAAATATAATAACTGAAATGAAAACTGTAGTAGAGAGATTACACAGTAGATTTGGTTAGGGTGAAAAAATAATTATCAAACTTGAAAATAGCTCAGTTGAGATTATTCAGTCCAAGAAACAGAAAAAAATAATTAAAGAAAAATGAGTAGGCTAGGAGACCTGTGGAATACCTTCAAGCAAATGAATGTGCTGTTAATGGGTATCTCGGAGAAAAGAGAGAGTAAGGAGGCAGAACAAGTATTTGAAGGATTAGTGGCTGAAAAGTACCCACATTTGATAAAGGTTTGCATCTATACCTCCAAAAAACTAAATGAACCGCTATTATAAACTCAAAGAGGTCCTCACTGAAAAAACGTTATTGTTAAATTGTTGAAGTCAGGGCAAGAGAAAATCTTAAAATCAGCAAGAGAAAAGCAACTCATTACATATATGAGAAACAAAAAGATTAACAGCCACTTTCATCTCAGAAACCATGCAGGTCAGAAAGCACTGTGATTACGTATTTAAAGTGCTATAAAAGCTATAAACTAAAATTTTTATATCTGGTCAAATTATCCTTCACAAATAAAGGAGAAATTAAGGCATTTCCAGATAAAAGCTGAAGAATTCTCTCCCTAGTAGATCTGCCTTATAAAAAATGCAAAAAGGGAGTCTTCCAGGCTGAAATGAGAGGACATTAGACAATAAAGCCAAATAAAGAAATAAAGAAGAACATTAAAGATAGCTACATAAATAAATGGGAAAGAAAAGTATCACACATTTTGTTTTAAATCCTCCTTTTTCCCTATATGATTTTAAAGGCAAATATATAAAACAAAAATTATAAATCTTTGTTAAGGGAGAGATACAAAGTATGAAGATGTAATTTGTGATAGTAACAACATGTAGGGTAGACAGAGCTATAAAGCAGCAGAATTTTACATATTGTTGAAAAGAGGGAAAAACTGATATAATTGAAGAGAACAAGACAGTTGTACAATAACAGTTGGAAACTTCAATATCCCACTTTAAGTCCTGGATAGGACTACAAGACTGAAGATGAATAAGAAAACAGGGGAATTGAACAAAACTATGAACTTATTAGGCTCAATAATGGGAAAATATATGTTCTTCTGAAGTATACATGAAACATTGTCCAGGATAGACTGCATGTTAGGCCACAAAAAATGTTTCACTAAATTAAAAATGTTTTAAACCATACAAAGAATCTTCTCTAACCACAATGGAAGCAAACGATAACAGAAGGAAAATAAGAAAGTAAAATACATGTGAAAATTGAAAAACACAATCATAAAATTAGATTGAAGAAGAAATTACAAGTAAAATTAGAAAATACATTGAGATTAATGTAAAGAAATCACAGCAATCGACATGTATGAGATACAACAAAATTAGTGCCTGGAGGGACATTTATGGCTGAAAGTGCTTGGATTTAATAAGGAGAATGATCCCAAGTTAATAACCTAACATTATATGTTAAGAAACTAGAAAAAGAAGACCAAGCTAAACCAAAAGGTACAAGAAGGAGGGAAATAATAAATATTAGAGTAGAGGAAATAAAAATAGAGAATAGAGAAATAATAGGGATGATTATATTATTTTTCTTTCATTCTGTTAATATATTGTATCATGTTGATTGATTCATACAGATTCAAACATCCTTGTATCATTGGGATAAATTCTACTTGATCATGATGTATAATCCTATAAATGTGCTGTTGAATTTTGTTTTTTAGTATTTTATTAAAGATTTTTGCATTCATATTTATCAGGAATATTGTCTTGTAGTTTCATTTCTTGTAGTGCTATTGCCTAGTTTTCATATCAGGGTAATGCTGGCCTCATAAAATGCATATGAAAGTGTTCCTTCTTCTGTTTGTTGAAAGAGTTCAAGAAGAATTGGTATTCATTCCTCTGCTTTTTTCTGGGTAGGATGACTAAGAAAAAAAGAAGGCTCAAATTAACAAAATCATAAATAAAAGTGGCATTATTACTATCTATACTTTACAGAAATAAAAAGGATTACGTTTCCTATATGATTTTAAAGATAAATACATAAAACAATAATTATAAATATTTATACTTATAGATTATAACTGTTTATAGATAATACTGGAAACAGAAAATGGAACAGGAGGGAACACTTTCTAACTCATTCTATGAGGCCTGCATTACCATATAGATGCAAATATTCTCAACAAAATACTAACAAACCGAATACAGCAGCATATTAAGAAAATATACATCACAACCAAGTAGGATCTTTCCTAAGAATCCAAGTGTGTTTCAACGTATGAAAGCCAATCAAACTAATACATCACATTAACAGAACAAAAAAATTACATAATTATCAATTAACCCAGAAAAGGCATTTCACAAAAACCAACACCTTATCATAATAAAAACCCTCAACAAACTGTAGAAATAGAGGCAACTTCCTCAACATGATAAAGCCATATGTGAAAAACTCACAGCTAAGGTAATACTCGATATCATAAGACTAAAAGCTTTTCCTCTGAGATCAGGAATAAAACCAGGATGTCCACTGTCACCACTTCTGTTCAACATGGTATTGGAAGTTCTATCCAGGACAATTAGACAAAAATGTAGTCCAAATTGGAAATTAAGAAATTTGCAGATGATATAATCTTCTGCATTAAAATCCTAAGAATCCACAAAAAAGTTAGAGCTAATAAATGAATTCAGCAAAATTGTAAAATACAAGATCAATACGTACAAATCTGTTCTATTTCTATACACTAGGAATTAACAATTTGAAATAAAATTATGAAAACAATTCCTTGTACAATAGAAAACAAAAGTAAAAAATTCATAAAGTAAAATTTCAGGATACAAAATTAATGTACAAAAATCAGTAGAATTTCCATACACCAATAATGTTCAAGGTGAGAGCCAAATCAAGAATGCAATCCTATTTACAATAGCCACAGAAAAAAATACTTAGGAATACATCTAACAAAGGAGGTGAAAGATCTTTTCAAGGAGGACTATAAAACACTGCTGAAAGAAATTATAGATGACACAGATGAAAAACCATTCCTTGCTCATAGATTGGAAGAATCAATGTCATTCAAATGGCCATACTACCCAAAGCAATCTACAGATTCAACGTTATTCCTATGAAACTACTGACATCATTTTCCACAAAATTAGAAAAAAACAAATCTAAAATTTATATGGAACCAAAAAAGAGCCTGAGTAGCCAAAGCAATCCTAAGCAATAAGATCAAAGCCAGAATCACCACATTACCCAACATTAAACTGTACTATAAGGCTACAGTAACCAAAACAGCATGTACTGATACAAAAACGGACATAGATAAATTAATTAGAATAGGGAACCCAGAAATAAATCTGTACATCTACAGTGAACTCACTTTTGGCAAAGGCTCCAAAAACATACACTAGGGAAAGAACAGTCTTTTCAATAAATGGTGTTGGGATAGCTAGCTATCCTGATGCAGAAGAATGAAACTGAATCCATACCTGTCACTGTATACAAACAATAACTCATGATATATTAAAGATTTTAAATTTAAGACATCAAACTATAAGAATCCTAGAAGAAAACCTAGGAAACATCATTCTGGACATAGGCCTTGAAAAAAATTGTATGACTAGGTCCTGAAAAGCAATTCCAACAACAAAAAAATTGACAAGTGGGACCTAACTAAACCAAAGAGCTTCTACACAGCAAAAGAAACTATCAACAGAGTATACATAAATGCACAAAATGGGAGAAAATTTTTGCAAACTATGTATCCAACAAAAGTCTAATATCCGGGATTGATAATGAAATTAAACATTCAATGAGCAATAATAATAATAATAATAACTATTAAAAATGGGCAAAAGGCATGAACAGACACTTATCCACAGGAGACACACAAGTGGCCAACAAACATGAAAAAATAGTCAACATCACTGATCATCAGAGGAATACAAATCAAAACTATAATGAGGTATCATCTCATCCCAATCAGAACCCCTATTATTAAAAAGTCAAAAACCAACAGATGCTGGTGAGGCTGTGGAGCAAAGGAAATACTTCTACACTTTCAGGGGAGTGTAAATTAGTTCAGCCATTGTGGAAAACAGTTTGGAGACTTCTCAAAGAACTTAAAACAGAACTACCATTCGACTCAGCAATCCCATTACTGGGTATATATCCAAGAGAAAATAAATTGTTCTACCAAAAAGACACACGTACTCATATGTTCATCACAGCACTATTCACAATAGAAAAGACATGGAATCAACCTAGGTGCCCATCAACAGTGGATTGGATAAAGGAAATGAGGTATATATACAACATGGAACACTGCACAGCCATAAAAAAGAATGAAATCATGTTCTTTGCAGCAACATGGAGGCAGCTGGAACAGAAAACTAAGTACTGCATGTTTTCACAAGTGAGAGCTATACATTGGTTATTTATGGACTTAAAGGTGACAATAAGAGACACTGGGGACTACTAGAAGGGGAAGGGAGGAAGAGAGGTAAGAGTTGAGAAACTAAGTATTGGGTACTACACTCTTGGACTGGTAGACTTACTATTGTTAAAATGGCAAAGCTACCCAAGTTAATCAGATTCATTGCAATTGCTACAAAAGTCCTTTTATAATCATTTTTTGCAGAAATGGAAGAGCAGATTCTAAAACTCATGCAGAAAGTCAAGGGACTCCAAGTAGCCAAGACCATATTGAAAAAGAAAACTAATGTTGAATGATTCACAACATTTCCCAATTTGAAAACTTACTGCAAAGCTACAGAAATCAAAACAGAATGCTACTGGCAAATGGATAGACACACAGATCAATGAAATAGCACTGAAAGTCCAGAAATAATCATGTACATATATATCTCCAGTTAATTTTAAACAAGGGTTTTAAGACCATTCCATTAGGAAAGAATGATCTTTTCAATAAATGGTACCTGGACAATTGGATATTCACATGCAAAAGATTGAAGTTGGATCCCACTATGTACAAAAATTAACTCAAAATGGGTGAAAGACATATATGTAAGAACTAATAATATGAAACTCTTAGAAGAAAACACAGAGGTAAATCTTGATGACCTTGGATTTGGCAATGGGTTCTTAGATATGTCACCAAAACATAAGCAACAAAATTAAAAAGTAGATAAGCTAGAATTCATCAAAATTCACAGCTTTTGTGATTCAAAAGTTACTGTCAAGATAGTCAAAAAACAACCTACAGAATGGAAGAAAATATTTCTGAATCATATATCTATTAAGGGTTTAGTAAGCCATAATTGATAATGACCTTTTACAAATCAACAAAGAAAAACAAGGACAGGCAAGCAGAGCAAGATGGCAGAATAGAAGGCTCCATGGATCATCCACCCTGCAAGTACACCGTACACCCACTTAATACTTACATACACAGGAAAAAACACCTTCATAAGAACAAAAATTAGGGGAACCCTTATAGGACCTGATGTTAACTTTGTGTCACTGAAAGAGGCACTAAAGAAATAGAAAAAACAGTCATGAATCACCAACAATCCCCCCCACCCCAACAGTGGCAGCATGGTATGGACACATCTCTGGGTACTGGGGGAAAGAGAGCACAGAAATGGTGAGGCATTGAACTCAGTGCTGTCTTGTTAGAGCAGAAAGGAAAATCGGACCAAACTCAGATGACATCTACCCATGGAGGGAGCATTTAAACCAGCCCTAGCCAGAGGGGAATCTCCATTCCCAGTGCCCCAGTGGTAGGAACTTGAGTTTTCCACAAACCTTGCCACTGAGGGCCAAAGGGCTCTGGGTCTCTAAGTAAACTTGAAAGGCAGTCCAGGCCACAGGGACTGCGACTCCTAGGTGAGTCCCAGTGCTAAACTGGGCCCGGAGACAGTGGACTGGGGGTGTGGGGCACACAACCTATTGAGACACCAGCCAGGGTGGCTATGAGAGTGTTATTATTGCCCTCCCCTAACCCCAGGCTGCAGAGCTTGTGGCTCCAAAGGAGACCCCTTCCTTCCGAATAATGAGAGGAGATGAAAGAGAGGGGAGGACTTTATCTTGCATTTTAGATACTAGCTCAGCACAGCAGGATAGGGTAGCAGTCAGAGTCATGAGGCCCCTGTTCCAGGCCCTACCTCTGGAATGACATTTCTAGACACACTGTGGGCCACAAGGGAACCCACTGCCTTGAAGGGAAGAACCCAATCCTGGCAGCATTTATCACCTGCTATTTGAAGGGCCATTGGTCCCCGAATAACCAACAGCAGTACCCAGGTACTGTGTCGAGGGCCTTAGGTAAGCATCTGAGATTTGCTGGTTTTAGACACCACATGGCTACAGGGAGATAAAACATGTAGTGGGCTCTTGGGGTCCCTGATTCCAAGCCTTGACTCTTGCACAGCATTTTTGGACCTGCCCTGGGCCAGAAGGGAGCTCACTGTCCTGAAGGGTGAGTCCTAGGCCAGGCAGCATTTACCAGAAGCTGACTTAAAAGCCCTTTGGCCTTAAGGGAACATCAGTGGTAGTCTGGCAGTACCCCATGTGGCCTGTGGTGGCTATGGGGTGAGGTTCCTCTGCCTTTGGAAAGGAGAAGGAAGAGTGAGAAGGATTGTGTCTTATGGTTTGAGTGCCAGCTCAGCTGCAGTACAACAGAACACCAGGTAGACTTCTAAGGTTTTTGACTAGTCCATGACTCCCAGATAGCACCTCTGGACCCACCCAGGGCCTGGGGAATCTTGCCACCCTGAAGGGAAAGACACAGAACTGGCTGGCTCTGCCACTTGCTGATTGCCTACCCCCAGGGCCTTGACTGAACATAAGCCATATTCAGGGAGTGGTTACAGCAGGCCTTGGGTAAGACCCAGTACTGTGCTGACTTCAGGTCTGACCCAGTGCAGTCCTAGCAGTGGTGGCCATGGTGGTGGCATGTCCACTCCACCTCCAACTTTAAGTGGCTCAGAATAGAGAGAGAGAGACTCCATTTCTTTGAGACAAAGAAAGGTAAGAGGACAAGAGTCTCTTGCTGGTAATCCAGAGAATTCTCCAAAATCTTGTCCAAGATCATAAAGATACAGCTTAGAGCACCACATCCAAGTCCTTTCAAATATCTAGAAAGGCTTCCCAAGAAGGACAGGTACAAACAATCCCAGGCAGTGAAGACTATAATGAATACCTAATTCTTCAATGCCCAGACACCAAAGAACATCTATTAGTATAAGTACCATCCTTGAAAACATGACCTCAAACAAATAAACTAAACTAAATAAGTCACCAGGGACCAATCCTGGAGAAACAGAGATATGTAACATTTCAGACAGAGAATTCAAAATAGCTGTGTTGAGGAAACTCAAAGAAATTCAAGATAACACAGAGAAGGAATTCAGAGTTCTATAAGATAAATCTAATACAGAAATCCAAATAATTAGAAAAAATCAAGCTGAAATTTTGGAGCTGAAAAATTCAACTGGCATACTGAAAAATGCATCAGACTGTTTCATTAGCAGAACTCATCAAGCAGAAGAAAGAATTAGTAAGCTTGAAGATAGACTACTTGAAAATACATAGTGAAGAGGAAAGAAAAAAGAATAAGAACAATGAAGCATGCCTAGAGAACCTAGAAAATAATATCAAAAGGGCAAATCTAGGTGTTATTGGCCTTAATGAAGTAGAGAAGGTGATAGGGGCAGAAAATATATTCAAAGAAATAATAACAGAGAACTTCCTAAACCTAGAGAAACATATCAACATCCAGGACAAGAAGGTTATAGAACATTAAGCAACTTTAACCCAAAGAAGACTACTTCTAGGCATGTAATAAACTAACTCCCAAAGATCAAGGATGAAGAAAGGATCCTAAAAGTAGAAAGAGAAAAGAAACAAGTAACATACAATGGAGTGCCAATACATCTGAAAGCAGACTTCTCAGTGGAAACCTTACATGCCAGGAGAGAGTAGCATGACATATTTAAAGTGCTGAAGGAAAAAAAATTACCCTAGAATAGTATATCTGGTGAAAATATCATTCAAAGATTAAGGAGAAATAAAGACTTTCCCAGACAAACAAAAGCTGAGGAATTTCATCCATACGAGACCTGTCCTACAAGAAATACTAAAGGGAGTACTGCAATCAGAAAGAAAAGGATATTAATGAGCAATAGGTAATCACCTGAAGATATAAGACTGGTAATAGTATGTACACAGAAAAACACAGACTATTGTAACACTGTAACTGTGGTGTGTGAACTACTCTTATCCTCAGTAGAAAGACTAAACCATGTGTATTAGTCCGATTTCCTGCTGCTGATAGAGACATACCCAAGACTGGGCAATTTACAAAAGAAAGAAGTTTATTGGACTTACAGTTCCACATTGCTGGGGAGACCTCACAATCATGGTGGAAGGCAAAGAGAAACAAGTCACATCTTACATGGATGGCAGCAGGCAAAGAGAGAGCTTGTACAGGGAAACTCCCCCTTATGAAACCATCCTATCTCCTGAGACTTATTCACTATCAGGAGAACACCATGAGAAAGACCTGCCCTCATGATTCAACCACTTCCCACCAGGTCCCTCCCACAACACATGAGAATTGAAGATGAGATTTGGGGGGTGATGCAGCCAAACCATATTACCATGAATCAATCAAAATCAATAACTGCAACAATTATTCAAGACATAGACAGTACAATGAAATATTCTCCATGATGTGCTTATTTCACATTGCATACCTGTATCAAAACATCTCATGTGTCCCATAAATATATACACCTACTATGTATCCACAAACATTAAAAATTAAAAATATTTAAAAAAAAAACAAGGCCAGGCACGGTGGCTCATGCCTGTAATCCCAGCACTTTGGGAGGCCGAGGTGGGCGGATCACGAGGTCAGGAGATCGAGACCATCCTGGCAAACACAGTGAAACCCCGTCTCTACTAAAAATACAAAAAAATTAGCCAGGCGTGGTGGCGGGTGCCTGTAGTCCCAGCTTCTTGGGAGACTGAGGCAGGAGAATGGCGTGAACTCGGGAGGCAGAGCTTGCAGTGAGCCTAGATCGCACCACTGCACTCCAGCCTGGGTGACAGAGTGAGACTCCGTCTCAAAAAAAAAAAAAAAAAAAAAAAAAAAAAAAAAAAAAAAAAAAAAAAGCCAAACAACCCAATTAAAATGTGGGCAAAGAATTCAAATAGAATCCAGTACTCCAAGGAATATATATAAATGGCAAACAAGCTGGTGGTGGGATTGCAAAATGATACAGCTGCTACTTTTAAAAACACTATAACATTTGTCCCAAAAAGTGAAACATAGAATTACCATAGGATCTAGAATGCCAAACCTCATACCCAGGAGAATAGAAAGCAGATATTTAAACAAAAACCTGCACATGAATGTTCATAGCAGCACTATTCATAAGAGCCTCAGGGTAGGAAAAACCCCAAATGTTTATCAAGTGATGAATAGATAAACAAAATGTGGAATATCCATATAAAAATATTATTCAGCCATGAAAAAGAATGATGTACTGATATATGTTACAACATGAATGAACCTCATAAGCATTATGCTAAGTGAAAGAAAACAGAAGAGGTCATTGTACTATACAATTCTGTTTATATGAAGTATATATAATAGGCAAATCCATAGAGACAAAAAGCAGGTTCATGGTTTCCAGGGGTTGGGAGAAGGAGAGGGGATGGGTGGCGATTCCAGGGGATGATTAATGTGTATAGGGTTTCGTTTTGGGCTGATGAAAATGTTTTTGAATTAGATAAAGGTGATGGTTGCACAAAATTGGTAATGTGCCAAACACTTTTGAACTGTACATTTAAAATACTTAATTTCATGTTATATGAATTTTACATCAATTTAATAAGTGATCATTCTAGCTGCCACAAAAAGAATGGATTTGAAAATAACATGAATGGAAATAAGACTAGTTAGAAGGTCATCACAGTGATCCAGATGAGAGATAATGGTGGCCTGAATTAAGGTGCTGGCAGTAGAGTTGGAGAGAGGGAAATAAAATTGCTGTTTAGGAGCCATTATGTATAGGATTTGGCAGCCAGTAAGATGAGGTATGGGTCATAGGCATTGAGGATGTCTCCTGGGTTTTGAGACTGGGCATCTGGGTGAACAGCATCACCACTAGGATTAAAACCCATTTTACAGATGCAAAACTGGAGAGGCCATTGGCTTGTCCACTGTCACAAATCAGCCAGTAAGAGAAATCTCCCGAGCCACCACTCTCCTGAGCTCTCCTGATTCTGGTTCAGGAGGCTTTGCATATAATATAGCAAATATGAGGAGGGTTTTTTTAAAAAAAAAATTACATGAATATTTTCAAACAATTGTATGATTGGTATCTTATTTACATTTATTTTAATACCTATGTTTGAAATTATAATGTTATAGCCATGATCATATTCTGATGAAACCATATCTCCCCTTCCTGAGACCTCCTCCCCCTAGTGTCTGCCACTTACCTTTATAATGCTTTTATATAGTACTGACAACCCTGAAAGACTCTTCTGTTATTGATCCCCCCAACACAACTGAGTGAATATGCCATAGCCCCTAGTTCTTTCTCTGAAGCAACCCCATTGTAAGGGACTGAATTTCCATAGCCTTGAGCCTTCTGATACTGGAGTAAGGATGATCCACTCAGAGCACCCTCAGATATAGGGATGGGTAGAAGAGGGGGCCAGGTGGAAGGAAGGAGACAAAGCAAGTGACCTATCATGGGGGACAGGTGGCAGGAGGCAGAAGGAGTGGGGGCACTGCAAAACCTCAGCTGCTGGAGTGGAAGAGCCAGGACCTTTTGTCTCATAATGTATGGAAGAGTGTGTGCATGTATGTGATGATGATGATTAAATGGTACATGGTATCAGGGAGCATTGTCAGAACTGATGTTGATTAGGGATGCTGGAAAACTAATAGTAAGGAAGGAAACTAGAAAAATTGGTCTGAATGTGGAAAAGTAATACTAATTACAATCATTTATGCGAACTGCTTACCATTTATTACTAATTCCTATCCAACCAAATAACTATTAGGTGTATCATTAAATATGTGTTAGATTAACTTTGTCGTCACTTTTATTTGTGATTAGAACAGTAAACTCTGCATGTATGCTCAGGCTTAATAGTTTGTTGCTCATGCAAGCATGGCTGTCAGCTCACAATTAGAAAAAAAAGACTATTATGTTAGGGCTGGAGCATGGCAGGCTTTGAATTCCAGGCTAAGCAGTTTATAGTTAATTTAAGAGGCAATGGGGAGCCTTTACAGAATGATCAATGGCGGGGGGGGAGGGAGTGGGGCGGGGGTTGCTCGTTACACGATCAGCACTGTATTTTAGGAATCACAGATTGACTAGGCTGGGAGATTGCTTAAAGATTACTCACCCAGTGATGACTAGCCAGGGAGCATGGGCAACCACACTGCGGGTTCTGGATGGATTATGAAGATTTCAGAAAGCCTAAAGGAACCACTGTATTTCTCTATAATAAGGCTATACAGATCAACCACAGTGTCAGTATTGTTTGCTTTGGGCTAGAATTAATCAAATGGGACACTGATCAGAAGAATTGATTGGTGGTTATGAAGTCATGTTTCCATGTTTTTTAAATGGCAAAGCAAGCTAATTGATCCTTAACAAATAAAAATAAAAACTTTTTTTTTTTTTTTTTAGACAGAGTCTCACTCTGTCGCCCAGGTTGGAGTATAGTGGCGTGATTTCAGCTCACTGTAACCTCTGCCTCCTGGGTTCAAGCCATTCTCCTGCCTCAGCCTCCTGAGTAGCTGGGACTATAGGCACAGGCCACCACACCCGGCTAATTTTTGTATTTTTAGTAGAGATGGGGTGTCACCATGTTGGCCAGGCTGGTCTCGAACTCCTGATTTCAGGTGATCCCCCCCCACCCTCAGCCTCCCAAAGTGCTGTGATTACAGGCATGAGCCACCACACCTGGCAATAAAAATTTTGACGTTAGAAAAATGTTTATAGTCAAGGGCCCTACAGATTGAAAACAAAACAAAAGGGGTATTGGGTGATGAAGAAGTTGGGAGCCTCAATTGTCATCCAGTCAATCCTTTCATTGACAGATGAAGGAGCAGAGGTTAGAGATGGATGGAACTTGCCTTATAGGAAGATGGTCAGATGGACTGGACAGTGCAAATGGAAGGTAGGTGAGACTAAAGACTAGAAAACCAACTCAGTAGCAAACTGAGATGCCTAGATTAGGGTGGTAGAAGTTAATTTGCAAAGAAAAAGGGCAGATGGGAGAGAGTGAAAAGGCAGTGCCAGATAGTTTCACTGGTTGGATATGGACAGAGAGGAAAAGAAAGAAGTTGAGAATGACTCCAGAATTTCCAGCATAGTAGACTGAGCCAATGATGGCATTATTAGCAGAAATATAAAAAGCTGGAGGAATAATTGGTTTGGAGGTAGAGGGGAATCATGAATTTGGTTTCATACATATTGACGTTAAGTTGTCATTTTGTGTATTCAAAAAGAATATAGCAATAGAAATTAGAAATGCTTGGCTTTATTTTTAACCTACTTTATTGAGGTATGTTTAATGTACAATAAACTGTACATATTTAATGTATACAACTCAAGGAGTTTGGAGATAGGTATACACCCATGAAAGTATCACCAAAATCTATATTGTGAACATAGCCATTACCTTCAACTGTTTCCTTCCACCTTCCTTATCTATTATTATTCTTAATCTATTTTTTTTAGAACTGCTTGGCTTTAAATTCTGACTTATTTACATTGTGCAGCTTTTGGTAAAGAATTTTTCTGGTGATTTTCAGTTTCCACATCTGTAGATTTGGGATATTGATATTTGCCTTATGGGATTCATGAGAGGATTAAATGGAAAGACTTATAAAAAGTACTTAGCACAATATCTAGCAAAGGGCAAGTACCCATTACTCTTCTCTGGAGAAAGAATGGAGATGGAAATGTTTGAGGCAGTTAGAAACAAGGGAAAGCTCAGGAGAGCGGTTAAATCCAAAGCTATATTTTTAGGATCTAGCTGCAAAACATTGGTGGTACTTTCTGAGAGTTTCAGAAAGTTTGAAGTTAGAGGTCTGATAATTTGAGAAGGAATCTAGCAAAGGAGTCTGAAGGAATGGATAGAATGAAATAGGGAGCACACTGTCCAAGAAGCCAAGGGAGGCAGGATAATTTGAAAGTGGAAGAGTATTTCATGGGGTCAAATGAAATAAAGATAAAAGAGAGATATGAGACCACTGGGAGTTTACTTTAAGAGACAGCAGAGAACTAGGAATGAATTAGATAAGAGCCTAAGTAGTGAGGGTGGGGCAGTAGAGACAGTAAAGAAAAAGCAACTCTTTCAACATGAATGATGGAATAAGAGGGATACAGGTGACAGTAATTCAGGAAATAAAAAAAGTAGCAGCCATAAGGGAAGGTTATTTTCGGATACTCAAAATCAGAGCATGTTGTATGCTAAGGGACCAATGGAGAAGAAGACACTGATAAGGCAGAATAAAGAGGACATATTTGTAAAGCAGGCTCTCTTAAACTATGCAGAGGTAGTCTTAGGTTGTAGCCACATTAAAGGTGTCCCTAGTGGAGGATCTGACATCTAATCCACGAGAAGTGATGTGAGGTCAAATCAGAAGCAAGCAATCCCATTGACATTGTTCTATGACAAAGTGGAATTTATACAAGGGAGGCAAGATTAATTCAATATTCAAAAATCTATCTATGCTATCCACCATATCAAGTTAAGAAGAAAAATCACATGATGATATAAATCAATGATTGTTTGTTCTCATTTTTTAAAACATAATATTAGAAGATTTAGCCAGCAGAATAAAGCAAGAAAATACAATAAAAGGCATACGGACTGGAAAAAAGAAAAGTAAACTTCTACTTTCAAATGATGTGACTGTATGTATAGAAAATCTCAAGAAGTCTAGAAAAGAATTCCCAGAACTAATAAATAATTTCAACAAGGTAACAGTATATGAGTATATGAGATCAACACGCAAAAATCAATTAACATTTCTAAATGCTAGCAACTAACATGTGGAAATCAAAATCTAAAGATATAATTTACAGTCATGCCAATGAAAATCTGTATAAACACTTAGCAAAATACATAAAGGATCTATATACTGAACATTACAAAATGCTGATAAAAGATATCAAAAAAATCTAAAAATGGAAGAACATACTATATTTATGGATTGAAAGTGTCAGCATTATAAAGATGTTAATTTCCTCCAGATTCATCTAAAGGTTTAGTGCAATTTCTATCAAAATTCCAGCACAGTTTCATTTTAGACATAGATCTACTTATTCTAAAATGTAAATGGAAAGTCACAGTCCATATAACAGCTTTAACAATCTTGTGGGAAAAAAATTAAGTAAAAGAAACCCTTCTATCTGATATTAAGGCTCACTATATAGATAGAGGAATCATGACAGTGTCATGATTGGCAGAACCACAGGCATATGGATTAATGGAAGGAAATAGAGAACCCAGAAATGGGCTGACACAAATGTATCCAATTCAATAGAGAAAAGATAACCTTTTCAATAAATGGTCCTGAAACATTGTGATATCCACAGACAAAAAGATAAAAGAAACTTTGACTTGAACCTCACACATTACACAAACATTAATGCAAAATGGATCATAGATTTATTTTTTAAATACTTTTTTTTCCCTTAGAGACAGGATCTTGCCCTGTCATCCAGGCTGGAGTGCAGTGGCATGATCACAGTTCACTGTAGCCTCAAACTTCTGGGCTCAAGAAATCCTCCTGCCTTAGCTTCCTTAATAGTTGGGACTACAGGCATGTGCCACCATGCCTGGCAACTTTTTTCTTTTTTCTTTTTTTTACTTTATGTGTAACTAGGGTCTAATTGTGTTGACCAGGTTGGTCTTAAACTTCTGGCCTCAAGCGATCCTCCCACCTTGGCCTCCCAAGATGCTGGTATTACAGACATGAGCCACCATGTCTAGCTTTAAATACCTATTTTTATTTAATGTTTATAACAATGCCGGATCATAGATTTAAATGTAAAATGTAAAACAAAGACAATTTTAGAAGAAAACGTGGGAGAAAAATCTTTGGGAACAAGACTTAGTGAAGAATTTTTAGTTTTGAAACTAAAAGCACAATCCATAAAAGGAAAAAGTGATAAATTGGACTTCATCAAAATGTAAAGATTTTTGCTGTGTGAAATATCCTGTTGTGAAAATTAAAAAGACAAGCTACAATCTTGGAGAAAATATCTGCAATCTACATACTTGACAAAGGACTAGTATCTAGAATGTATGAAGAACTCTCAATTCATCTGGCTGTGGTGGCTCACAAAGTCAAACATTCAAGACCAGCCTGGCCAAGATGGTGAAACCCCATCTCTACTAAAAATACAAAAATTATCTGGGTGTAGTGGCAGGCACCTGTAATCCCAGCTACTTGGGAGGCTGAGGCAGAGAATTGCTTGAACCCGGGAGGTGGAGGTTGCAGTGAGCAGAGATCACACTACTTCACTCCAGCCTGGGCGACAGAGTGAGACTCTGTCTCAAAACACCACCACCAACAACAACAACAACAACAAAAACTCTCAAATCTCAATCCTAAAAATACAAACAATTCAATTACATGATGACCAAGGACATGTCACCAAGAAGGATATGCAGTTGGCGGTAAAATAGCAGTGAAAACATCTCTAGCCATTAGGGAAATGCAAATTAAAACCACATGTAATGCAATATTACTGCACATCTGTCGGACTTAGAAAAACAAAAACTAGTGACATCACTAAACGCTGGGGAGGATATGGAGAACCTAGCTCCCTTATTTATTGCTGGTGGGAATATTAAATGGTACAACATCTCTTTGAAACAGTTTGGCAGTTTCTTAGAAAAGAAACACCATGTGATCTGCAGTCATACTCTTGAAGATTTATTCTAAAGAAATGAAAAATGTATGTCCACACAAAAACCTGCACACCAAAGTTTATAGAAGCTTTATTCATTATAGCCCTAAATTGGAAAAATAAAAACACAAATGTCCTTCACTGGGTAAATGCTTAAACAGACTGTGGTACATCCATACCATGCAATACTACTCAGTAATAAGAAGAAATGCACTATTGATGCATACCACATCTTGGACGAATCTCCAGAGACTTACACTAAGTGAATAAGGCTAATCCCAAGAGGAAAAGTGCATTTATATGATGTTCTTGGAATGGTAAAATTTTAGAAACGAACAGATTAGTCATTCCAGTGCCTAGGGATGGGGAGACGGGCAGAGAGGGAGACAGATGTAGTTGTAAAAGGGTAACACAAGGGATATTTTTGGTAATAGAACTGTCCGTTATTTTGATCACAGTGGTGGATACATCAACCTACACATGTGATAAAATTGTATACAACTAAATACCCTCATACCCACACAAATGAATACAAGTCAAACTGAAGAAATCTATATAAGATTGGTAGATTGTATCAATGTCAGTATTATAGTTGGGGCATCATACTACAGTTTTATAAGAAGATGCTATCATTGGAAAAAACGGGGTAGTAGATATACTAGATGTTACTGTAACAAATGCATATGAATCTATACTTATTTTAAGAAAATTTTCAGTTTAGAAACAAGTGATTAACTGCCATAAGTGGTAGAAATAAAAATGGCGTTAGTGAAAATAGGGATACTAGGCAAAAGTCTATCATAGTCCTCCAGATGCTAGATGATGGTGGCCTTAATTAAGGTGCTGTCAGTAGACATGGAGAAAAGCAGATGAATTCAAGTTATTTAGAAACCAGTATGTATAGGACTTGTCAGTGAATGAGGTAAGGACTGAGTGACAAGCACTGAAATCATCTCTAAGGCTTTGATGCTGGATACCTTAGAGAATAGCAATACAACTGGGATTAAAATTCATTTTATACAAGATCTATATGAGGAAAACTATAAAACTTTCATGAAATAAGGAAGATTCTAAATGAATGGAGAAATAGTCCATGTAAATGGATAGAAAGATTCAATATTGTCAAGATGTCAGTCTTTTCCATCTTAATCTATAGATTAAATGCAATCTAAATCAAGATTTCGGCAAGTTATTTTATGGACATTTTGTTGGAAGACTAAAGCTACCTGACGTCAAGACTTACCATAAAGCTATAATAATCAATACAACGAGTTATTGGTCAAAGAATAGACAAATAGATCAGTGGAACAGAATAGAGTCCAGAAATAGACCCACATGAATATAGTCGACTGATTTTTGATCATGGAGCAAAAGCAATTCAATGGAGAAAAGATAGTCCTTTCAACAAGTGGTGCTAGAACAACTGGACACCCTCATGCAAAAGGGTGGGCCTGGTGACTCACACCTGTAATCCTAGCATTATGCGAGGCTGAGGTGAGTGGATCACTTGAGGCCAGGAGTTCGAGACAAGCCGGGTCAACATGACAAACCCTGTGTCTACTAAACATACAAAAATTAGCTGGACGTGGTGGCACAAGCCTGTAATCCCAGCTACTCGGGAGGCTGAAGCGTGAGAATGGCTTGAACCCAGGAGACAGAGGTTACGGTGAGCCAGGATTGTGCCACTGCACTCCAGCCTGGGTGCCTGGGTGACAGAGTGAGACTCTGTCTCAAAAAAAAAAAAAAAAAAGAATTATAATCTAGACATAGATATTACACATTACATTCTTCATAAAAATTAACTCAAAATGCACCATAGACCTAAAGGTAAAATGTAAAACGATTAAGCTCCTAGAAGATAATATAGGATAAAGTGTAGGTGATCTTGGGTTTGGTGATGACTTTTTAGATACAACGCCATAAGCATGATACATGAAAGAAAAAATTGGTAAGTTGGACACTGCTAAAATTTACAACTTCTACTTTGTGAAAGATATTGTTAAGAAAATAAAAAAGCCACAGACTGGCAGAAAATATTTTTAAAACATATCTGATAAAGAACTGGTATCCAAAATACACAAAGAACCCTTAAATCTCAACAATAAGAAGACAACTCGATTTAAAAATTATAAAGCATATGAAAAGATGATTGACATCATTTATCATTAGGGAATTACAAATTAAAACAATGGAATACCACTATACACATACTAGAATGGCTAAACTCCAAAACACTGACAACACCTACCGCTGACAAGGATGTGGTACAACAACAACTCCCATTCAATGCTAGTTGAAATGCAAAAACTCATTTAAACTTTTATGGACACTTAAAAGTTTCCCTCCAATAAGGTGGTACCAATTTATAGTTTCTGAAAATACCTGTGCATACTTGTCGAGAGTTATACATAGTACTTAAATACCTGGAATCTATAGCTAGGTTGCCTAGTTTCGAATCATTGCTCTGCAATTTAGTAGCTGCGTAGTTTTATGCAAGTTATCTAACTTCTCTGTGCCTCAGTTGAATCATCCGTAAAACAGAGATCATAACATTTAGTGTACCTCATGGGATCATTGTGAGGATTAAATGAGTTAATATTTGTAATGTTTTAAGAATTATACCTGGAACAGTGTAAGTGCTATGTATTAGATGTTATTACTGTTCCTCATATACAGCCTAAGAGTGTTTAATTTATATTACGTATAATGTATATACATATTATATATGTATAAATATATATACCTTTTGTATATGTACAAATATAAATTTTAATAATCTGAGGGTTAAAAATATTGTCTCTTAGAAGTATCCATTTGCATTTCCTTTTTATGTATTAAGGTTTAGATATATAGGATTTCATATATTTGAAAGCTATTTATATTTTCTTTTCTGTCTTTTGCTGATTTTTCTATTGAGTTGTTGGTATTTTATTGATTTGTAGGAGTTGTTTATATATTAAGAAAATCTCCCTGCATCTGTGGGGTTTATTATTTCATTAGATATTTATTCAGTGTTTATTAAGTATCAAGTATTATACTTGGTTCTAGAGAGTAGCGCTGAACAAAACAAAGCCCCTGCTCTCACGAATCTTACATGTAATGGAGAGAGACAGACAATAAGAAGATAACTAATATGCTGGGCGATGATAAGTGGGATAAAATAATGAAGCATATACAAGGAATAGGGAGTGCTTGGTATGAGGGAGTTGCTATTTTATATACCGTGGTCAGGAAAGGCCTTCCTAATAGGTGACATTTGAATAGAAACCTGCAGGAAATGAAGTAAGCCATGTGAATACTTATTCGTTTCAAAAGTATTTATTAAGCCTGTGCCAGGTACAATTCGAGGCTCTTGTGTTGCAGTAGTAAATAAGACAAGCCAAAAAAAGTTTTACCCCATGGATCACACACTCTGGGGTGGGGGGAAACAGAAATAAATAATAAATGTAATGAATTAATTATATACTATTTTAGTAGTTGATCAATGCTATGGGTAAAAGAAACAGTAAAGTACGTTCAGATGGATCAGGAGTGCCAGATCCAGAGTTTGTTATATTAAATAGATGACACCATGGTGGTAATGGGGTGCCAGATCATGAAGGCCCTTGTGGGCCATTGTACGGATGTGGGCTTTGACTCTTATGCCAGTACCACGCTGTCTTGATTAATATAGCTTTGTAGCAAGTTTTGAAATCTGGAAGTGTGAGTCTACCAACTTTGTTATTTTTCAATATTATTTTGGCTCTTCTGGGTTCCTTATTCTGCCAAATGAGTTTTAGGATTAGCTTTTTCTATTTCTGCAAAAAAGTCCGCCTGATTTTTAAAGGGATTACGTCTGATTTGTAGATCAGTTTCAGCAGTTTTGTCATCTTAGCAATATTTGTTTTCCCAATCCATGAAAATGAGATATCTTTCCATTTACTTAAATCTTCTTCAATTTCTCTTAACAGTGTTTTGTAGATTTTAGTGTACAAATTATACACCTCCTTGGTTAAATGTATTCATAAGTAGTTTATTTATGATGCTATTATAAGTTGAATTGGGTTTTTAATTCTTTTTAAGAAAAATTATAGTTCGCTGGGTGTGGTGGCTCATGCCTATAATCCCAGCACTTTGGCAGGCCAAGGCACATGGATCACTTGAGGTCAGGGGTTTGAAACCAGCTTGGCCAACATGGTGAAACCCCACCTCTACTAAGAATACAAAAATTAGCCAGTCATGGTGGCATATGCCTGTAATTCCAGCTACTCGGGAGGCTGAGGCAGGAGAATTGCTTGAATCCAGGAGGCAGAGGTTGCAGTGAGCTGAGATCGCACCACTGCACTCCAGCCTGGGCAACAGAGCAAGACCTTGTCTCAAAAAAAAAAAAAAAAGAAAAAAAATTATAGTTGCCAAATAAAGCTTTTATATATTTACAGTGTCAAACATGATGTTTTGGTATATTAATTCATGGTGAAATGGTTATATCAAGCTAATTGACATATCTCTCCCCTCACATGCTTATTTTTTGTTGTGAGAACATTTAAGATCACTTTTTCGTAATTTTCAAATATATAATACATTATTATTAACTATAGTCACTATGCTGTACAGTAGACCTCCAGAACTTATTTATCCTGTTTAACTGAAATTTTGTACTCTTTGACCAACATCTTCCCATTCCCAACCCCCGAACTGTAGCCCTTGGAAACCACCATTCTACTCTCTGCTTCTATGAGTTCAACTTATTTAGACTCCATGTATAAGTGAAATCATGGAGTATTTGTTTTTCTGTGCTTGGCTTATTTCATTTAGCACAGTTTTCTCCAGGTTCATCCATGCTGTCACAAATAACAGGATTTCTTTATTCTTAAGGTTGAATAGTATTCTATTGCTTGTGTGTGTGTGTTGTGTGTGTGTGCATAAAACATTTTCCTTGTCCATTTATCTATTAATGGCTTAGATTGATTTTATATCTTGGCTATTGTGAATAATGTTGCAATAAAACAGTAGCACAGAAATTTCTTTGACATACTGATTTTAATGCCTTTGGATATATACCCAGAAGTGGAATTGCTGGATCTTGGGTAATTCTATTTTTCACTTTTTGAGGGACTTCCATACTGTTTTCCATAATGGCTGTACTAATTTACATTCCTTTCCACAGAGTGCAAGCATTCCCTTTTTTCTACATCCCCACCAGCATTTGTTATTTTTGGCTTTTTGATAATAGCCACTATAACGTTGTGATTTTACCAGTTGATTTTTTTTTTAAATTTCCTTTTTGGGTTACTCATTATAGTGTATAGAAGTATAGTTTTTTGTGTGTGTTTATCTTCTATCCTGAAACTTTGCTGAATTTCCTTATTAACCCTAATAGGGATTTTTTTTTTTTTTCTGGTAGATTGTTTAGGATGTTCCATATATAACATCATGTCATTGGGAAGAGGGAGTTTTACTTTTTCTTTTCCTATTTGGATGTGTTTAATTTATTCATCTGGTTTTTTTTTGGCTAGAGCTTGTAGAAATATGTTGAATAAAAGTGGTGAGAGTGAAATAAAGGGATGGAGGAAATTTTACCAAGCAAATGGAAGGAAAAAGAAAAGCAGGGGTTGCAATCCTAGTCTCTGACAAAACAGACTTTAAACCAACAAAGATCAAAAAAGACAAAGAAGGGCGTTACATAATGGTAAAGGGAACAATTCAACAAGAAGAACTAACTATTCTAAATATATATTCACCCAATACAGGAGCACCCAGATTTGTAAAACAAGTTCTTAGAGACCTACAGACTTAGACTCCCACACAATAATAGTGGGAGAATTTCACACCCCACTGTCAGTATTAGACAGATCAACGAGACAGAAAATTAACAAGGATATTCAGGACTTGAACTCAGCTCTGGATCAAGTGCACCTAGTAGACATCTACAGAACTCTCTACACCAAATCAACAGAATCTACATTCTTCTCAGTGCCGCGTGGCACTTATTCCAAAATTGACCACATAATTGGAAGTAAAACACTCCTCAGCAAATGCAAAAGAATGGAAATCATAACAGTCTCTCAGACCACAGTGCAATCAAATTAGAACTCAGGATTAAGAAACTCACTAAAAACCACACAATTCCATGGAAATTGAACAACCTGCTCCTGAGTGACTCCTAGGTAAATAATGAAATTTAGACAGAAATCAAGATGTTCTTTGAAACCAATGAGAACAAAGAGACAATGTACCATAATCTCTGCGACACAGCAAAAGCAGTGTTAAGAGGGAAATCTATGACACTAAATGCCCACATCAGAGGCTTGAAAGATCTCAAATTGACACCATACGATCACAATTAAAGAGCTAGAGAGGCAAGAACAAACTAATCCAAAAAGTAGGAGAAGACAAGAAATAACGAATATCAGAGAAGAACTGAAGGAGATAGAGACACGAAAAACCCTGCCAAAAAAAGAAATCGATGAATTCAGGAGATGATTTTTTGAAAAAATTAACAAAACAGGCCACTAGCTAGACAAATAAAGAAGAAAAGATAGAAGAATCAAATAGACACAATAAAAAATGATAAAGGGGATATCACCGCTGATGCCACAGAAATACAGATTGCCATCAGAGAATACTATAAATACCTCTATGCAAATAAACTAGAAAATCTAGAAGAAATGGATAAACTGCTAAACACGTATACCCTCCCAAGACTAAACCAGGAAGAAATCGAATTCCTGAATAGACCAATAACAAGTTTTGAAATTGAGGCAGTAATTAATAACCTATCAAGCAAAAAAAGCCCACAACCAGATGGACTAACTGCTGAATTCTACCAGAAATACAAAAAAGAGCTGGTACCATTCCTTCTGAAACAATTCCAAATAATTGAAAATCAAGGATTCCTCCCTAATTCATTTTATGAAGTCAGCATCATCCTGATACTAAAACCGAGAAGAGACACAGCAAAAATAGAACACTTCAGGCTAATATCCCTGATGAACATGGATACGAAAATCCTCAATAAAATACTGGCGAACTGAATCAATCAGCATATCAAAAAACTTATCCACCACAATCAAGTCAGCTTCATCCCTAGGATGCAAGGCTGGTTCAACATGTGCAAATCAGTAAATGGAATCAGAACCAAAGAAAAAATCAAAACATAAACAGAGCCAAAGACAAAAACCACATGATTATCTCAATAGGTGCAGAAAAGGCCTTTGATAAAATTCAACATCCCTTCATGTCAAAAACTCTCATTAAACTAGATATTGATGGAACATATCTCAGAATAATAAGAGCTATTGATGACAAACTCACAGTCGATATCATATTGAATGGGCAAAAGTTGGAAGCACTCCCTTTGAAATCCGGTACAAGACAAGGATGTCCTCTCTCACCACTCCTATTCAGCATAGTATTGGAAGTTCTGGCCAGGGCAATCAGGTAAGAGAAAGAAATAGAGGGTATTCAAATAGGAAGAGAGGAAGTCAAATTGTCTCTGTTAGGGATGACATGGTTGTATATTTAGAAAACCCCATCATCTCTGCCCCAAAACTCCTTAAACTGATAAGCAACTTCAGCAAAGCCTCAGGATACAAAATCAATGTGCAAAAATCACAAGCATTCCTTTACACCAACAATAGACAAGCAGAGAGCCAAATCATGAATGAACTCCCATTCACAATCGTTACAAAGAGAATAAAGTACCTAGGAATACAGCTAACAAGGGATGTGAAGGACCTCTTCAAGGAGAGCTACAAACCACTGCTAAAGGAAATAAAAGAAGACACAAACAAATGGAAGAATATTCCATGCTCATGGATAAGAAGAATCAACATCATGAAAATGGCCATACTGCTCAAAGTAATTTATAGATTAAATGCTACTCCCATCAAACTACCATTGACATTCTCAACAGAATTAGAAAAAAAAAAAACTATTTTAAATTTTATATAGAATCAAAGAAGACTCCATATAGTCAAGACAATCAATACTAAGCAAAAAGAACAAAGCTGGAGGCATCATACTACCTGACTTCAAACTATACTACAAGGCTACAGTAACCAAAACAACATGGTACTGGTACCAAAACAGACATATAGACCAATGGAGCAGAACAGAGATCTCAGAAATAACATCACACATCTACAACCATCTGATCTTCGACAAACCTGCCAAAAACAAGCAGTGGGGAAAGGATCTCCTATTTAGTAAATGGTGCTGAGAAAACTGGCTAGCCATATGCAGAAAACTGAAACTGGACCCCTTCTTTACACTTTATACAAAAATTAACTCAAGATGGATTAAAGACTTAAGTGTAAAATCCAAAACCATAAAAACTCTGGAAGAAAACCTAAGCAATACCATTCAGGACATAGGCATGGGCAAAGACTTCATGACAAAAACCCCAAAAGCAATTACAAAAAAAGCCAAAATTGACAAATGGGATCCAATTAAACTGAAAAGCTTCTGCACAGCAAAAAAAAAAAAAAAAAAAAAAAACTATCATCAGAGTGAACAGGCAACCTACAGAATGGGAGAAAAATTTTGCAATCTACCCATTTGACAGAGGTCTAACATCCAAAATCTACAAGTAAATTTACAAGAATAAAACAAACAACCCCATCAAAAAGTGAGCAAAGGATATGAAGAGACACTTCTCAAAAGAAGACATTTACGTGACCACCAAACATATGTAAAGAAGTTCAACATCACTGGTCATCAGAGAAAGGCAAATCAAAACCACAATGAGATACTATCTCACGCCAGTCAGAATGGCAATTACTAAAAAGTCGGGAAACAATAGATGCTGGTGAGGCTGTGGCGAAATAGGTAAACTTTTACACTGTCGGTGGGGAATGTAAATTAGTTCAACCATTGTGGAAGACAGTATGGCGATTCCTCCAGGATTTAGAACCACAAATACCATTTGACCCAGCCATCCCATTACTGGGTACATACCAAAAGGAATATAAATCATTCTACTATAAAGATACATGCACATGTATGTTTATTGCAGCACTATTTACAATAGCAAAGACATGCAACCAACCCAAATGCCCATCAATGGTAGACTGCATAAAGAAAATGTGGTACATAGACACCATGGAATACCATGCAGCCATAAAAAGGAATGAGATCATGTCCTTTGCAGGGACATAGATGAAGCTGGAATCCATCATTCTCAGCAAACTAACACAGGAACAGAAAACCAAATACTGCATGTCCTCACTCATAAGTGGGAGTTGAACAATGAGAACACATGGACACAGAGAAAGGAAAAACACACACCGGGGCCTGTAGGGTGGTGGGGGGTGAGGGGAGGAAACTTAGAGGATGGGTCAATAGATACAACAAACCACCATGGCACACGTATACCTATGTAACAAACCTGTACATTCTTGTACATGTATTTCGTTTTTTTTTTTTAGAAGAAAAATAAAAGTGTGGTGAAAGCGGGCATTTTTGTCTTGTTTCTTTTCTTAAGGGAGTAGAGCTTTCAGTCTTTCATCATTTAATGCCATGTTACCTGTGAGTTTTCATACATGCCCTTTAGAATGTTGAGGAAGTTTTCTTCTAGTTCTAATTGTTCTGTGTGTTTGTTATGAAAGGGAATTGGATTTTGTTAAATGCCTTTTTTCCATTAATCAAGATGATCATGCAGTGTTTTCTTCCCTTCATTCTATTAATGTGATGTATTCCATTGATAGGTTTTCATATGTTGAAAATCCTCACATTCCTAGGATAAATCTTTTTGTTATGATGTTAATCCTTTTTAAATGCTGTTGAATTTGGTTCACTAGTATTTTGTTAAGAATTTTTGCTTCTATATTCATACAGAATATTGGTCTACAGTTTTCTTTTTCTCATGTGAAGAAAGAAATGGTGGGAAAAGGGCAGAGAAGAAAAAACTCCAGTTTTCTGCACATTGGCTCTATGTTGGAGTCTTCCTTCTATGCCTTGCCAGGCCATTTACAACTCTGTCTTAGCCTTCACTTCCTGATTACACTGAATCTAAACATTATCTAGCATTGAAAGCTATGTTCTTCTTGGGTCTTTTCTGAATCTGTGCTCTGCCCTGGGCATGCATGTGGCTTTCTAAATTCCAGAGTATACACAAGACCTATTTCAAAGCCTTACTCTCCCCAAAACAAATCTCACTTCCTAGGTTTTCCTTCCAGGATTTTAGCATGTCTATTGTTTCTTCCAACTGTTATTTTTTGCCCTAGGTTGTAGCAAATTTTTCATTTGTCTTTCAACGTTTTCAGAGAACGTCCTCCACGGAACCACTCTGCCCTAATAGATTTCCAAGTTAGGCAAAACTAAGGAAGACCTTTCCATCATTCTTTCAGGGAAACCCCAGAGAGGTCAAAAACAGACAAACCCAACTATTTGGGAACAAGTTCTGCTTTACTCCCTCTGGAACCTAGTAGTCACCCTTGAATGGTGGCCGCTATCTTCAAGATCAGCACTGAATCCAAGAAGGAAGTGGGTCTAGGGTGAATTAAAATGCCTCAAAGACCTCCCACAAACAAAGTTGCCTTTCTCCTGTGAAGTGTTGCCTTTGTCGTTGTAAACCTTAGACTATTTCCCAGACTTGGCATGAGGTTCATTCTGATGGCTTCTGTAGGATGTTTTTGGTGTTTCAGGAGAGTGATGGACACTTAAGTTTCCCTAGTCCACCATTTTTACTGACATACAGTTTGATGGTCTTTTTTATATAAGTAAATTTTATCATGTATATTTAAAGTATACAATATGATGTTATGGCATAAATAGTAAAAACGTTACTATAGTAAAAAATTAACATATACATTATCTTATATTGTTATGCGCTTTTTTGTGGCAAGTGCAGCTAAAGTCTACTCATTAAGCATGAATCCCATATACAGTATAATATTTTTACCTGGACTTCTTTTTGAGACAACAGTTCTCCAAGGAGGCTGTTAGACCAAGTCAATAAATGTCTGTGGACAAAAGCGATAGATAGTCAGCATTCCTCATCCTACATGCTGCTATCATAAATGTTGTGTTATTTAGGTTCATGATCTTAAGTTGTCTCATCAGCTTCCACACCTGCCCCTCAGAAAATAGGCCAATAATGGAAGATTTTTCTAAGATCTTAAAAAAACCCCACAGTATTTTTACTTGCCGCTTTAGAAATCCGAAAGTGCCTTTCCTATGACACAAGAACTTCTCAAAACACCTAGGGAAAGGGGCAGAGAAGAGAAAATTCAGCAGTGAGCAGTGGCTATCCTTGCTTGTTTATTCTTTTTAACTCTCAGTAGGTAGAGAAACTGCCCTCACCTGGTATCTGAGGCCAAAAGAGGAGAAGAGACGGTATCTTTGACAGACTTAGGTAGCAATGATGATGGTCTGGAGTCAGAACAAATCTTGGTTCAAATCCTGCTGCTGCCACCTACTGAGTAATTTCAGGCAAATCACTTAACTACTGTGTGCCTCAGTTTCCATAGCTGAAAACTAGGAATAATAATTATGCTTACTTCAGAAGGTTGGTTTATTCTTACATGTAAATCACATAGCATAGTGTCTGGCACACGAAGAGAGGCTGAGCTATAATAAGCAGCAAAAGTATCTCTCTCTGTTCAAATTTATTCTGGTTCATGAATTTGGATAGCAGGGAATTCTCAGAAAATTTATCTTAATCTACTCAAGTTCTTATTTCAGAAAGCGAGAATTTGAATAATGTTGTAGTTTGGCCTGCTATAACAAATTACCACAGACTGGTTGGCTTAAACAACAAACATTTATTTCTCACAGTTGTGGAGACTAGGAGTCTGAGACCTGAGTGCCAGCATAGTTGAGTTCTAGTAAGGGCCCTCTTCCAGGATGTAGACTGTCAACTTCTGGTTATATCCTTGCATGGTGGAGAGAGAGAGCTAGCTAGCATTCTGAATTCTTCTTATAGTAGCACTAATCCCATTATGAGGGCTATGCCTTTATGACCTGATTATGTCCTAAAGGCCCCACCTTCTAGTACCATCACGTTAGGATTAGAGTTTCAACATGTGAATTTTAGGGGGAACACAAACCTTCAGTCTATTGCAGATAATAAAGCATATCTCCATTTATATAGTGTTTATTGGATTGTAGACTCTAAGTGTTTCACATGTAATAACCTATTTATTTATCACAATAGTTCTATGATAGCAGACTACAATCACATCTCCCATTTTACAAGTGAGGAAACTCAGAAACAGAGGGATAAGGTGACTTGCCACAAATTTTACAGCTAGTAAGTAACAAAGCTGGGATTTGATCCTACTGAGTCACTCTGGCTCCAGATTCTGTGCCCTTAAACCCTCTTTTATTCTCCCCTTTCCTCTCAGATACACAAATAATCACATCTTTCTTTACGTATTAATCCTGAAACTCTTAGATGGTATTGAGAACTATTAAACCGAGAAGAGGTTCCAAGATGGCCGAATAGGAACGGCTCCGGTCTGCAGCTCCCAGCATGATTGACGCAGAAGACAGGTGATTTCTGCATTTCCAACTGAGGTACCTAGTTCACCTCATTGGGACTGGTTAGTCAGTAGGTACAGCCCATGGAGGGCGAGCTGAAGCAGGGCGGGGTGTCGCCTCACCCAGGAAGCGTAAGGGGTCAGGGGATTTCTCTTGCCTAGTCAAGAGAAGCCATGACAGACTACCTGGAAAAAAATGGGACACTCCTGGCTCAAATACTGCGCTTCTCCCAAGTTCTCAGCAACTGTCAGACAAGGTAATTCTCTCCCGTGGCTGGCTTGGATGGTCCCACACCCATGGAGCCTTGACCACTGTTAGTGCAGCAGTCTGAGATTGATCTATGAGGTGGCAGCCTGGCTGGGGGAGGGGTGTCTGTCGTTGCTGGGGCTTGAGTAGCTAAACAACGCGGCCAGGAAGCTCGAACTGGGCGGAGTCCACCGCAGCTCAACAAGGCCTACTGCCTCTAGACTCCACCTCTGTGGGCAGGGCGTAGCGGAACAAAAGGCAGCAGACAACTTTTGCAGACTTAAACATCCCTGTCTGAAGAGAGCAGTGGTTCTCCCAGCATGGCGTTTAAGCTCTGAGAACAGACAAACTGCCTCCTCAAGTGGGTCCCTGACCCCCGTGTAGCCTGACTAGGAGACGCTTCCCAGTAGGGGCTGACAGACACCTCATATAGGGTGGCTGCCCCTCTGAGATGAAACTTCCAGAGGAATGATCAGGCAGCAGTATTTGCTGTTCTGTAGCCTCTGTTGGTGATACCCAGGCAAACAGGATCTGGAGTGGTACTCCAGCAAACTCCAACAGACCTGCAGCTGAGGGACCTGACTGTTAGAAGGAAAACTAACAAACAGAAAGGAATAGCATCAACATCAACAAAAATGTCATCTACACCAAAATCCCATCTGTAGGTCACCAACATCAAAGACCAAAGGTAGATAAAACCACAAAGATGGGGAGAAACCAGAGCAGAAAAGCTGAAAATTCTAAAAATCAGAGTGAATCTTCTTCTCCAAAGGATTGCAGCTCCTCACCAGCAATGGAACAAAGCTGGACAGAGAATGACTTTAACGAATTGACAGAAGTAGGCTTCAGAAGGCTGATAATAACAAACTCCTCTGAGCTAAAGGAGGATGTTTGAACCCATCGCAAGGAAGCTAAAAACATTGAAAAAGATTAGACAAATGGATAACTAGAATAAACAGTGTAGAGAAGACCTTATATGACCTGATGGAGCTGAAAACCATGGCATGAGAACTTTGTGATGCATACACAAGCTTCAAGAGCCGATTTGAACAAGTGGAAGAAAGGGTATCAGTGATTGAAGATCAAATGAATGAAATAAAATGAGAAGACAAGTTTAGAGGGTAAAGAGTAAAAAGAAATGAACAAAGCCTCCAAGAAATATGGGACTATGTAAAAAGAGCAAATCTACATTTGATTGGTATACCTGAAAGCGATGGGGAGAATGGAACCAACTTGGAAAACACTCTTCAGGATATTATCCAGGAGAACTTCCCCAACCTAGGAAGGCAGGCCAACATTCAAATTCAGGAAATACAGAGAACACGACAAATATATGCCTCGAGAAGAGCAACCCCAAGAGACATAATTGTCAGATTCACCAAGATTGAAATGAAGGAAAAAGTGTTAAGGGCAGTCAGAGAGAAAGGTCGAGTTACCCACAAAGGGAAGCCCATCAGACTAACAGTGGATCTCTCAGCAGAAACCCTACAAGCCAGAAGAGAATGGGGACCAATATTCAACATTCTTAAAGAAAAGAATTTTCAACCCAGAATTTCATATCCAGCCAAACTAAGCTTCATAAGTGAATATTCAACATTCGTAAAGAAAAGAATTTTCATTCCAGAATTTCATATCCAGCCAAAATAAGCTTCGTAAGTGAAGGAGAAATAAAATCCTTTACAGATAAGCAAATGCTGAGAGATTTTGTCACCACCAGGCCTGCCTTACAAGAGCTTCTGAAGGAAGCACTAAACATAGAAAGGAACAACCGGTACCAGCCACTGCAAAAACATGCCAAATTGTAAAGACCATTGATGCTAGGAAGAAACTCATCAATTAACGGTGAAAATAACGAGCGAATATCATAATGACAGGATCAAACTCACACATAACAATATTAACCTTAAATATAAATGGGCTAAATGCCCCAATTAAAAAACATAGACTGGCAAATTGGATAAAGAGTCAAGACCCATCAGTCTGCTGTATTCAGGAGACCCATCTCATATGCAAAGATGCACACAGGCTCAAAATAAAGGGATGGAGGAAGATCTACCAAGCAAATGGAAAGCAAAAAAAAGTGGGGGTTGCAATGCTAGTCTCTAATAAAACAGACTTTAAACCAACAAAAATCAAAAGAGACAAAGAAAGCCATTACATAATGGTAAAGGGATCAATTCAACAAGGAGAGCTAACTATCCTAAATATATAGGCACCCAACACAGGAACACCCAGATTCACAAAGCAAGACCTTAGAAACCTACAAAGAGACTTCGACTCCCACACAATAATAATGGGAGACTTTAACACCCCACTGTCAATATTAGACAGATCAACAAGACAGAAAGTTAACAAGGATGTCCAGGACTGGAACTCAGCTCCGCAACAAGCAGACCTAATAGACATCTAGAGAACTCTCCACCCCAAATCAACAGAATATACATTCTTCTCAGCACCACATCGCACTTATTCTAAAATTGACCACATAATTGGAAGTAAAGCACCCCTCAGCAAATGTAAAAGAACAGAAATCACAACAAACTGTCTCTCAGACCACAGTGCAATCAAATTAGAACTCAGGATTAGGAAACTCACTCAAAACTGCACAACTACATGGAAACTGAACAACTTGCTCCTGAATGACTACTGGGTAAGTAACAAAATGAAGGCAGAAATAAAGATGTTCTTTGAAACCAATGAGAACAAAGACACAACATACCAGAATCTCTGGGACACATTTAAAGCAGTGTGTACAGGGAAATTTATAGCACTAAATGCCCACAAGAGAAAGTAGGAAAGATCTAAAATCAACACCCTAACATCACAATTAAATGAACTAGAGAAGCAAGAGCAAACAAATTCTAAACCTAGCAGAAGGCAATAAATAACTAAGATCAGAGCAGAACTGAAAGAGATAGAGAAACAAAAATCCCTTCAAAAAAATCAATGAATCCAGGAGCTGGTTGTTTTGAAAAGATCAACAAAATTGATAGACTGCTAGCAAGAATAATAAGGAAGAAAAGAGAGAAGAATCAAATAGCTGCAATAAAAAATGATAAAGGGGATATCACCACCGATCCCACAGAAATACGAACTACCATCAGAGAATACAATAAACACCTCTATGAAAATAAACTAGAAAATCTAGAAGAAATGGATAAATTCCTGGACACATACACTCCCCCAAGACTAAACCAGGAAGAAGTTGAATCTCTGAATAGACCAATAACCAGCTCTGATATTGGGGCAATAATTAATACCTACCAACCAAAAAAAGTCCAGGACCAGATGGATTCACAGCCTAATTCTACCAGAGGTACAAAGAGGAGCTGGTACCATTCCTTCTGAAACTATTCCAATCAATAGAAAAAGAGGGAGTCCCCCCTAACTCATTTTATGAGGCCAATATCATCCTGATACCAAAGCCTGGCAGAGACACAAGAAAAAAAGAGAATTTTAGACCAATATCCCTCATGAACATCAATGTGAAAATCCTCAGTAAAATACTGGCAAACCAAATCCAGCAGCACATCAAAAAGCTTATCCACCATGATGAAGTTGGCTTCATCCCTGGGATGTGAGGCTGGTTCAACATACACAAATCAATAAACGTAATCCATCATATAAACAGAACCAATGACAAAAACCACATGATTATCTCAATAGATGCAGAAAAGGCCTTCAACTTCTGAAACTATTCCAATCAATAGAAAAAGAGGGAATCCTCCCTAACTCATTTTATGAGGCCAGCATCATCCTGATACCAAAGCCTGGCAGAGACACAACAAAAAAAGAGAATTTTAGACCAATCTCCCTGATGAACATCGATGCAAAAATCCTCAATAAAATACTGGCAAACCGGATTCAGCAGCACATCAAAAAGCTTATCCACCATGATCAAGTGGGCTTCATCCCTGGGATGCAAGGCTGGTTCAACATTCGCAAATCAATCAACGTAATCCAGCATATCAACAGAACCAAAGACAAGAACCACATGATTATCTCAATAGATGCAGAAAAGGCTTTTGACAAAATTCAACAGCCCTTCATGCTAAAAACGCTCAACAAATTCGGTATTGATGGAACGTACCTCAAAATCATAAGAGCTATTTATGACAAACCCACAGCTAATATCATACTGAATGGGCAAAAACTGGAAAAGTTCCCTTTGAAAACTGGCACAAGACAGGGATGCCCTCTCTCACCACTCCTATTCAACATAGTGTTGGAAGTTCTGGCTAGGGCAATCAGGCAAGAGAAAGAAATCAAGGGTATTCAGTTAGGAAAAGAGGAAGTCAAATTGTCCCTGTTTGCAGATGACATGATTGTGTATTTAGAAAACCCCATCGTCTCAGCCCAAAATCTTCTTAAGCTGATAAGCAACTTCAGCAAAGTCTCAGGATACAAAATTAATGTGCAAAAATCACAAGCATTCTTATACACCAGTAACAGACAAGCAGAGAGCCAAATCAGGAATGAACTTCCATTCACAATTGCTTCAAAGAGAATAAAATACCTAGGAATCCAACTTACAAGGGATGTAAAGGACCTCTTCAAGGAGAACTACAAACCACTGCTCAGTGAAATCAAAGAGGACACAAACAAATGGAAGAACATACCATGCTCATGGATAGGCAGAATCAATATTGTGAAAATGGCCATACTGCCCAAGGTAATTTATAGATTCAATGCCATCCCCATCAAGCTACCAATGAGTTTCTTCACCGAATTGGAAAAAACTGCTTTAAAGTTCATATGGAACCAAAAAAGAGCCCGTATTGCCAAGACAATCCTAAGTCAAAAGGACAAAGCCGGAGGCGTCACGCTACCTGACTTCAAACTATACTACAAGGCTACAGTAACCAAAACAGCATGGTACTGGTACCAAAACAGAGATATAGACCAATGGAACAGAACGGAGCCTTCAGAAATAATGCCACACATCTACAACCATCTGATCTTTGACAAACCTGAGAAAAACAAGAAATGGGGAAAGGATTCCCTATTTAATAAATGGTGCTGGGAAAATTGGCTAGCCATAAGTAGAAAGCTGAAACTGGATCCTTTCCTTACTCCTTATACGATGATTAATTCAAGATCGATTAGAGACTTAAATGTTAGACCTAATACCATAAAAACCCTAGAAGAAAATGTAGGTAGTACCATTCAGGACATAGGCATGGGCAAGGACTTCATGTCTAAAACACCAAAAGCAACGGCAGCAAAAGCCAAAATTGACAAATGGGATCTAATTAATCTAAAGAGCTTCTGCACAGCAAAAGAAACTACCATCAGAGTGAACAGGCAACCTACAGAATGGGAGAAAATTTTTGCAATCTACTCATCTGACAAAGGGCTCATTTCCAGAATCTACAAAGAACTCAAGCAAATATACAAGAAAAAAACAAACAACCCCATCCAAAAGTGGGGAAAGGATATGAACAGACATTTCTCAAAAGAAGACATTCATACAGCCAACAGACACATGAAAAAATGCTCATCATCACTGGCCATCAGAGAAATGCAAATCAAAACCACAATGAGATACCATCTCACACCAGTTAGAATGGCAATCATTAAAAAATCAGGAAACAACAGGTGTTGGAGAGGATGTGGAGAAATAGGAACACTTTTACACTGTTGGTGGGATTGTAAACTAGTTCAACCATTATGGAAAACAGTATGGCGATTCCTCAAGGATCTAGAACTAGATGTACTATATGACCCAGCCATCCCACTACTGGGTATATACCCAAAGGATTATAAATTATGCTACTACAAAGACACATGCACACGTATGTTTATTGCGGCACTATTCACAATAGCAAAGACTTGGAATCAACCCAAATGTCCATCAGTGACAGACTGGATTAAGAAAATGTGGCACATATACACCATGGAATACTATGCAGCCATAAAAAAGGATGAGTTTGCGTCCTTTGTAGAGACATGGATGCAGCTGGAAACCATCATTCTTAGCAAATTATAACAAGAAGAGAAAACCAAACACCGCATGTTCTCACTCATAGGTGGGAACTGAACAATGAGCTCACTTGGACTCGGGAAGGGGAACATCACACACTGGGGCCTATCATGGGGAGGGGGGAGGGGGGAGGGATTGCATTGGGGAGTTATACCTGATATAAATGATGAATTGATGGGTGCTGATGAGTTGATGGGTGCAGCACACCAACAGGGCACATGTATACATATGTAACCTGCACGCTATGCACATGTACCCTAGAACTTAAAGTATAATAAAAAAAAAAAAAGAAAAGGCCTTCAACAAAATTCAACAGCCCTTTATGCTACAAACTGTCAATAAACTAGGTATTGATGGAACATATCTCAAAATAATAAGAGATATTTATGACAAACCCACAGTCAATATCATACTGAATGGGCAAAAACTGGAAGCATTCCCTTTGAAAACTGGCCCAAGACAAGCATGCCCTCTCTCACCACTTCTATTCAACATAGTGTTGGAAGTTCTGGCCAGGGCAATCAGGCAAGAGAAAGAAATAAAGGGTATTCAATTAGGAAAAGAGGAGGTCAAATTGTCCCTGTCTGCAGATGATATGATTGTATATTTAGAAAACCCCATCATCTCAGCCCAAAATCTCCTTAAACTGATAAGCAACTTTAGCAAAATCTCAGGATACAAAATCAGTGTGCAAAAATCACAAGCATTCCTATACACTATTAACAGACAAACAGAGAGCCAAATCATGAGTGAACTCCCATTCACAATTGCTACAAAGAGAATAAAATACCTAGGAATCCAACTTACAAGGGACGTGAAGGACCTCTTCAAGGAGAACTACAAACCACTGCTCAACGAAATAAAAGAGGACACAAACAAATGGAAGAACATACCATGCTCATGGATAGGAAGAATCAATATCATGAAAATGGCCATACTGCTGAAAGTAATTTATAGATTCAATGCCATCCCCATCAAGCTACCAATGACTTTCTTCACAGAATTGGAAAAAACTACTTTAAAGTTCATATGGAACCAAAAAAGAGCCCACATTGCCAAAACAATCCTAAGCCAAAAGAACAAAGCTGGAAGCATCCTGCTACCTGACTTCCAACTATGCTACAAGGCTACAGTAACCAAAACAGCATGGTACTGATACCAAAACAGATATATAGACCAATGGAACAGAACAGAGGCCTCAGAAATAACACCACACATCTACAACCATCTGATCCTTGACAAACCTGACAAAAACAAGAAATGGGGAAAGGATTCCCTATTTAATAAATGGTGCTGGGAAAACTGGCTAGCCATATGTAGAAAGCTGAAACTGGATCCCTTCCTTGCACCTTATATAAAAATTAATTCACGATGGATTAAAGACTTAAATGTTAGACTTAAAACCACAAAAACCCTAGAAGAAAACCTAGGCAATACCACTCAGGACATAGGCATGGGCAAGGACTTCATGACTAAAACACCAAAAGCAAGGGCAATAAAAGCCAAAATAGACAAATGGGATCTAATTAAACTAAGGAGCCTCTGCACAGCAAAAGAAACTACCATCAGAGTGAACAGGCAACCTACAGAATGGGAGAAAGTTTTTGCAATCTACCCATCTGACAAGGGGCTAATAATCCAGAATCTACAAAGAACTTAAACAAATTTACAAGAAAAAAAATCAAAAAGTGAGCAAAGGATATGAACAGACACTTCTCAAAAGAAGACATCTATGCAGCTGATGGACACATGAAAAAATGCTCATAATCACTGGTCATCAGAGAAACGCAAATCAAAACCACAATGCGTTACCATCTCATGCTAGTTAGAATGGCAATCATTAAAAAAGTCAGGAAACAGTAGATGTCCACCATCTACTGTTGTGGAAGACAGTGTGACAATTCCTCAAGTTTCTAGAACTAGAATTACCATTTGACCCAGCAATCGCATTACTGGGTATATACCCAAAGGATTATAAATCATGCTACTATAAAGACACATGCACACATGTGTTTATTATGGCACTATTCACAATAGCAAAGACTTGGAACCAACCCAAATGCCCATCAATGATAGACTGGATTAAGAAAGTGTGGCACATATATACCATGGAATACTATGCAGCCATAAAAAAAGATGAGTTCATGTCCTTTGTAGTGACATGAATGAAGCTGGAAACCATCATTCTCAGCAAACTATTACAAGGGGGGAAAAGCAAACACTGCGTGTTCTCACTCATCGGTGGGAATTGAACAATGAGATCACTTGGACACAGGGCAGGGAAATCACACACCAGGTCCTGCTGGAGGGTTGGGGGCCTGGGGGAGGGATAGCATTAGGATAAATACCTAATATAAATAATGAGTTGATGGGTGCAGGAAACCAACATGGCATATGTATACATATGTGTCAAACCTGCATGTTGTGCACACGTACCCTAGAACTGAAAGTAACACACACACACACACACACACACACACACACACACACACAATTAAACCTACTGAAATTGTATGTGAAATGTGGTACATTGTTTTCTAACCAGGATTCAAATATTAGCTGTATGTTTTGCTGGCTATGTAATCTGAGGCAAGGCAAGTCATTTAACCTCTCTGAATTTCCATTTACCTACCTCTAAATCAAAGATCAAAATATCTATCTCATCTGGGGCTTATTGTGGGAATTAGGGTGAGGTATGTCCAGAACCTGGCATAGTGCTTTGCACAGTAGGTGCCCATTAGATGGGAGCAGTTAGAACCCAAGCCTCTTTCCTCCTGGACTGTATGGTTCCCCTTGACCATGCTGCCTTCCTGAAGATCAGAACTTCTGTGCTAAGTAGAATTCTAAGACAACCTTCAATGGGTCACACTTCTGTATAATCTCCTCCCTTTGAGTGTAGGTAGGAACTGTTACTTACTTTTAGCCAATAGACTATCACAAAGATTATGAAATATCATTCCCATGATTAGGTTATCTTATTTGCTGAAGGTGAAGGGATTTTGCCCATGTAATTAAGGCCTTTATCAGTTGACTTTAAATTAATCAAAAAGGAGACTGCATTGGGTGGGCCTGAGCTAATCAGGTGAACCCTTTATAAAAGGAGGTACAGGACAGAGACAAAATAACTCTCTTAAAGAAGCAAGCTGCCTGGCAATAGACTGCCAACAACCATATGTGCTTGAAAGAGGTCTCCAAGTCTCAGATTAGATGATAGCCCTGACCAGCACCTTGATCTCAGCCTGTGAGACCATGGCCAGGTGACTCAACTGAACTGGAAACTGTGAGCCCCACAGAAACTGTGAGATAATAAATATGTGGTTTTTTTTTTTTTTTTTTTTTTTTTTTTTTTACGCCACTAAGTTTGTGGTAATTTCTTATGCAGCACGAGAAAGTTAATAGAGCTTCTTGGCCTCTTTGTATGCTGGAGACCCTTTTGGCAGTCTGATAAAGGCTATGGAGCCCTTCTCAAAATAAATACATGCCTGAAATAAATACATAGGATTCCCAAGAAGATTATCATGGAAAAAGTTATCCAACTATTTGAAAATATGTGATATATAGTATCATTTTCTGAACATATTAAACAAAATTGAGTAGTGAGTTTAATAACTTTTGTAATTTTGAAGTAATGGTGAGCATGATCTTTGGAGGTATACCTACAACAACTGTAATGTTATATAAAAATATCTGTGATTTCTATTGGTGACCATGTCATAGGCACTGCTGATGTCAGTTTGTTCTGCTGCTTACAGCATAAGGAAAGGAACTGTGACATTTCAGTTACAGGTTAGTAGAAATAGAGATGTCATTTTTTTTCTACCTAAATTAATAGACCTCTGAATTCTACCTGTGGATTCTAGGTTAAAAACCCTTACTATAGATAAAGTCAACGATCCAAATAAATAAGAATAATGTAAAATTTGTATCTGCGTTATTTAAAAATGAAGATTCATTCATGAAATTCAAATGTTACTGAGTAATCAACAAAAAGATAATTAATGTCAAAAGAATGATAGATGACTTAGACTGAACTATTATCTGTCTTGTTAAGGGAAGATTAATTCAGTGTAGAAAACTATTTTGGTAGTCCCTTCCTATTCAAGTGTGATAAACATATAATATTACTATCCCTTTAATAAGAGGACTAATGGGATTCAAATTTTATCTAAATATTCTAATCACTCTAATTCCAACTAAAGGTTATAAACATACATAATTTACTTTCTGGTTAGATTTATTCAAACAGTTCTCAGAAGAGACAAGCCTGTTGAGGCCACCATCTGCTCTGGGTATTCTCAGGCAGATAATCGTGTTCAGTTGTAAAGGAAAAAAAATACCAAATGCTAGAAATAGATTACAGAAGAGAATTTCTGAGGGCAAAATGCAAGGAGAGGGTTATATTTTCTAGCTTATTGGAAATAAAACCTTCCTCCTAATAATCTGTAAATATTTGCTATTATTATAGCTTTGAATAGATACCATGTTTACATGGTTCGAAAGTCAAAGCAGTATAATAAGGAACCCACATAAAAGTCTTATTCTAACCCATAGTACAATTCACCCCACCCCATCCCCTATAGACTGTGATTCTTTATGGAAATGCAATAAAATATGTATGTGTATATACAGTGTATCACACTTGCACACTGTGTGATACATATATCACACAAACAGTGACATACTATGTATACTGATTTGTACCATGTGCTTTTCACTTAGTGGTAATATTGGATATCTTTCTATATCAATGTAGTAGGAGTGTCCACATGCTCTTTTACAGCTGATGAGCATCCTCCAGTGGGAATGTACATACCGTAATGCATTTCACACCTTTCTTTCTTTTTTTTTTTTTTTTTTTCGGTCCAGGCTGAAGTACAATGGCGCAATCTTGACTCACCGCAACCTCTGCCTCCAGGGTTCAAGTGATTCTCCTGCCTCAGCCTCCCGAGTAGCTGGGATTTCAGGCATGTGCCACCAAGCCTGGCTAATTTTGTATTTTTTAGTAGAGACAGAGTTTTTCCATGTTGGTCAGGCTGGTCCCGAACTCCCGACCTCAGGTGATCCGCCCACCTCAGCCCCCCAAAGTGCTGGGATTAGAGGCGTGAGCCACTGTGCCTGGCTGATAGGCTATTTTTAAACTTTTACTTATTTTATTTAGAAGTAGTATTGGTTCAGACTTCTTTGGTTTTAAATGACAGAACTCAGCTAAACTAGATTAAAAAATGAGATTTGTTAGAAAAAGACTTGAATAATTTGCATCATCAGGAAGAACTGCAGGAACTAGGGAAGTTCTGTGAACCTCAGGGCCTGGAACTGGGGTCTAGACATGCTAGAATACTCTTTCACTCTCTCTGTCTCTTACACTTTTCCCTGTCAGGGTGTTTGGCGACTATGGAGCCACATCCTTACAGAGGCAGGTCCTAGAGGAAAACAGATCTTCCCCTACTGCTCTACCAGAAAAACCTCAGGGAAGATCTTGGGTTGACTTGGATCATAGGGACATCTGATGTGGTTTGGATATTTGTACGCTCCACAGCTCATGATGAAATTTGATCTCCAGTGTTGGAGGTCGGGCCTCGTGGGAAGTGTTTGGGTCATGGAGGTAGATCCCTCATGAGTGGCTTGGTGCCCTCTCATAGTAATCAGTGACTTCTCACTCTACTGTATGTTCACCTGAGAGCCGGTTGTTTGAAAGAGTGGTTGTTTAAAAAAGCTGGTTGCATAAAAGAGAGCTGGTTGTTTAAAAAAAGCACTCCTCCCCCTTGCTCTCTTTCCTTCTCTCTTGCCATGTGGCTGGCTCCCCTTTCCCTTATGCCATGAGTGGAAGCTCCTTAAAGCCCTCACCAGAAGCAGATGCTGGCAACATGCTTCTTGTACAGCCTGCAGAACTGTGAACCAAACAAACCTTTTTTCTTTATAAATTACCCAGCCTCAGGTATTCGTTTATAGCCACACAAAACAGACTAGGACAACATCTTTTGACCAATCTCCATGGCCAGGGGGTTAGCTTACTTAATATAATTCAGTATTTGTCACATGTACCACCCTTGGAATCAGGGGTAGGATGTATTACCTAGAGGAAAAAGAGAAGCATAAGACAAATAAGACTACAGCCACCACAGCTGTGATTGTCAAGCTTGAGTAACCCTTGGTCCTATTTAAAGGGCAGAACATCTCAGGGACTGCCATCCCTCTAATTTAAATTAGGTTTATTATAATATTACTTACATATGGAAAAATCTAACATGTGTAAGAGCTCCTAGCTCTTAATACAACAATAAAAGGAAAGTCAATTCACAAATTAAATAGAAATAAATCCATAAAACCAATAATATTGAAATAATCACCATTGATATGATGTGATGATTGATGTTATTTTGTGGACATTAATATAGGGCTTGCAACTGAATATGACACAGATTTCTTTTGAATTATTTGGTATGCTTATACTACTAAGTGATAACTCAGTCTCTTTATTTTTTTCCCATTCCAACTACTATGAAATCTTTGCTGTTACAACAAACATCTGGCCTTTGCTTCTTTTCTTTACCCATTAGCTCAGTACAATTCAAGTATCACTGCTTGGAATCTCCTTGATCTTAAATAAATAGGAGACTCAAGCCCAGGAATCCTATGTCAATTCTCTGTTATAAGGTGGCCATCCGGATGATTTGTAACATGCCTATGTAAAGGTCTTTTTAGATAAACATCAAAATGAGAACACAAAATTTAAATATTCACATAGAAAACTCATATCCTCCTAGGATTATTTCTGGAAGTCCCAGTGGGGCAAACAGTGGACTTTAGTATAATGTTTCCAGGACTATCTTAGGTGCAAAACTAAAGGTTTGATTACACAGAGAAAGAAAGCTTGATCTAAGACAAAAATAGGCATTCCTGTAAAATTAGAAGACTTGCCCAGCAAGTGGGAAAAATCTGTACTCAGGTACTTTAGGGAGCTGGGAAGTCCTGCCACCCTCAGAAATCAGCTTAGTGCGTGGAACAGTTGAGCTGGCCTGCGTCAAAAAGGTCCTCTTACTCAGAATGTGGAGAACTTTAAAAACAAACAAAAGAAGACATTTGAAAGGACTGGAAAATAGGCGTATATTTTTAAAAAATGAAATGAATTGGTGTTAATCAGATTGAGGATGAAAAGAAAGAAGTAGAGTCAAATATATGAATCAGGATAATCAGTTCATCTCTCTAGGAGGAAGAGAAAATTATAAGCAACCTTCACTTGCAGGTAAATTACCAATGAGTAAATAATGCATGACAATTAGAACGTGTGTCAGTGGAAGAAAATGGAATTCCTTTGCCTACAGGTAAAAAGCAGTCATCTGTTTATGTGTGGAAGCAAGGCAATAAATCAAAGAATCTTGAAGTACCACTTTTAAGCATAATGGTAGTGTCTATGGCGCTCACTAAGGGTTGAGGTAAACTGGAAATGAACTATAGGTACCTTTGGGGAATTGAATCAGTAGACAGAACTTAAGAAAAGATGAACATCTTTTCCCCAAATCTATTTTAACTGGTGGAAGATTTATATTACAGATGTGTTCATGGAAGAAATGGTTGGACCTCTTAGAAGAAAGAGAACGATGAATTCTGCTATTTTGTCTACTCTTAGAAGAAACTGACAAGTTTTGTGTGTTCACTTAGTTAAATGAATTGTCTGGGATTGATCTTACTGCATTGTAGCTGCAAGACACACAATCTGACATTTTATCTGTTTGGAGATTTTTCTCCAAAATCAACCCCGTCCATATAGCTAGGATGACTTGTTTTCTGAGCCAGAAATGTAACACATGATTTGAGAAGAACACAGTTGGGACTAGTGGTGTGGATATTTATATTTATTCATTCAACAAATAGTCACTCATTGTGCACCTACTATGTGCCAGGAACTATTTTGGCTACTTGGAAAATGGGAATGAATCAAACCTGCGAAGACCCCTGCCTTCATGGAACTTACATTTACTGTGAGGGGATGGAGAGTAAACAATGGATATTTTTAAAGTAAGTAAATTGTATAATATGTTAGAAGACAATGAATGCTACTGAAAAAAGAAAAAGAAAGCCAGACAAGGTGATGAGGCATGCTTGTCGTGGGGCAAGAAAGCAGGTTGTAAGATTAAGCAGAGTGGTTAGCATAGGCCTCTCTCTCAGAGAGTGAGTTTTGAATAAAGACTTAAAAGAAATGAGGAAAGCAGCCAGGTGCCTATGGGTGCGAGAGGGGAGTGAGTGTCACAAGCAGAGGGGACAGCCAATGGAAAGACTGTGAGAAAGAACCGCAGGAGGACAGTGTGATCAGAGGGGAAGGAATGAGATACAGAGTAGAAGGGGAGAGGCAGATCATGAGGGCCTTGTAGATCACAGGAAGGCTTTGGCTGTTACTCTGAGGAAAATTGGAGTCACTGTTGTTTTGAGCAGAGGAGTGTCAGCTGATTTCTGTTTAAGAAAGATTACTGTGGGCTTGGGCATGGTGGTTCATGACTGTAATCTCAGTGTTTCAGGAGGCCAAGACAGGAGGATTGCTTGAAGCCAGGAGTTTGAGACCAGCCTGGGCAAATAGCAAGACCTTGTCTCTAAAAAAAAAAAAAAAAAAAAAAAGCAGGATGGGGCAACATGACCTTTTAGTCCCAGCTACTCAGAAGGCTGAGGTGGGAGGGTCTCTTGAGCCCAGGAGTTTGAGGGTACAGTAACCTATGGTCATGCCACTGTACTCCAGCCTGGGGTTAGATTCTGTCTCTAAAAAAACAAACAAAAAATGATTACTGTGGCTGCTGTATTCAGAATCACCTGAAAGCAAGTGGCATACATGGTTCCCATATCCATGAATTCAATGACCAGAGCTTAAATAACACTAGTCCCCCAAGAACACACTTCAAATCTTAGTTACCATCAAATATTGACTAATTTGCATCAAGTACAGATTGGGTTGATCACTCTTTTCAGTCCACAAATCACTACATAAATAACAGATGCACATCATGATCAGTGACTAATCATTTCTTTCAAAGTTTTTTCATGTCCGTTGGTGACTGTTTACTATTCACATTACTCAGTTCATGCACAGACAGCAAAGTGTGTACTTGTGTCATCTTGTGTCACAGTGATAAACTCATATGACATTTTATAAAAATGAATAATCAAGAAAGGGGAAATTGGCCAACAAAGATGCAAATACAGCAAAGAAATGAAAAATTATGATGCTGAAAATGACATTCAATCAAAAGTATACGGAGTTATAAAAGAAATAGCTGACCGTGGGACCATAGGAATGTTGACATTGGCACCATTCCAGAAACCCTAGAAATGCAGCCAGAGAAACTTAGTGAAGGTGAACAAAATTGACATAAATGAGAAAGTTGTAACAAAAAGGATAAAGATGTCCCAGAGGAAGTAACTTCAGCAAACAATTGCACATTGAAGGAACTCTTGGAGATATTTCACACTATTAAAAGTACAAAACATAAAATGTTGGAAGCTGATCCAAACTTTAAAAGGAATATGACAGTTCACAGGCATAAAAATGATGCTCGCTGGGTATTGTAAGTTATAAAATGAGAAGAAGAAGGCAAGTACTGTTCAAACTACCACTGATGAGTTTTTTATAAAGGAATAAAACATTTTAATGCTCAATGTTTCCAAGCTTTAAATTATACTGTACTAAGAAAAGTTAGTTTCACTAATCTGCCTCCCCATATGTGATCCAGTTTTACTAAGTTATTCGATCCCCCATTTAGTACAGTGTAACATATATATTACATAAATATATAAATTACATAATATATATAATATAAATTATGGATCAAAATAAATTAGTAAAATATATATAATACATAAAACTCATACATTTGTAAATTTAATAAATTATATATATATTTGTGTTTTTTGAGACAGACTTTTCCTCTGTCACCTGGGCTGGAATACAGTGGTGCTATTATAGCTCACTGCAACCTCCACCTCCCTGGTTCAAGGGATCCTCCCACCTCAGCCTCCTGAGTAGCTGGGACTACAGGCTCATGTCACCACACTCAGCTAATTTTTGCATTGTTTTAGTAGAGACAAGGTCTCACTATGTTGCCCAGCCTGGTCTCGAAATCCTGGGCTGAAGCGATCTTCCTGCCTTGGCCTCCCAAAGTGTTGGGATTACAAGCATGAGTCACTGTGCTTGGTCATTCCCCTATATATAAATAATGGAATGAATAGTAAAGGAGTTTTTTTAATGTTTTGGCAAAAATTTTTAAAGGTGACTGAACCATGGCACTTTTTCCCATGATTAAGATTGCTTTGTACTGTTTCAGTTTTCATTTTCAGCATCCACACTACCATGCAGTAAGGACTGCCTGTATTTGGTGATAATGACTAGATCTGGGTTTTGACCGTGGAAGTTAGTGGCTGTGGTGAAGTGGAGGTAGTCTTGTAGTTGAAGACTTTTTGGCCCTCCTTTTCAGTAGACAAATCTAGAATCCATAACAACTGTTGGCAAAAAGAAAAAGACTGGAAGAAAAGGTGTCAAAATGTCATCATGGTTACTTTGGGTGCAGGAATTGCAGGAGATTGAAATGAAAAGAAGTTCATGTGAATCGTTAAAACAAAACAAAACAAGAATCCACAGGCTCTGGGGCCAGACTGATGACTAACTGCATTAACTTTGAGTAAGTTCCCTAGCTTCTCTGGGCCCTGAGACCTCATCTATGAAATACAGATAATAGTATTATCTATATGACCTCATAGGTTTATCAAGATAGAATTGATTAATACTTATAAAACATTTATAAGTTTGGTATGTAGTAAGGGCTCAATAAATGTTAACTATTACAATTATTATTGACATGTATACAGTTAAAAATAGAAGGTGTATTTTTTATTCATTCTCTACATTTCCACTCTTCAGGAATAATCATTGTTAAGAATTTAATGGGTATCCATCTAGTTCTTTATTATGCAAACACACATACATATACATATATGTGTGCATAAATATATACACATACATATATGTGTATATGCTTATATATGTGTATATACACACACATACATATTTGAAATATAAATGGGATCGTACAATGAACACTATTAAACAGCCTGCTCTATATATTTAGCAATATGTAAATATATCATTGACATCCTTGTAAGTCATAATGCAGATCTGCTTTTTTTTTTAATGGTGGCATTTGTGTTCCAGAGCATGTACTATATTTTATTTAACCATTTCCTTACTGATGAATACTTAGATTATTCTCAAATTTTTCACCTTTACAAATAATGCTGCAATGATTTTGACCTTCTGCATATTTTTAAACATTTATATGAGTGTTTTTGTAGGACAGATTTCTACAAGTGAAATTGTTGAGTCAAAAGGTGTATGCATTTATAATATCTGCATATACTTCCAATTTCTCCTCCAAAGAAGTTGTACCAGTTTATCAATATATAAGCATGCCATTTCCCCATTTCCCCTAGGGCTTCATGCACTCTGGATATTATCAATCTTTAACTATTTTCCTACCTATTAGGCAATGTGGTATCTATCTCTTTAGGGTTATAATTTGCATTTCTCTGATCACTATTGAGGTTGAGCATCTTTTCATATGTATATCGGTCATTTGCATTTCCTCTTCTGTGAATTGCTTGCTCAAGTCCTTTTCTGTGAGTGATTTTCTTTTTTATTTATACTTTTCTGTTTTTAAAAAGAAAGGGAAATATTTTGTATTTTTTAAGTAACCTTGCGATCTCTTCTTGATCAACCATATTAGCAGTGGAAAGCATTTACTCAATTCAAAAGAAAGGAAAAATTAAATTTATATTTCTTGCTATGAGTTTCTTTTGGGGGGAAGAGGAACAGGAAACAATTTTAATTGCTTAATTCTGCTTTTCTCAATATAAAAACGACCCTCCTTTCATTCCCTGGGCCTTCATACTGGAAGACACTATTTGGTCATTTCAAATTCATCGTGGACTTCTGACACATTCTTCTAAGTTGCTCAAGTTTAAACTTTTAAAATTTAACTCAATAGTTAATAGTTTAAGAGTTTTTTTTTAAAGCCATTTTTGAGGTTGACACAGAAGGAAGTACAGGGCTGCACAGTTATTTCATATATTCAGACCCACTCTAACAACCCATTCTAACTGTTCAGACAGAGGCAGATGTATTTTTTTCTCTCAGAATTCTTTCAGAATGACCTCATAATTGGGCTGCCCCTGTAGGCTCAGCATTGAAGAATAATGAGTTTTTGAACCGTGAGGAGGACATGTTTTGAAACAGAAGCAAATAGTGAAGATTATTTACAATGCTGTCATCGAGGGAATCTGTGCTAGAATGGCTTGAAATGCTTCTGGGACTGAAGCTGGGTATGGCCATTGCAAAGAGTCCAGAGTGGCAATGGCTGGCTTTTCCTAACTCTTCCTGATTCCATTTTTCCTTCACATGGGTAACACGCTAATTGTTGAGCAGCAGAGAGGCCAGCCCAAGCTGATTAACAGTCTGGCTTAGTGTCAATTTAGTTGAGTTCCATTTCTTCTAAAAGATACTTCAGTTGTTCAGGGAAAAAAAAAAAGGCATGGGGTAGGTATGTTTATGTTACCTTATTGTAACGTAAACATAGGGGCATTTCTGTAGCCAAACACAGGAAGTATTAAAACTTTAGTAACCTGGTACCTCCTAGACCCTTTTCACTCATATATTGCATGAAAAGACACGCAGATGCTTTCTGACGTTTTTACTCAGTGTCTTGACTATTAAATTCACCTTGAGCATTGTGTGTAATGTTGGATCCACCAGAAAGCAAGTATTTACCTTAACCATAATTAGTATCAAAGAAGTGTTATTAGTATTTCAGGACACAAATTTAGATTACTAGAATCTGAAGCTTTAAAGGTCATCTGATCTAATCCCCCTCCCAGGCTTGAGTATGCCTTCCAGGTCTTCCGTCCCGCCCCCCCGCCCCCAGCTCCCACCAAGTGGGGAGATACATCCTCAGTTCAGCTAGAATCTCTCCAGTGATATGGAGATATGAAGATCACTGTTACATGAGACAGCCCAATCCATTTTTAAATAGCTCAGAGAGGTAGAAAGTTTTTTTGTTTTTTTGTTTTTTTTTTACTGACCTGAATTTTTTCTGTCTTTAGATTCAACCCACTGAGCCAATGGGAGTCTAGTGGTGTCTCCCAGAACATGTCTAATCTCTGCTACACATCATAGACCTATAAATATTTGAAGATGATTTTCTTCCCCCTCTTTCCTTAGCTCTACTACTGTTTCCACTCCAACAGTCAGATTAACTATTCCAGGCTTTTGTGACTTTTGTCATATCAAGCCCCTGGCTACTTCTGTAACCTAATCTTCTCCTCCCTGCCTGTGCTTCAGCCACATGACCTCCTTCTGTTCCTCAAATATGAAGTTCATATTCTCTTATATTTTCTTTTCCCACTGCTGGAAATATTATTCCCTCACCTAGCAGCAAGGTTTATTTCCTGACTTCATTTTGCTCAAATATCAACTCCTCAGAGAAACCTCTCTTGACCTCCCCCATCTCCATCACTATCCCTTTATCCTCATGTATGTTCTTCATAGTATACATCACTCCCTGAAAGATGATTATGTATCAGTTTTTGAGTTTGTATATCTCTCCAGCTAAATATAAGTATCATGAGGACAGGGACATCTGTCTTGTTTAGCATATAGTAGGTGCTCAGTAAACATTTGTTGAACAAATCAATAGGATACGATTTTTAATTCCTTTACCATTCTGATGACTCTCTTGACTTTGTCCATATCTCTGTCAAAGTGCAGTGGCCAGAAGTGAGAACAGAAACCTAGCTATGCTCTAACCAAAGCAGAATAAAGCAAAATAACCACATTATTTAATCAATGAGTATATCCTATGTAGCAGGCACCATCCTATGTCATGGATATATGACAGTGAAGAAACTCAACATGGTCCCTGCCTCCAGAGAACTCATCTAATATCTTATAGACATTACTCCAGTATGATGAAATCTTAAGATCACATTTGCTCTTTTGGAGGTCATATCATACATCACACTGGAGAATTTACAGTCAATTAAGACTTTAAGCTTATTATAATTTGGGGGCTCAATTCAAAATCATGTATTTATTCTAACTATTAAACTTCATTGAGTTAAATTTCATCCATCATTCTATTAATTCAAATTATTTGAGGATCTCAGTTCAGTCCATCTTAACCCTAGTCTTCCCAGCTTGTGTCATATCTCAATTTAATAGGTGGGCCTTCTACATATGCAAGTCATCTATAAAACATTCACTAGAACAAAGATAAAGACAGACCTCTGTGGCACAGCACCAGAAGATTCCTTTCACCTTAACACCCAAGTCACAATCCTTACAAATGCCTTGATGCTGTTCAGATTTTCTGCCTACCATGTTTTCATACTTACCGATTTGAAAACCCTGTTAAAGAAGGAGTTGAGGTTAGTCAGACATACCTTGTTCCCAGTGAACCCATGTTGGGCACCAAAGACTGTTTCTGGACCTGAGAAACCACTATAAATTCTGTTAGGTAAACAGAACTTTAGTTCTGTATTAGTACTTTAGTACTAAATTTTAGTTCTGTTTTAGTACTTTAGTATTTCATTTGATATATTTATTTGATCTTAACATCAAGCTGTTTGATTTGTTATGTCCACAATCTAACTTTTTGCCATTTTTGAAAATCAGAGTAAATATCCATTTCCTTGATTCTAGATCTTCTCCTATTTGCTCTGATTCCTCAAATTGTGCCATAATAGCATTCTTTCTCTCTTTTTTCTCTCTCCTTGTGTTATTTTTTCTAAGCTTTCTTAGATGGGGGCACAGTCACCTAGGTAATGAGCTTAAAACACATTTAGATAGCACTTATGTGTTCTCTTACACTCATCTCAATTTGAGGTTTCTGCTGCTTCTTACTAAGGTTTTCTCTAAACTTTTCTGGCTTAAGCTCATTGTCTTTTACAGAGAATGCAACTAATTTGGAGTTCTGGGGTTCTGCTTTTCTCGTCTTTCATCAGCAATACCCCTCCAGCCCGAAGCAGCACATCTCTCCCCTGACTTCTTTGTTCTTGCTCAGAAAAAAGTTAACAAAGCCCCATGCTTTTATCCTAGACATTGTCTCCTAATCTCAGCTCATTGGAGACTTTCGCCTTTCTGAAATTATTTACATCAGCTGGTGATCCTCTTCGGGTCTGTCCTTAGTCTCATTTCCTACCCACTCTCCTCACACTCTGGTTCAGCCACAAGCACCTCCTTGCTGTTCCTTAAAGATGCTAAGCCTATCCCCAAATCAGGGCATTTGCATTTGCTGAAATTTCACCCTGTAATACTCTTTACCCAGATATTTGCAAGGTTTGCCCCTCACCTCATTCAGATCTCTGCCCATCATCGGAGAGGCTATCCTTGACACTGTAGCTGAAACAGCAAAAACATATTTCCACCTCTGCTGGTCACTCTCTGCCCCTTTCCCTGCTTCATTTTTCTTCTCTACTATTATCGCTATCTGATATATTTATTTGGCTACTGTTTGTCCCCTCTCACAAGTGGCACAAAAACAAGGATCGTTGTCTATTTTGTTTATTGCTACAACAGTGCCTGTCACATAATAGGTGCTCAATAAATATACATTAAAAATTAGTGATGCCTAGGTATTTCTCTTAGAATATTGTTCCATGAGACCTACATATCATTTTTTCACCTTCAAGCTGACTTTGACGACCCTAACAACAAATAATACTGCTATGAGAATATTGATTGAGAAGTGGCTGTAAATACCACTTACCACTTAGAATTTCTATGAACTGATCCAAGTGATGTGCAAAGTCAACTTGAAGGTCTAGTACGGGGTGATACAAGTGGGATTGTGGTATTCACTGGAATTTAGTGAGACAAATGTAAAGACTGGAGGCAGAAGAGGCTGTCTTATCTACAAGGAGCATATCTGCTAGGTGAAGTCATATGCCATATTAAATTGATATTCACTTAGATTGATAGGTGTTGACACAGAAAGAAGTCCATGATATTCTCTTACATTTAAAAGGCTGAAAATGGAACATGTGCAGTGTGTTTCCATTTGTATGCAATTGAGTATGTACACACAGGTATCTGGAGGGATATATTAAAACATTAATATGGTTATCTTTAGATGGTACATTTTATTTTAGATTTTAAAAAATTATTTTTGTTTCTGAGTTGCTTGATTTTCTATTAAAACAATGGTGTGGATTATTTACTCCCCTTTCCAAAAAGTATGGAGTTGTTTTTTTTTTTTTTTTTTAAGGGTTCACAGGAACTGGAAAAAGTGGTTGCCTCTGGAGAGTAACTGGAGAACTAATAAAGAAGAAGGGGCACTCACTTTTCACATAACTTGCCATTACACTGGTTGATTTTATACCATATGCTTGTGTGTTTTTTTAAATATACATGTGATTAGAAAGCTTTGAATTTGAGAATGCATGTTATGTATATTATATGTGGGATGTTAAAGGTCACCTGACCAGAAAGCAGCTGAAAGGTATTAAAATTGTGATGACACTTCCTGGAACCTAGAGAAAACAACTAGAGAGACTGTGAATCTAGAATTAATTCTGACTAACGGGGGGAGTGGTTCAGAAAGTGGAAGTGATGAAAATGTAACAAGAGAATGAATGAAGAACCACAAAGTCTTTGACCACCAGAAAGGGTGATATGGTCTGGCTGTGTCCCCACCCAAATCTCATCTTGAATTGTAGTTCCCATAATCACCATGTGTTGTGGGAGGGACTGGGTAATTGAATCATGGAGGCAGTTACCCCCATGCTGCTGTTCTCATGATAGTGAGTTCTCACGAGACATGATGGTTTTAAAAGGGGCTTTTCCCCCTTTTGCTCAGCACTTCTCCTTCCTGCTGCCACTTGAGGAAGGACCTGTTTGATTCCCCTTCCATCATTATTGTAAGTTTCCTGAGACCTCCCCAGCCATGTGGAACTGTGAGTCAATGAAACCTCTTTCCTTTATAAATTACTCAGTCTCAGATAGTCCTTAGAGCCCGCCTGAGAACAGACTAAGACAAGGGGTATTGGTGAGGTCTAATGTCCAAGTTCATAGCATGACTGTACAAGAGAAGATAATTCAAGAGGGTTGGGAAGCTCTCTAAAATGACACTCTGACTACAACTACAAATTATCTATATAGAAGAAAATGTAGAGAGGTTCTTAAGGAAACCAGATAATTTGTATAGGGAAGTCTCAAAACTCAGATTTTTAAACATTAATTTTTTAATAAAAAAGGGGCTTATATTTTACTGGGCAGGGAAGACAGTAACCAAAGAATATGTTGGATTATTATAATTGATAAAGAAGAAAACCAAGGCAGAGTAAGGGGGCAGAGACTGACCAACAGGAGTGATGTTAGTGTGTGCTGTTTCTGCTATAGTGGTGAGCATGGCCTTTTTGATGAGGAGAAATTGGAAAGAGATCTGAATTAATTGAGAGGGCAAGGCCTGCACATATCTGGTAAAGAGCATTCCAGGTGGAGAGTTCAGAACATTTAAAGGTGCTGATATAGGAATATGCTTGGTGTGTTTAAGGAACCACAAGGAAGTGAATGGAGCTAGATCAAAGTGCTGGGACAGTAGTAGGGATGATCTCAGAGGAGTAGAAGGGAGCCAGATCACACAGGGCCTTGTAGGCCATGACAAGAACTTTTAATTACATTCTGAGATGGGTTAGCACTGAAAGGTTTTGAGCAGAGGAGTGGTATGATCTGACAAGAATGGAAGGAAGGGGGAGCATTTTAGAGGCTACTCTATTAATATAAGCAAGAGATGTTAGTGGCTTGGACTGAAGTCCCAATGATAGGGCTGGGGGACAGAGTTACTTTTCAGATATATGTTGAAGACAGAGTCAATGTGATTTTTAATGGGGGTAGATATAAGATGCTAAAAAAAAAAAGAGAGAGAGAGATAAAAGTCCAAGATAAGTCCAAGATACTTGGTCTGAGCAACTAGATAAACAGTGATTGCATTTATTGAGATTAGAACATTTGAAGGATGATCAAGTTTTGGGAGATGGGGATCTAGAATGGGTTTTAGACTTACTGAGTTTAAGATATCTATTCAAGTGGAGATGTTGAGTTGAAGATACATTCATGAGTGTGGAATGTAGGGAGTGGTCTTTGCTAGATATGTAAATTTAGGAGTTCTCAGCATATACATTTTTGTGTGTGTGTTTTTGAGACAGAGTCTCACCCAGGTTGGAGTGCAATGGCACGATCTCAGTTCACTGCAACCTCCGCCTCCCAGGTTCAAGCGATTCTCCTGCCTCAGCCTCCTGAGTAGCTGGGATTATAGGTGCCCGCTACCAGGCCCGGCTACTTTTTGAGTGTATACATAATATTTAAAGCTAAGGGACTGGAGAAGCAAGTGGACAGGGCTGCTAATTAAGCTTTTCTTACCATCACCATCCCCCTTCCTTTTCCCTACCTGTACTATACCTGGCCACAGGGATAACTTATCGCTTGGACATATTTCATGTACCTTTTCAATGTGTTCTGCTCGACTCTTTTGACCTTCAGATGACAAAAAACAAAGGGAATGTGGTCAGCATAGAGAGTAGGAATTGAACACAGGAAAAATAAGCAGCCACTTTCATGAGATGAATTCTGGGGTCCTGAGAAAATCTATTACTCCCAATATGTGGTAGCTTCCTTAGCTGCTGGCAGAATCCTCTGATCATTTCCACCCCACCCCCTTTTTTTTTTGAGATGGAGTTTTGCTCTTGTAGCCCAGGCTGAAGTACAATGGTGTAGTCTTGGCTCACTGCAACCTCCGCCTCCCGGATTCAAGTGATTCTCCTGCCTCAGCCTCCCGAGTAGCTGGAATTACAGGCATGCACTACCACACCCGGCTAATTTTGTGTTTTTAGTAGAGATGGGGTTTCACCATGTTGGTCAGGCTGGTCTTGAACTCTTGACCTCAGGTGATCCACCTGCCTTAGCCTCCCAAAGTGCTGGGATTAGAGGTGTGAGCCCCTGCGCCTGGCCTTTTTTTTTTTTTTTTTTGAGACTGAGTCTCACTCTGCTACGCAGGCTGGAGTGCAGTGGTGTGATCTCTGCTCACTGCAACCTCTGCCTCCCAGATTCAAGCAATTCTCCTGCCTCAGCCTCCTGAGTAGCTGGAATTTCAGGCACGTGCCACCCACCACTGCTGGCTAATTTGTATAATTTTTTTTTAGTAGAGATGGGTTTTCACCATGTTGGCCAGGCTGATCTCAAACTCCTGACCTCAGGTGATGTGCTCGCCTCGGCCTCCCAAAGTGCTGGGCTTACAGGCGTGAGCCACCACACTTGGCCTTCTGATCATTTCTTTAGCTAATCTGGAAGTGGAGAACTTTTGTTGTTGAACATTCATAACCTCTAGAGGGGAAATTTTGCAGGCCGCCACACACACACACACACACACACCTTAAAGAAAATAAACTATTCAACTAATCTACTTTTAAATTGAGGAAACATTGATGGTTAACCACAGAAAGTATTAAAATTATGTTTCACTATCATATAATGGCTGGTTGTAGAGGGGAGAGAGGGGAAAGAAGGAACAGGGATGTCCCTGTTTCCCTGTCCCCCCACCCCCCACTCCCCACAGACACAGCAGAAGAAAAGGTGAAGAAGTCATGTTGTATTCCTATTTTATACAGTGTAGTGTGCTAGGCCTTGTACATTAGGTCGATAATCCTCACAACAATTCTATCATTGGACCCAGTTTACAGATGAGGAAGTTAAGGCTTAAAGAGTTTAAGTCACTTGCCCAAATTATCATATCTAGGTAGCAAGTGGCAGAGCCAGTAATCCAGCCCGGGGTTCCCCTAGACTTTAAAGCCCATGTGCTGCCGAACAAGGTAGAGAGGTGCAGGAGGTAATCGTGTTCATCAGAGGCCACATCCTGGGGCTCTGGGATTCACAGTATTTATTGCTTGTTACCCCCCTCTTTGAAATGCTAATTAGCTATTGTTCCCTGCTTGTTAAGTGCTTTCATCCTTAAAGCTTTACAGGTTTTTTCTTTTTTCTTTTTTTACTAAATGAGGCAACCATCATTTCCCACAAAGCTGCAAACTATTTTCTACCCTTAGGCCAAATAAGCAGAGTCATCCCAGGTTTAGGTAAAGCCCAGCCCAAGGACCTTATCTGACCCCCCATTCTCCCAATGGTAAAGGTTTGAATTCCCATTAAAATGCAGATGCCTCTAAAAGGAGTTAACACTAGCACTGTCAGGTGTCTGCAGTCCGAGGGTATATGATTATATGACCTTTTCCAAGGACAAGTTTGAGTGGGGATGAAGTCATATTTGCAAAAGAACCCTGGAAAGTGAGCTGGCCCCAGCCAGGAGAGCATATGTACACACCTCCCCCCGTCTCCCCACATACCAGGTGGATTTAAGGCCGTTTAAGAGGAGGTGGCTTCCATTTAGCAGTAAGAAGCCAGTGTCATCGCTTACAAACTGTGTGACTATTTGGCTAGTAGCTGGGAATCAGGGAGTCAGGACAGGATCTGTGTCCTGAAGGGTAAAGCAGAACTGTTCATTCTAGGTATTGTCGGGCCTGAAGGAGTTTCTTTCTACCAATTAACCGCGTTAAAGTGGAACTTGGGCTTCCAAGACAATGCAGGGGCCCCATCTAGGTACAGCCAGAGTAGTCTAAAGTCTTAATGGCATTTTTTTCCCCCTTTCAAGTTGTTAGAATAAAACGGTGTGTCATATTTGTCCCTTCTTCTGCCAAGAAAGCTCTACTGATGTTCTCAGTTGAAATTAATTTTCCCCTTCCCATATTCCCATAGCCTTTTGCTTGCACTTCTATTCCAGCATTTCCCGGTGTCATCCTTATTAGTGTTATTTATGTGCACGTCTGTCTCCTCTTCCAGATCATGAGCTCCTGGAGGGCAGAAACTGCAGTTTATTCATCTCTATCCCCCATGGGCTGCACACAGGGCCCCGCACATCGTAAGCACTCAATAACTGCTCGTTGAATTGAATTATTACTCTGCACCGCTGTTGTTGTGATTGGCATTCATTCATTTAGTCCATTTGCCCCTTAAAAATCTCCTGCCAAGACTCAAAAGTAAAGATGCACCAAGTACAAAGAGACGCATTTTTAACAGTTGATGTTTTTCACTTGTTTCATTTAAAATGGACCCAAATGAGAAGAAATGTTTTCTTAGGTCTTGCCGGCTAGACAGAAAAGGTTATCAGCAGATTAAGAGGAGTGTTCTCAAACAGCATCAAGTGTCTTTCAGTGTGCCCAATGGGTGAAGAGCTTTGTGTGGCCGTAAAAGCTGGCTTAAAGGCTACTTGGATTCATTCTGACATATGTCATATTTTCAAGAGAGGTGTTGAAAGCAGAGTCAAACAAACAGCCAGTCAAAGTGCCGCTCAGCGCACTGGAATTGGCATTACATGAAAGCGTTAGTGAGCACCTCGGTGAACAAGGTTGCCCCCAGGTCTTCCCCGGGAGCTACTTGAAAAGTTGAGAAGTGTACTGGGGGTTCTCATCACATAGTCACATTCCCTCCATTCCACGCCATGTAGCTGGCCTCACGGACACTTTGTAGCGACTACATTCTAGCTGTCAGGTTGTATTTATCTTCAGTGCATTGATGCTATCAGTTGAAAACAGCACATCTTTATAGACGGACACATTTTAGGAAACTCCATGGCATGTAAAGTACAGATTCCCCTTGCTGTTGCTGACATAATTGAACATGGAAAGAGAAGACCTACTGTCTGCAGCACCAAAGGCAAGAAAGGGTTAAGGCAGGCAGGCAAGGTGTGACTATTTACTGTGCACCTACTGTGTTCCTGGTCCTGGGCTGGTGGTAACCACAACAGACAGTGTTAGTCCTTGCAGAACATGGAGCTCTTGGGCTGGGGCAGGGGGTTCGGGGGAGGGGGAGGTACAGAACAGACAGGGCAGAGACAGGCATTTAAAAAGTAATTCTATAAATCATGAACGAATTCCACATATAACAAGAACTCTTGACAGGGATACTAAGAGAGTTTGTAAGAGAAAAGTCAGACCAAATTTACAGGGTCAGGGTAGGTTCCTCTGAGGGAATATGCTTTCAATAGAGGCCTGAAGCATGAGTAGGAATTAACCAGATGAAATACATGCATGCACGTTGGAGGGGGTAGTATTTAGGGAAATGGGACAGCATTTTCAACAGCACTGCAGTAGACAAGATCATTACACATTGGAGGATTCGGAAGAAGGCCATATGCTTGCAGGATGGGAGGTGAAGTGAAGTGCTACAGGTGTAAGAGGTGAATTTAGAGAAGTCAGCTGGATTGTGTAGGGCTTCACATCTGGTATTTGTTTTTAATCTTGAGGAGTTAGGGAGGAACAAAGAAATAGCTTTCAAATGCTATTCAGCAGGAATAGAAAAGGCAAGGGAATGAACTGCTGATACATGCTACAGCATGGATGAACCTCAAAAATATTATACTAAGTGAAGGAAACCAGTCACAAAATACCCGATATTGTTTGATTCCTCTGATATGAAATGTCCAGAAATGGTAATGCACATTAGTGGTTGCTCGGGAGTGGGAATCGGGAATGGAAGAAAATGGGCATAAGACATATTTTGGGGGTGATTAATCCCATTATAAAAATTGAATTATGGGAATGATTGTACAATGCTGTAAACTTATTTAAAAATCATTGAGGTATATACTTAAAAATAAATCAATTGAAAGTTAAAAAAAATAAGAAATGAACTTTCTGCTCTCCGGTGTAAGGAATGTGAGACGTGTCAGATAAGGAGAAGAACCCTTCTTCCCATGCAGCCTAAACCACCCCAAGGGGTGTGCAGGTCTCAGACCCCACTCTTAGTCTCTACGGGCAAAGAAGGCTAGGAGGAAATCTGTTGATTTCCTTGGTACCGTTAGCTCCATGTGGAGAGTGGGCACAAGCAGACCATATCTTCGGAACTATGAATTGGGCGCAAAATAGGGGTGGTTAGTTACCCAAAAGATAGCTGTCATTCTCGTAGATAGGGAAACAGAAGTGTCCATGATCAGTCATTAGAAGAGAATGATTAGAGCTCAGTGAACACCTCTGCTTTCCAGAAGGTACACTCTCACATTGGTTCCTGGCCAGAGAGCCAAAGGAAGCTGGGCCATGATAAGAATTACAAGCTAACTGCCCATCCAGGTGTTAGGGGGACAGTGCCATCATTTATGAGCCTCTATGGTCCCTTGGCCTCTTCTGAGGGCAGCCTCCATCTATTAAATTTCAATAGTTTTCATAATAGTCACCTAATTAGGGGATTGAGAGTGAAATCAGGGGGAAATCTGTGCCTCATTCACTGGAAAGCAGTGACTTTCCCGTACTGTGGATGAGAGACAAAAGATCATAACTGATTTTCTGCCCTTCCCAAGGGAACAGTTTGTAATAGTCTAAAGCAATCAAGCAGAAAAATGCACTGGCTTTCCCACTCTGCAGTCCTAGAGGGAAGTATTATAAAAGGTCACCAAATTGCTATATTTGTGTAATTAAATCCAACACTTTGATCAATTCGATGAGGACAGCATTCTCTGTTGCCTTTGAGATCTGTAAACCAACTCTCTCTTCTCTGGCTTTGCTGACTTTCTAGCTGATGTTCATGGGTAACATCAAAGGCTCGCTTTTGATGAGAGCCCCTATCTTGCTTTCATACCAACAGAATTGCACATGGAAATAATAAAATGACAAGAGTAAAGTTGAAGGAAGTGATAGGAATACAGAGGGAATGGCTTCAAATAAGTGAGTTTCTGAATTACAGGCACTCTATAACCAGTCTGCTACTTGGGGAAGATTTTCCATGTGCTGTTTGATGAAATCAATGTTCACTTGAAGAAATAGACCTTCTGCTCCTCCAAGTTCTCTTTGCTGTTAAGTTAGCAATGAATGCCACCAAAAAGGGTATGACCGGACAAGACCAGACAAGACCACCATCTGTTCCCAATGAAAGGTTGCGCAAACAGTCTCTGTTCTGCCACTGAGACGCTCACCGTGTAACTTTGTCTTAACTGACTTAACTTCTAGGAGCTGTGCTCTCTCTTCCCCCAGTCCACATTCTGCTTAGAACATAACTAACTGCACTTTTGTATTTCTTGGTCTCTCCTTCTGGTCTTCCTTCTGACCATCAGGAGGATGCCAAAGAAAGAGCACTCATTACACTTGCAGTGAATACCAAAAGTTACGAGTCAGAACTTGGCAGAAGATGAACCACTTACTGGTATGATGACCTTGGGCAGGTTACTAAAACTCTGTACACCTTCGTTTCTTCATTTCCAAAATTAGGATAATAGAAACAACCTCACAGGATTGTTGTGAGATTAAAAGTAGTTCGAAACCTGTAAGGTACTTAAAACATTGCCTATATCACAGTAATTGTACATTCTTCATTAAAGCAACCACTGGATTGAATACCTAGTATGTGTAGAAAGTGCTGTGGGGCATATGGTACATTACGTGGAGATTATACGAGTGTATGAAAGGCAACATAGTATAGTGGAAAGAACGTGAACTTGGACTCAGAAATCTGGTTTAAATCACCACTCTGACTCTTGCTGTGTGATCTCAAGCAGATAACCCAAACTCTCTGATTCTGTTTCCCCATCTGTAGCATGGGGTCGATGACAACTTACATGGTTTGGCTGATAGTTAAATAACATAATGCACATGAGAGGTTCACAAATCTACAGGGGGAACACCTATAGCCTAGTACATGAGGGATAAATAAATGTAAGACAGATTTTTCTTCGGCATGAACCATGAACCTCTCACCAAATGCACCTTCATAGCCAGGAAAAGGACAATTTCAAAGCTGCCTGTGTTTTCAACCATTATGTTACTCTGTTTTACTTTTAAGTTTTCCTGCTCCCTTATTTATAGATGGGAGACACTGAGGCATAGGAATACTGTTGAAAAGAAATGGCAGGCAAGGATGTGACACTATCAATTCCCATCCTCTCTAATCTTGCCTCTTTGTTCCAAATAAACCGAAATTAAAAGTGAATTATTATCACTTAATTCACAAAAATGCCATGGCATGCATTTTCTCTCCCTACGCTGTTTCTGAAATAGTAGACTTTATTCAATTTTTTTTTTAATTTTTATGTTTATCTTCTGTCTACTTGTAGTTTATTGGAAGCTTTTGGGAGTGCCCCAGTTTCTCCCTTTCATGAGGGGCTTGGATAATGAGACGCTAGAAGGTACCTGCCAGCTCTGACATTATGCGTTTACAGGGATGTCTCGAATTTTCAAGAATGCATGCAATGGTGTTTCCTTAGTAAACGTCCTTGTAAAAGAAGGTTATGTCCACCTTTCTTTGTATAATCCCATCGGATACTTTGGGAAATCACTAGGAATAATTAACGCGTTCTGGATGACGCGTGCTTAGCTAATTGGGCTGAAAGCCAGGGTTGGTTAGCAAGTTGGCCGAGTGCCAAGTAGCAGGTGTCTGCATAGAGTCAGCACTGATTCTTTATTCAAAGAAGGGAGGAAGACCTATGCATGTTTTGTTTTTGAGCAAGTTTGTCTCGATTTTGCCCCACCCCCACACTCATTTAAAAATGGTGAGATTAAAAAAAAGTTGATTAGCACTAAAACAGAGATTATTTCTTTTACTATAGTTTTGTTTCTTTTCACCGTTTTCAGTCTGGATTTTAAGAGGTCACTACATGTTCCTACCGGTCTTTAATTACCTTATATTTTGATTGGAGGCATACAACCAAGATTATTTTGTGAAGTTTTGCTTTGAGGCAAGTTGAATTGGGGCTCTTTGCACAGAGATGACTTTTCTTAATGTACTCCCAATTGTTTAATGTTTTGCATTTCCAAGTTAGTCTATCATTTTTAGCTTTGGGCTAATCTGGAGCGTAGTTCTTCAAGCAACACATTTGAATTATTCACTTTCCTCCTTCCAAGTATAAAATTTCTATTCATCAGAAGCCTTCCAAGGGAAAGTTAAGAACATTCAGTGATGGGCACATGGGTATTTAAGCAGGATTTCTGGATCTTGTAAGTGGGGAACAACATTCCCTACATACCACTGATAAATAAGCATCTTGGGATATGCATTCAAATCACTGCCCTCAGGGGTCATTTGGATAAACACATGCTTGAGTTTATGGAGGCAGGATTTCCCTTGGCCTGAAAAAAAAAAAAATGGGCTAGAGAAACTTTTCCATGAATTTTAGGAATTTTGCTGCAAATAATAGAATCCCACTTGAGCTAGCATTATAAAGATTCTAGAAGTCTCACAGAACTCTAGGGTAGGAAGTGAAAACCCACCAGGAATCAAGGCAGCCATTGTCTGTCTTTTTCTCTCTGGTCTCTCACCTCTGCATCTTCTAGCAGCATGTCTTCTTCAATCTCTACTTGCAGAAGGCTTTTCTCAACATTCTCTCTTTGTCTATTGAAAATGTCCCCCAGTGTTTAGAAGTCCCTGGGCTCTTTTGTGAAAAGAAATGTTGTAATTTTAGAAATGCTCTTGGTGACATTGATTGCTTTTTTAGCAAGGAAACAAAGGGAGTGGAGTGGATGATCTCTTCCCACTCTTCTAACTCTGACTTCTTATGATCCTGTAGGGATCTGAATGTATCTTAGAAAATAGTCTAGCTATTAAGTAACATTTTTCTTCAAGTATACAATTTTATCAATTTGTTAGACATCTCAGATCACATTGGGCAGTAGTTGTGAATGAAACCGCTCCTCTGTCAGCAGGATAGAAAATTTGTGGTACATGGGAAGCACGACAGCTCTCTCTCCCCCAGCACCTGACAGACACCCATGGCCATGGCTTTCTTCCCTGATGCTCCCAGAGCTGGCCTCAAAATCCTTCTCAGAACCAATTGGATAAACAAAATGTGGTCTATCCATACAACAAAATATTATTCAGAAACAATAAGGAATGAAGTACTGTTACATGATACAACATGGATGAAATTTGCAAACATGATGCTAAGTAAAAGAAAAGGAAAAGGCCACATATTATATGACTCCATCTATGTAAAATGTCCAAAATGGGAAAATCCGTAGAGACAGAAAGGGCTCTGGTGGTTTCCAGGAGCTAGGGGGAGGGGATAATGGGAGGGACTGCTTAATGCATATGAGGTTTCTTTTTAGGGGTGATAAAAATATCTCGGAATTACATTGCAGTGATAGGTTGCATAATCTGTGAATATATGAAAGCCATTCAATTGTACACCTTAAAAGGGTGAATTTTATGGTATGTGAATTTTACCTCGATTAAAAAAGAATCCTTCTTAGCACAGCATTCCAGGAAACCACCACTAGTGGAATTAGCATGTGTCATGAAATCTGAAGTTTTGCTATTTAGCTTTTTAAGTCCACCTGTGCATGGGCTGAGATCCCTTCCAGCTATGCACTACACAATTACAGACCTTTGGGTTTTTTCTTCTACTGGCATGTTATACCATTTCCCCTCTCTATTTATTTTCTATGCCTCCAGCACCAGTGGAACATTCTCTGTGAAGCCTTTTTTCCTTACTCTCTACACCTCTACCTTCACCCCAGAACAACTAAATTACCTATTCTCTACACACCAACAGCACTTTGTGTATCACTCTAGCCCAGTCCATATCACACTGTATTGTAACTGTGTACTTATTGCTCAGAATTTCCTTCTCGACGGCCTTCCTCATCTTTGTACCTGCAACCCCTCTACAGAGCCTGGTCCAGAGCAGTCTCCCTCAGAAAACAAATAAATAAATAAAATATGGTCCCAGCCCTCAGGATAACTACAGATTATTAGGAGACAAATACTCAATTAAAAAGCATGTACCCAAAATTAGACGCTTGGATATGTGGGCCCTGGAGAAGAAAATGATTGAAGAGGCATCACAGAGAAAGTGACATTTGAGCCTGGCTTTCACATAAGGGAATAAGATTTCTCCAGCTGGAAAGACTATGTGCAGTGCTGGAGTATGAGGAGGTGACTTCTAACATTCTAGGTGAGGAAATAACAGGTGCTGGGACAAACATGCCAAAGTGCATGGCACATCCTACAGCTCCAAAAATAGGCTGCTTATGACTGGCAACCAAAGAGAGAGGTCGGGATCAGGGCATGAAAAGCTTTTGTTACCATGTGCAAAGGTTTAGACCTCTTTCTGTGGGCAGTCAGGAGTCATCAGAGTTTTTTTTTTTTTCTTTTTTTTTTTTTTTTTAAAGGGGTGACATCATCAGATGTAAATTTTAACGTGAGTAAGAGAGGACCTAAGGGACCTAAGAGGGGGCCAAGTAGATCACTATTTCGGTAGTCCAAGCAAAAAATAATGAAAATTAAAAGTAGGGCAAGCTGCTATGATGTAAACTGCCTATTGCAGGTGGCCTCTAGGAGTTGAGGGCCTTTAGCCCTATAGTCACAAGGAACTAAATTCTGCCAACATCCCCAAAGCTACGAAGAGGACCCCAAGCTTCAGATGAGAATGCCGTTGCCAACACTTAGATTGCAAGTTTGTGAGATTCTGAAATTGAGAACCCAGGAATCCCATGTTAGACTTTTAACCTGCAGCACTGTGAGCTAATAAATGTCTTTTCTAAACCAGTAAGTCATGGCAATTTGTTGCACATTATAGAAAAGCTAATACAGGACCATTCACCATTCATGATTAAATTTACCATTTGCCATTCATCATAAAGTATTTCAGCAAATTAGGAATAGAAGGAAACTTTCTAAAGTTGATAAAGGCTTCTATGTAAAAACTTGCAGTGAATATACTTTTTACTGGTGAAATATTTAATGTTACCTCCTTAACAATGGGGAAGAGCAAGAAAATCAGTTATCATCACTTCTAATTCACATTCCACTGCAGTTCTAACCAGTGCAATAAGGCAAACAAATAAATAAATAAAAGACATACAAATTGGAAGTGAGTAGATAAAATGGTCTTTATTTGCAAATGGTATGGTTGTGAGTAGAGAAAATCATAAGGAGTGCAAAAAATAGCCATAGGAACAAATAAGTAAATTCAATTAGGTTGTAGACTGCATGATCAATATGCAAAAATCTCATTTTTGTATATACCAGCAACAATTTGCAACTTTTCTAAAGTGATGCCACTCACTATAGCACCAAAATCATAAAATTGTCCCAAAAATTTTACCAAATAATGACCAAATGCAAACTACATAATATCACAGGGAGAAGAATATTAAAACCTGAGTAAGTGGAGCCCCTTATAAAAGAGGCCTGAGAGAGACTTCTCACCTTTCTACCATGTGAGCATACAGCAAGAAGGCACTGTCTATGAACCAGAAAACGGGTCTTCGCTAGACACCAAATCTGCTGATGCCTTGATCTTGGACGTCCCAAGTTTCAGAATTAACCCCATCAGAAACCTGTGTTCTGAGAGAGTGACATCAGCAAGATGGAGAATAGGAGATACTAGACTTTGTTCCCCAACAACACCAACAACAAATCAATTATACAAATATCCGTAAACAGATAGATCAGAGAGGGCTCAATAGTTTAACCAAGAACTTGAAGAAACAGAGTGGAGTAAAATATGGAGAAAAAACACATGAAAAGAATCACTGAATCGGCATACTTGAGACATCTGGAGACAAAGAAGGGTTAGGCCATCAGCATCAGCCATACGTAAGGTGCCAACATGATCCCCCATGGCCTGTCCTGCAGAGAACCCCGGCAGCCTTTGCTGATGAGGAACTTAACAGCCCCTGTGGTAGTCATGGACTCCCTGCAGCTTTCACGGTGGAGGTCCCCTTAGTGGTGGTCAGTGTGGATCCCATCAGCCCGCCCCATAGAGGATACCGGCAGCTTTTACCACTGAGCTATCCAACAATCATGGTCACTGCGGACTCCTCAGAGATAGAGACGCTACTGCACCCTGCCTGAAGAAGGTGCTGCTGTTGTGCCACCCAGGACCAGGGTGACCCCTTGCCCACCACAACCCCAGCTCCTCACCCAAGGCATATTCCAGGATCCAGGAACCACAGATGTCCTGGGTATATATCCAAAAGAAATAAAATCACGGCCGGGCGCGGTGGCTCACGCCTGTAATCCCAGCACTTTGGGAGGCCGAGGCAAGCGGATCACGAGGTCAGGAGTTCGAAACCAGTCTGGCCAACATAGTGAAATCCCGTCTCTACTAAAAATACAAATACCCCGTGGTGGCGCATGCCTGTAATTCCAGTTACTCGGGAGACTGAAGCAAGGAGAATCGCTTGAACCTGGGAGGTGGAGGTTGCAGTGAGCCGAGATGGCTCCACTGCACTCCAGCCAAGGCGACGGTGTGAGACTCCATCTCAAAATAAATAAATAAATAAATAAATAAATAAATAAATAAATAAATAAATCACTATCACAAAGAGATATTTGCACTCCCATGTTCATTGCAGTATTATTCATAGTAGCGAAGATATTGAAACAACCTAAGTGTCTGTTGACAGATGAATGAAGAGAATGTTTTTTATACATATATATATAATACACACACACACACACACACACACACACACACATATGTATATGAATATTATTCAGCCTTAAATGAAATCCTGCCATTTGCAACAACGTGAGTGAACCTGGAGGACATTAGGCTAAATGAAAAGCCTGACGCAGAAAGACAAACAGCATGATCTCACTTGTATGTGAAATCTGAAAAAAAAAAAAGTCAAACTCAGAGAAACGCAAAATAGAATGGTGGTTACCAGGGTCTGTGAGGTGGGAAAAAGGGGAAATGTTGGTCAAAGGTTACAAACTTTCAATTATAAGATGAAGAATTTCTGGAGACACAATGTACAGCAAGGTGACTATAGTTAATAGTAATGTAGCCTGAGCAACATGGTGAGACCACATCTCTACAAAAAAAATTAAAAATAGCCAGGCATTGTGGCACATGCCTGTAGTCGCAGATACTTGAGAAGTTAGGCAGGAGGATGACTTGAGCGCAGGAGTTCAAGATTACAGTGGGCCATAATCACACCACTACAGTCCAACCTATTTTAGAGACCCTGTCTCTAATCATGTAATAATAATGCATAGTTAATCATTAATAATAATACTTGAAATTTGCTAGGAGAATAGATTTCAAATGTTCTCACTATATAAAATAAAAAGATAACTAGATTAAGTGATATATATGTTAATGAGCTTGTGGTCATCATTTCACAGTGAGCATATACATCAAAGCATCACATTGTAAATCTTCAATACATACAATTTGCATTTGTCCATCATACCTCAATAAAGTTCAAAAAAATCTAAACAAATGAAGAGATATACCATGTTTATGAATTGGAATACTATATTGTTAAGGTATTATTTATTTACAAATTGATCAACAGATTCAATGCAATTCCGTTTAAAAACACTACAGTTATTTCTTTGTGGAAGTTGACAAGATGATTCTAAAATTTATTATAAATGCAAAAGAATCTAGACAAGAACAACCTTTTATGAAGGAAGAACAATTTTGGGAGACTTATACTACCCAATTTTAAGAGCTATTACAAAGGTAAGGTAATCATGACAGTGTGTGATTGACCCCTCACTAAGGATAGACTAACAACTAGTGGGAAAAAACAGAACAGAAACAGATCCACACACATATGGTCAATTGAGGACTCCATTGCAATTCAGTGAGGAAAGAAAAAACTTTTATGCAAATGGTGCTGGAATGGCTGGATAAATGTATGGAAGGAAATATGCACGGACTCCTACCTTACAGTGTATACAAATATTAATGAGATTAATCATAGACTGAAAAGTATAAGCTAAAACTATAAATATTCTGGAAGAAAACATGGTATGGTATCTTTAGGACTTTGGGGTAGAAAAGGATTTTTAGGAGATGGTAGAAAAATAACTAACCATAAAAGAAAATTTGATTAATTGGACTTCATCAAAAAATGCTGTTCTTTTAAAGGCATGGTTAAGAAGATGAAAAAACAAACCATACACTGGGAAAAATATTCACAATACATATATCTGAAAGGGGACTTTTATCAAGAATATGTAAAGATTTCCCACAAATTGATCATAAAGATTTTAAGAACCAATAAAAAGTAAACAGTCTTGAACAGCAACTTCACAAAAATGATAAAGGGAACAGTAAGCACATACAAAATACTGTGCTCAACATTGTTAGTCAGGCCAGGCCTGGTGGCTCACGCCTGTAATCCCAGCACTTTGGGAGGCCGAGGTGGGTGGATCATGAGGTCAGGAGTTCAAGACCAGCCTAGCCAACATGGTGATACCCTATCTCTACTAAAAATACAAAAATTAGCCAGGTGTGGTGGTGCGCACCTGTAGTCCCAGCTACTCAGGAGGTTGATGCAGAAGAATCACTTTAACCTGGGAGGCAGAAGTTTCAGTTAGCTGAGTTCGCACCATTGCACTTCAGCCTGGGTGACAGAGCAAGACTCCATCACAAACAAACAAACAAACAAACAAACAAACAAAAGAAAGCACTCCAGCCTGAGCAACAGAGCGAGACTCAATCTCAACAAACAAACAAATGAACAAAACAAAACAAAACAAAAATTATTAGTCATCAGGCAACTTGATTATTCTGAATGTTTATACAGCTATTTGTTCCCCATGATGGCAGTATTCTTGGTGTCCCTTAGAGAGAATATGGTAGGCAACAAGTGTGGGTCTTGTAGCCAGCCTCGGGTTACACAGCACTGACTGGCCCCTTACAGCATAAGGCAGGCTAGACTTTTGCCAGTCTGTCATGAGGTTGCATTTGGAACATTATAGACAGGTTCCAACCTCCATCATCTTTAACTCAATTACTACAATATCACTGGTCTCTTGCTTCTCTGTATAATCTGTTTTCAATACTGTTGCCAAAAGGATCTTCCTAAAATCTGTCAGATCATGTCATCTCTCTGCCCCAAGCCCCTAATCATGCCTATTCTATTAGAGCACAGAGCCTATATATAAGTGGCCTATGAAATCCCACGTGGTCTGTACCATTCCACCTCGTTGACTTCATATCCTACTTCTCTTCTTCTTGATTACTTAAATCCAGCCACCCTGGCCTTCGTATTGTTTCTCAAATATGTCAGTTACACTCACGCCTCTGGGCCTTTGAATCTTCTCTCCTTTTTGTCTCAAATTTTCTTTCATCAAATAACCCTACGACTTAATCCTTCTCTTCCTTCAGGGCTTTCTGCTCAAATGTTACCTTCTCAGTGAGGTCCGACCTGACCACAGAAATGAAAATTACAACTCCTTTTCCTTTGTTGGAATGCCTTAACACTCTCTCTCATTTTATATTTTCTCTGTAGCACTTATCACCTTATCAACGCACTTATTGCTTTGCCCTCTCCCCCGGCCCTTTTCCTCTGCAAGGAAAGCAGAGACTGTCTGGATCAGTGCTTACTGTATCCCAGTACTAATATGATGCTGGTACATAATGAACACTCAACAGATACATATTTAGTGAATGGATAAATATATAAATAAATGAATTGAACAAACATTTTCAGGGTGCCTATTACTTGTCTGGTGCTGAGCTAGGCACTAATTACAAGAGGAGTAGGGTAGGTAGATTTCTCCCCAGCAAACAAGGGATGGTGAAGTGATAGGGATATTGAAGAAACCTATAAGGTAAGAAGCAACCTTAGATGTTCTTATCTCTGGGCTAGGCTGGGCTAGTTCAGGAGACCCACTATCTGTAGCCTTTAATTGTATGTGCTCTCTTCTGATGATCCTCTTTGGACAGATACTCCTCATGTGTTTTCTTGTAAAAAGGGTTGGAGAACTTCAATCCACTGGCTTTTCTCCAGGAGTTCTGCCTTTCAACATCCTGCATCAAGAGCATAAAAATGAGGAATAAGTTCAATATTAAATAAGGGGTAACGTTTTTAAACAGAAATAAATCATTATAGGGTTTTTTAAAACTAAATTTGCATGGAAATGACTAAAAAACCATTGCTACAAAATTGAGGCTACTACTGAGGCCATGTTCGCAAAGCAGTAGTGACTCCTGCAATGGCATGTCACTACAGACTCAATGCCTGAGGCCACAGGTTGGCACAAATTACATATTAAGCTCAATAATAAAATTATGAACTGCATTAACAACAATAAGATATGAACACCAGCCTTCCTTCAATATGTGCAAAGTCTATGTGGGCTATTTACTGGAGTATGCGTTGAAATGTGTAGCCAGAAGAAGATACCCTTATCAAGAAGTTCTGTGAGAGCTCAGAAGTATGACTTGATGAATTGCAAATACCACAGCTGAATATTAAGAGTGGGGCTTTTTAGGGCATCACACTGTCTGGAACCTTGTAGATGTTCTAGCAATTGACTAGGATTTAACAGGGACAGGTTTGCAAATGGCCCCATGATGCCCAGTCTCAACGCCAGAGGTGTTATTCAATGAGAGATTACAAAGGACTCCAGGACTCATTTATTCTCTCTACATTTATTCAATCTACAATTAGTTATTGAAGGTCTCTATATGTTAGGCAGTGTTTCAGGCATTGGTGAATGCAGTAACAAACAAGACATAAATACCTCTTTCCTCAGGGAGCTTGCATTCCAGTGGTGGGAGACAAACAATAAACAAATAAGTCAAATATATAGTATAGTAGATGGTGATACATGCTATGGAAAAAAATAAAACAGGGAAGGGAGACAGTTACGATGATAATAGGAAACCTTATAGACCAAATGACATTTAAGCAGAGACCTGTAAAGAGGTTATAGAATAAGTTACATTGTATTTGGGAGGAAAGTATTCCAGGTAGGAGAAACAAGTGCAAAGGTCTTGAGCAGGAATTTGTCTAGTGTTTTTGAGAACCAACAACACGCCAATATGGCTGAAGCAGAATGAGTTCAGTGGAGAATTTTCTGAGAGAAAGTCAAGATGCCAAATCAGTGGGGCCATGTAGGATTTTAGTTTTTGATCTGAATGAGATTAGAAGCTATTGAAGGGGTTCGAACAGTACAGTAACATAATTTGTCTTATGTTTTCATAGGATCACTCTGGCTGTTGAAAACAGAATAGTTTGGGATGGTGGCAAGATTAGAAGTTGGGAGACCATTTGAGAAGCTACCATCACAATCCAGATGAAAGATAATGGGCGCCATACACCAAAAAGTTGGTAGCAGTGCAGGTTGAATAGGTTCATGGCAGTGGAGGTGATGAAAAGTAGGCATATTCTGGGTATACTTTGAAAAGAGAAACCAAGAGAACTTACTGATGGAATGAATGAGGAATGTGTTGGAAAGAAAGGAGTCAAAGAGGACTCCAAGGATTTGTTGGACAAGACAAGTGGAAGGATGGGGTTGTCATTGCGATAAATGGAGAAAACAATAGAAAATTAGGTTGGGGGTGGTGGTAATAAGAGGTGAGGTGTGGGACTAGTTAAGTCAGTCAGGCAGTCAGATATGGGAGTCCGGAGGTCGCGGGAAGATCACAGCCTAAATTATAAAGGAGATAGTTATCTGCTTAAAGTTTTATAGCCATGGGACTGGAGGAGTTTACCTGAGGAGTAAGTGGAGATGGAGAAGTAAAGTACATGGCTAGAGTGCTCAAATGTTAAATGAGTTAAAGAGCACATTGAAGTGCGGTTTGTGAATTTCTTTTACTAAAAGGAACACAAAATACTTGCTATGGTCTGAATGTTAATAACCCTCCAAAATTCATAAATTGAAACTTAACCCCCAATGTGATGGTATGAAGAAGGGGGTGATTTTTGGGGGTGATTAGGTCATGAGAAATCTGATTTCCAACTTTTTACTAATTATTTGTAGAACAACCAGGCCATCTCTTATTTTCTATCAAACAGATTGTTCAGCCTGGATCAGTGTCTGAACCTAATCTAATACCTCTGTGCCCTAATAGCTCTCAATCTTGGTATCTAAAGTGTATCAAAGCAGTGGTCTTTTGAGCCACACATTCTAACCTCTCACCTAAGTTTAAGTGCACAATTGATGAACCATGTACTCGATATTTTCCTGAAATGGAAATAAATCAAGTTTTGACAAGTTGTTAAAAGCAAAATCATATATTTATGTTGTGCCCCTGGGTTACAAGACTGCAATAATCAACAGTCAGATGTCTTTTCAGGATTTGGTAACATAAGTTGGGTTACTTCACTCTCCTCTGTTTAGTGTCCCAGTCTTCTTAAGGCATTAATTCTATGAGCCTACTGAACACCCATAGTGAATGCTAAACTAGGCTCTGAAGGACCATAAGACCTGTGATAGGGTTTGGCTCTGTGTCCCCACCCAAATCTCATCTTGTAGCTCCCATAATTCCCACGTGTTGTGTGAGGGACCTGTTGGGAGATGATTGAATTATGGGAATGGGTCTTTCTTGTGCTGTTCTTGTGATAGTGAATAGGTCTCAGGAGATCTGGTGGTTTGAAAAATGGGCATTTCCCTGCACAAGCTCTTCTCTCTCATTGCCTGCTGCCATCCATGTAAGACGTGACTTGCTCCTCCTTGCCTTCTGCCATGATTGTGAGGCCTCCCCAGCCACACGGAGCTGTAAGTCTATTAAAAAGGGTCTGTTAGAAAACCTCTTTTTCTTCCCAGCTTCAGGTATATCTTTATCAGCACATGAAGATGACTTAATACAACCTGCCCTGTGGAAAAATACAATAAAGCTGAGGAGATGAAACATGAAGTACTGTGAGGTAAGAAGCAACATAGCATATATAAAGACCTAATGTGACTAGGGAGCACTAGAGGAACAGAAGTAAGAACGGCTTCTCAGAGAAGAAAGTGAGGCTTAAGGGAACATGGAAGAATATTAGGATTTAAATAGGAGGAATAATGAAAGGAACACATTTTTGGCAGTGTGAACAGCAAAATCAAGGGCTTGAATATGGAAGTTAGAAGAATTGCATGAGATATTATTGCATGTAAACCTACTAGTTGAGTATTTGACACAGTGTAGATGCAAAGTAAGAGCAAAATACATTTTATCAATCAGGCTAAGTGAGAGCAGGGCTCCAAAGGGAAGTGGAAGGCAGCATCAATTCATAAATGTAAGCTTAAGGAAAGAAAGAAGGCATAGCCTTACAGGGAGGCAATATGGTATGATGATTAAGGGTGCAAGCTTTAGAGTCAGACAGAGCTGGGTTTGAAGGCTTACTCCTGGGATTTACTAGATCTGTGGACTTGGTTGAGTTAGTTAGGGTCTCAATTTTCTCATATAAAATGGGGAAAATAATTAAACCCCTCTCAGAGTGGTTGTATGAATTAAATGAACTCATCCATGTGAAGAGCTTCATATGGTACCTCACAAATAATAAACATACAAAGATTGCGATTCTAGATCAGGGGTATGCAAACTTTATCTTGGAAAGGTCTAGATAGTAAATATTTCAATATATGATCTGTCACAACTGCTCAACTTTACTGTTACAGCATGAAAACAACCATGAAAAATATGTAAATGAATGGGCATGGCTGTTTTCCAATAAAATTTTATTCATAAAAACAAGTGACAGATGCCACTGTTTAATCAAAATATATAGTGTGAACTACATATAAAATTATAGATTTTCTGATAGCTATTTTAAAAATAAGTAAAAAGAAATAGATGAAATTAATTTTAATGGTATATTTAACCCAATATACTCCAATTACTATCATCTAATATGTAATCAATAGAAAAAATTATTAGTGATAGTTTTCCTTCTTTATATTGAGTATTTAAATCCAATATCATTTTATACTTAAAGCACATCTCAATGTAGACTAGCCCCATTTCTTTTTTTTTTTTTTTTTTTTTTTTTTTTTTTTTTGAGACGGAGTCTGGCTCTGTCGCCTGGGCTGGAGTGCAGTGGCCGGATCTCAGCTCACTGCAAGCTCCGCCTCCCGGGTTTACGCCATTCTCCTGCCTCAGCCTCTGGAGTAGCTGAGACTACAGGCGCCCGCCACCTCGCCCGGCTAGTTTTTTTTTTTTTTGTATTTTTAGTAGAGACGGGGTTTCGCCGTGTTAGCCAGGATGGTCTCGATCTCCTGACCTCGTGATCCGCCCGTCTCGGCCTCCCAAAGTGCTGGGATTACAGGCTTGAGCCACCGCGCCCGGCCGACTAGCCCCATTTCAAGAGCTCAAGAGTGACATATGGCTGGTGGCCACCATATTGGGCAGCACAGTTCTCAATATTGAAATAGGTTATTTAAGGAATTCTTTCCACTTTTAGTACTCTATTAATTTAAGCCTCAAAGAAAATAAATTCTAGTTTGGGGTGTCATAATTTCAAAATATTTAAAAGTGCCTGACAGTATATCAATAAGACAAGAAGTAAGGTTTTGCATATCTCAGGGACTACAAATATAGCTCAATTTCCCATGCCCCTCTGGCTTCTACTCCAAACTACATTCAGGATTGATTGATCATGATACTTTTTTTTTTAAAGCTGATTCTAGTCCCAACCTCTGAATCCTTGATACAGAACTTCGCACATCCACTACCAATGAATCCATGCAAGTAAGCAAAATGCTTTCTATGGACACTTTCTCAAAGGCAAAAATATGAGCTTGGGAGTGAAAAGATTTGGGTTCAGGTTCTAGCTCTGGTATTCACTGACTCTATAATGTGTGAAAAATCACTAGCCCATTTTGGACATCAGTTTCCTTACCTGTCAAACATACATTAATAAAAATCCTTCCCAAAATTGACAGCATATTATGAGATACTACATTGAAAAGTGATATGTAGTTATAGAAGATTGTACATATGTGACATTCCCCACTCTGGAATTTCAACCTACACTTGTAACTACCAGACATGGTGGTGCTTTTAAGAGATCACTTAGATAAAACATTAAAGCCATTGATGCAGGGGAAATTGACATTGCATGGGGTTGAGAGATCTATGGAAACCACAGAAATGGTGGAGAGTGAGTGAGAAAACCCCTGGTACTTTAAAGGAGGTCACAGCAAAAGCACAGCTTACCAGGAGGAAGTACCTCAGCCATCTTCAATACCTAGTAAAGTGGGAGCCTGAGGCCCTTCTTAAAGGCCCCAGAAAGTGAGTGCAACATCTTGACGTGTGGAAAACAGCACACATGTAAATACAGGCATAGTTCTCACAGTGGTGACATACTCATGCCTTCAGGAGGTTTTGCCTAACTACCAAACACTAAAAGAACCCTGAACTGAGACTGCAGGATTGCTCAAGATCAGGAGTTTGAGATCATTCTGGGAAACATAGCAAGACCCCATCTTAAAGTTTTTTTTTAATTAGCTGGGTGTGGTAATGCACACCTGTAGTCCTAGCTACTCAGGAGGCTGAGGTGGGAGGATCGCGTGAGCCCAGGAGTTCGAGACTGCAGTGAGCTATGATCATACCACTGCACTGCAGCTTGGGGGACTGAGCAAGACCCTGTCTCGAAAATAAGAAAATAAAAAATAACCCGGATTGGTGGTATGAGCTTCTGCTTTCCCTAAATCACAGGCATTACACAATCCCTGTGATGTCAGTTGCAATTCTTGAGAGCCAGGTCCCAGACTCAGTGCATTTGAAGTTGAAAGAGCCCTTGTAGATCATCCTGTGATGATTGCTGCCTTGGGAATACTGGTCTATGAGCTGTTAGTAGCATTAAGATGTGTGTCATGGTCATATACTTTAGTTAAAAAACACTAAAGGGTGGTGCTACTGCAGGACTTCTCAGAGCCTTTATAACGTGCTGCCATAGTTTGAATGTGCCCCCACAAAGTTCATGTGTAGAGAAACTGATCGTTAGTGCAGCACTGTTGGGAGGTGGGGCACTGCCCTAATGAATGGATTAATGATGTTATCTCGGGAGTGGGTTTGTTATCACATGAGTGTGCTCATTCTAAAAGGACAATTTTGGTCTTTATTTTGTCCCTTTATCTCACTTTCTTTTGCGTCTCTGCCTTCTAGCATAGAATGAGGAAGCGAGAAGGCTTTTGCTAGATGCCAGCCCCACAGGTTCTCAGGCCCTTGGCTTCATACTAAGAGTTACACCTTCAGCTTTCCTAGTTCTGAGGCTTTTGGACTTGGACTGAGCCATGTTAGCAGTAACCCCTGGCCTCCAGTTTGCAAATTACCTATTGTGGGACTTCCCAGCCTCCAGAACCATGAGCCAATTAAATTCTTGTTCATTATAAATTACCCAGCCTGAAGTATTTTGTTATAGCAGCATAAAACGGACTAAGAGATATGCCAGGGAATAGTGTGACATTCTAAGAAGGGCGTATAGAATGGAGTGATAACAGAACATATTTTACTATTGAACTGTTTGATTGGGTTTTTTCCTCCCAAACTGGCTTCACATCTTAAAATCTGCATGAAATATATATTTCCAGTAAGTTCATTTTATATCTGTAAGTCTAGGGCCCAGAGAGGGAAAGAAGATGGTCATTCAACTAGTCAGTGGCGGAGCCAGGACTAAACCTTGTTTTTCCTGATTCCCAGATTAATGTTTTTCCACACACACCAGGCCAACTCACTCTCAGTTTCCTCTGGATGCAAACTATAAACCAAACAAGAAGTATTCTTGATCAGAGAGTAGAAAAATGTCATAGGAAGCTTTCTTAGATGTCATTTCTCATAAATAAGGCTGCGATTATTCATGCCATCATTGGCTCATTATTGAAACTTCAGTTTACTCACGAGCTTTGGAATTAGTTATAAGCCGTGAAAAATGACACTTGTCAATCAGCACAATCAAAGCAAATCACTTTTGAATGAGGCTTACCCCAAACAAACAGCATTATTTTTTGTTTCTGATTTAAACAAAAGGTCTCTTTAGAGCAAGGGACATTTGTGGCTAACTTTCCATTGGCACTAAATTGTGATGGTAGGAACATGAAGATAGCAAGTTTCAACTCTCATTAAAGCAGTAGTTCCAGAAACAGCAGTATCAACACCAGTTAGGAGCTTACGAAAAATTCAAAATCTTCAGCTTCACTCCAGACGTACTGAATCAGAAACTCTGGGGTGAGGTCTAGCAATCTCTCTCTCTCTCTCTCTCTCTCTCTTTTAACCAAAGCTTCTAGGTGATTCTGAATGTACAGTCAAGTTTCAGAACCAATACATTAGAGAAAATGAGGCTCTCAAACGAAGAGAAAAAACAGTGGTCCAATTTCAGGTGGAAAACTGTATTAGTTCATTTTCGCACTGCTATAAAGAAATATCTGAGACGGAGTAATTTATAAAGAAAAGAGGTTTAATGGGCTCATGTTTCTGCAGGCTGTACAAGAAGCATAGATGCTTCTGCTTCTGGGGAGGCCTCAGGAAACTTACAATCATAGTGAAAGGTGAAGGAGAAGCAGGTACATCTTATGTGGCCAGAGCAGGAGCAAGTGGGGGGGAAGTGCTGCACACTTTTAAACAATGAGATCTCACAAGAACTCACGATCATGAGAATAACATCCGAGGGATGGTGTTAAACCATTCATGGCAGCAGTTGCTCCCATGATTCAATCTCCTCCCATCAGGCCTCACCTCCAACAGTTGGGGTTACAATTTGACATGAGATTTGGGCAGGGACACAGATTCAAACCATATCAAAAACTCAGGCAAAAGACACACCTTGTAACAGCATGTAAGTTGTTTTTGTTGTTTGTTTGTTTTTTCCCCCAATTTGGAGCTTAGGACATAAGTGAAGATTAGGTAACAGGCAAGAACATCGTATAGAGCCATTCAAGAAAAAGAAAGGGAGCCTGAATAGGCCAAGGCAATCCTAAGCAAGAAGCACAAAGACACAGGTGTCACATTGCCTGACTTCAAACTGTACTACAGGGCTACAGTAGTTAAAACTGCATAGTACTGTTACAAAAACAGGCACATAGAACAATAGAACAAAATAGAGAGCCCAGAGTAACAAGGCTGCTCACATAGGGCCATCTGACCTTTGATGAAGCAGGCAAAAACAAGCAATGGGGAAAAGACTCCTTATTCAACAAATGGTGCTCGGATAACTGGCTAGTCATATGCAGAAGATGAAGTTGGACACCTTCCTTACACCATGTACAAAAATCAACTCAAGATGGATAAAAGACTTAATGTAAAACCCCAAACCCTGGAAAACAACCTAAGCAATACCATTCTGGACATAGGAACGAGCAAAGATTTCATAATGAAGATGCCAAAAGCAATTGCAACAAAATCAAAAATTGACAAATGGGATTTGATTAAACTTAAGAGCTTTTGCCTAGCAAAAGGAACTATCAACAGAGTAAACAGACAACCTACAGAATGCGAGAAAATATTTGCAAACTATGCATCTGACGAAGGTCTAGTATCCAGCATCTGTAAGGAATTGGAACAAATTTACAAGAGAAAAACAAACAACCCCATTAAAAAGTGGACAAAGGACGTGAACAGACACCCTTTAAAAGAAGACATACATGTGGACAACAAGCGTATAAAGAAAAGCTCAATATCACTGATCATTAGAGAAATGCAAATCAAAACCACAATGAGATACCATCTCACACCACCAGTCAGAATGTCTATTATTATAAAATTAAAAAATAAGAAGGTTGGGTGTGGTGACTCATGCTTGTAATCCCAGCACTTTGGGAGGCAGAGGCGGGTGGATCACCTGAGGTCAAGAGTTCGAGACAAGCCTGGCCAACATGGCGAAACCCCGCCTCTACTAAAAATACAAAAATTAGCCAGGCATGGTGTTGCACGCCTGTAATCCCAGCTACTAGGGAGGCTGAGGCAGGAGAATTGTTTGAACCCAGGAGGCAGAGGTTGCAGTGAGCCGAGATCATGCCATTGTACTCCAGCCTGGGTGACAAGAGCAAAAACTCCATCTGAAAAAAAAAAAAAAAAAAAAGATACTGATGATGTTGCAGAGAAAAGGGAACACACATACATTGTTTGTGGGATTGTAAATTAGTTCCACCATTGTGGAAGGCAATATGGCGATTCCACAAAAAGTTAAAAGCAGAGATACCATTAGACCCAGCAATCCCATTACTGGATATATACCGAGAAGAATATGAATCATTCTACCATAAAGACACATACATGCAAATGTTTATTGCAGCACTATCCACAATACCAAAGTCATGGAATCAACCTGAATACCCATGTGTGACAGACTGGATGAAGTATGGTACATATATACCATAGAATACTATGCAGCCATAAAGAAGAATGAGATCATATCTTTTGTGGGAACATGTATGGAACTGGAGACTATTATCCTTAGCAAATTAATGCAGGAAAAGGAAACCCAATACCCACATGTTCTCACTTATAACTGGGAGCTAAATGATGAGAACTCATGAACACAAAGAAAGGAAAAATAAACACTGGGGTCTACTTGAGGGTGGACAGTAGGAGGAGGGAGAGGAGTAGAAAGAAAAAATAACTGTTTGGGTACTAGGTTTAATACCTGGGTCACAAAATAATCTCTACAGCAAACCCCCATTACATGAGTTTACCTATATTACAAACTTTCACATGTACCTCCCAAAACTAAAATAAATGTTAAAAATAATATGTGCTCAATAAACGGGAAAGTGAATGATTATGATGAAAAAAAATTTGAGCACAAATAAAAGGGAAAGGTGCTTTACAATAGATTACCTTTCAAATCCTTTCCAAAAAAAATAAATAAATAGAGAAGAAAAAGGAAGGAATGAGAAAGGACTAAATGTAGAAAAGATGAACAACCATGAGAAGAAAAATGAAAAAAAAAAAAAAAAAAAAAGTCCGTTGGGCCATTTAGAAGATCCCTTAAGACTGGAAGAGTGTACGTTCTAATTTTTTCTTGCTTGTTTTGGTTTTGTTTTGTAATTACCTGTTTCCACACTTTGTGTCTGTGGTTCCTAGAACACAGGGAGATCTAGGGAGATCATGGCAGCTCTGTGGTGGGAAGGCAGGGGGTTGAGACCTGTCCCAGTTCAGATCTACCATTTACCATTGGTATAATCCTGGGAAAGTCACTTAATCACTCTGTACCTGTTTCCTATTCTAAAAAATGGGCATGCTCATCTCTGTTCACTTTGAATGTTAATCCTAGGGCTAGAAAGAAGTTTTGAAATAATCCAGTTCAGTCTCTCAGTTTGTTAAGTGTGAAGTGTGAGCCCAGAGAGGTGGTCTCCATTTGAGTTTTCTCTAAGGTTGTGGGGCTTGTTAGTGGCCATTGCCAGAGTAAAAGCTAGATCTGCTGACTCCCAGGCCAGTGCTTTTTCTCTGTGCAGGCACCCTCTTCCTATATTCACTACCTTTCCTGCTGGGGCAAGGATGTGAGGCTATTGTGCAATGTGTATGTATGGGTGTAGTGGGGTGGTGTGAAGGGAAGAATGTGTTTAAGCACTGTAAGTGGGAATTGGAGGAGGGTGCACTGCTACCCTGTCTGTCTTTTCTCTTGACTTTGGATGCAAATTATTAGTGCTACAAAGCCTGAGTAATAGAGAGTCAAAGAGCAAAGCATAAACTTCCAAGGCCTTTGCTTTATATCCAAATCCTGTAGTTGTCCACTGTGCATTAATTGTAGTATATACAAGGATAATCAGTTGAGACAGCCCCATCTACTCTCTGCTGTGAAGCCTGGAGATGCCTGCCTACTAGAGAAAACCAAAGCCAAGAAAATCAAAGGCCCAGTGGCCAGGAATGGTGGCTCACACCTGTAATCCCAGCACTCTGGGAGGCCAAGGCAAGCAGATCATCTGAGGTCAGGAGTTCCAGGCCAACCTGGCTAACACGGTGAAACCCTGTCTCTACTAAAAAATACAAAAATTGGTTGGGTGTGGTCTTGCACGCCTCCCAGGTACTCGTGAGGCTGAGGCAGGAGAGTTGCTTGAACCCGGGAGGTGGAGGTTGGAGTGAGCCAAGATCGTGCCACTGCACTCCAGCCTGGGCAACAGAGTGAGACTCTGTCGCAAACAAAACAAAACAAAAAAATGGTGTAAGACAAGGATGTCTTCTCTCACCACTCCTATTTAACATAGTATTGGATCTTCTGGCCAGGGCAATCAGGCAAGGGAAAGAAATAAAGGGCATTCAAATAGGAAGAGAGGAAGTCAAATTATCTCTTTTTGCAGATGACATAATTGTGTATTTAGAAAACCCTGTCATCTCAGCCCAAAAACTCCTTAAGCTGATAAGCAACTTCAGCAAAGTCTCAGGATATAAAATCAATGTGCAAAAATCACAAACATTCCTCCTATACACCAATAATAGACAGCCATTGGTGTTCCTCCTATACACCAATAATAGACAGCCAAATCATGAGTGAACTCCCATTCACAATTGCTGCAAAGAGAATAAAATACCCAGGAATCCAACTTACAAGGGATGTGAAGGACCTCTTCAAGGAGAACTACAAACCACAGCTCAAGGAAATAAGAATGGACACAAACAAATAGAAAAACATTCCATGCTCATGGATAGGAAGAATCAATACCATGAAAATGGCCATATGCCCAAAGTAATTTACAGATTCAATGCTGTTCCCATCAAGCTACCATTGGCTTTCTTCACAAAATTAGAAAAAACTACTTGAAATTTCATATGGAACCAAAAAAGAGCCTGTATAGCCAAGACAATTCTAGGTAAAAAGAACAAAGCTGGAAGCATCACGCTACCTGACTTCAAACTATACTACAAGTCTACAGTAACCAAAACAACATAGTACTGGTACAAAACAGATATGTAGACCAATGCAACAAAACAGAGACCTCAGAAATAACACCACACATCTACAACCATCTGATCTCTGACAAACCTGACAAAAAGAAGCAATGAGAAAAGGATTCACTATTTATTAAATGGTGTTGGGAAAACTGGCTAGCCACATGCAGAAAACTGAAACTGGACCCCTTTCTTATACCTTATACAAAAGTTAACTCAAGATGGATTAAATATTTAAATGTAACACCTAAAACCATAAAGACCCTAGAAGAAAACCTAGGCAATACCATTCAGGACATAGGCATGGGCAAGGACTTCCTGACTAAAACACCAAAAGCAATGGCAACAAAAGCCAAAATTGACTAATGGGATCTAATTAAACTGAAGAGCTTCTGCACAACAAAAGAAACTATCATCAGAGTGAACAGGCAACATATAGAATGGGAGAAAATTTTTGCAATGTATCCATCTGACAAAGGGCTGATATCCAGAATCTACAAGGAGTTTAAACAAATTTACAAGAAAAAAACAACCCCATCAAAAAGTGAGCAAAGGATATGAACAGACACTTTTCAAAAAAAAAAATACATTTATGTGGCCAAGAAACATATGAAAAAAAGCTCATCATCACTGGTCATTAGAGAAATGCAAATCAAAACCACAATGAGATACCATCTCATGCCAGTTAGAATTATGAGCATTAAAAGGTCAGGAAATAACAGGTGCTGGAGAGGATGTGGAGAAATAGGAACACTTTCACACTGTTGGTGGGAGTGTAAATTAGTTCAACCATTGTGGAAGACAGTGTGGCAATTCCTCAAGGATCTAGAACTAGAAAAATACCATTTGACCCAGAAATCCCATTACTGGGTATATACCCAAAGAATTATAAATCATTCTACTATAAAGACATATGTACACATATGTTTATTGTGGCACCATTCACAATAGCAAAGACTTGGAGCCAATCCAAATGCCCATCAATGATAGACTGGATAAAGAAAATGTGGCACATATGCACCATGGAATGCTATGCAGCCATAGAAAAGGATGAGTTCATGTCCTTTGCAGGCACATGGATGAAGCTGGAAACCATCATTCTCAGCAAACTGTAATGGGAACAGGAAACCAAACACTGCATGTTCTCACTCATAAGTGGGAGTTGAACAACGAGAACATATGGGCACAGGGAGGGGAACATCAGACAACGGGGCCTGTCAGGGGGTGGGGGTCAATGGGAGGAAGAGCATTAGGAGAAATACCTAATGTAGATGACAGGTTGATGGGTACAACAAACCACCATGGCACATGGATACCTATGTAACATACCGGCACGTTCTGCACATGTATTCCAGAACTTAAAGTATAATAATAATAATAATAATAAACCAGTTTTCAACAAAAAAAAGTAAAAAGAAAATCAAAAGCCCTGCCACCTACCTCAGTTGTGGCACCATCCTCTTAGGGAATTAATACATAATATTAAATATTGATTGCTAACACTTACTGAAACATTACTTGGTGTCAAGCACCGTTCTAAGTATTCCATGGGTACCGGTTTACCAGGTGTTAATATATGCAGCATGAAAAGAAGGTGTAGATTCTAAGATTTGGAGAAACATGGAATTATGTAACAATAATAGGGTTGCTTTACTGCAGGACTTGCCAGAGCCTTTAGTCATATGCCTAGGTGCATTGTGACTCTCTAAGAAGGATATATACTGTGCAGTGACCCCCAAACTTATTTTCCATTGAACTGTTTCTGTCATTTTGTTTTATTTTCCCCAAACCCAGCCACACCTACAAAAATCTCATGGAATATAAATTCTTATTTAAGCCCCAAACAACTCTTTGAGGTAGGAAAAATTGTTACTCTTACTTTACAGATGGGAAAACTGTGGCTTAGAAATGTTAAATGACTTGCCCAAATTCACACAGTAAGAGGCAGAGCCATGATTGCAGCATAGCAGACTGGCCCCAGACTAGCTCCTGACCACTATGCCTACTGCTGCTCTGATCATAGTAATAGCTACATTTTTTATAGCATTCACTATGTGGCAGGTACCATGTTGAGTATTATACATACATGATCTCATTCACCCTCTTAACAACACTAGGAGATGTGTGTGTATTACTATTATCCCATCAAATATGAAGTCACTGATGCTAGAGAGGTTAAGTAGCCTGGTCACATTGCCTGACTGATAGTAGAATCAAAATTTGAACATCGCACTTATTCCAAAATTGACCACATAGTTGGAAGTAAAGCACTCCTCAGCAAATGTAAAAGAACAGAAATTATAACAAACTGTCTCTCAGACCACAGTGCAATTAAACTAGAACTCAGGACTAAGAAACTCAATCAAAACTGCTCAACTACATGGAAACTGAACAACCTGCTCTTGAATGACTACTGGGCAAATAACGAAATGAAATAAAAGAGGACACCAACAAATGGAAGAACATACCATGCTCATGGGTAGGAAGAATCAATATCGTGAAAATGGCCATACTGCCCAAGGTAATTTATAGATTCAGTGCCATCCCCATTAAGCTACCAATGAGTTTCCTCACAGAATTGGAAAAAACTAAAGTTCATATGGAACCAAAAAAGAGCCCACACTGCCAAGACAATCCTAAGCCAAAAGAACAAAGCTGGAGGCATCACGCTACCTGACTTCAAAGTATACTACAAGGCTACAGTAACCAAAACAGCATGGTACTGGTACCAAAACAGAGATATAGACCAATGGAACAAAACAGAGCCCTCAGAAATAATACCACACATCTACAACCATCTGATCTTTGACAAACCTGACAAAAACAAGAAATGGGGAAAGGATTCCCTATTTAATACATGGTGCTGGGAAAATTGGCTAGCCATAAGTAGAAAGCTGAAACTGGATCCTTTCCTTACTCATTATACGAAAATTAATTCACGATGGATTAGAGACTTAAATGTTAGACCTGAAACCATAAAAACCCTAGAAGAAAACCTAGGTAATACCATTCAGGACATAGGCATGGGCAAGGACTTCATGTCTAAAACACCAAAAGCAATGGCAACAAAAGCCAAAATTGACAAATGGAATCTAATTAAACTAGAGAGTTTCTGCACAGCAAAAGAAACTACAATCAGAGTGAACAGGCAACCTACAGAATGGGAGAAAATTTTTGCAATCTACTCATCTGACAAAGGGCTAATATCCAGAACCTGTAAAGAACTCAATCAAATTTACAAGAAAAAGACAAACAACTCCATCAAAAAGTGGGCAAAGGATATGAATAGACACTTCTCAAAAGAAGACATGCATACAGCCAACAGACACATGAAAAAATGCTCATTATCACTCGCCATCAGTGAAATGTAAATCAAAACCACAATGAGATACCATCTCACACCAGTTAGAATGGCAATCATTAAAAAAATCAGGAAACAACAGGTGCTGGAGAGGATGTGGAGAAATAGGAACACTTTTACACTGTTGGTGGGACTGTAAACTAGTTCAATCATTGTGGAAAACAGTGTGGCGATTCCTCAAGGGTGTAGAGCTAGAAATACCATTTGACCCAGCCATCCCATTACTGGGGATATACCCAAAGGATTATAAGTCATGCTGCTATAAGGACACATGCACACGTATGTTTATTGTGGCACTATTCACAATAGCAAAGACTTGGAATCAACCCAAATGTCCATCAGTGACGGACTGGATTAAGAAAATGTGGCACATATACACCATGGAATACTATGCAGCCATAAAAAAACGATGAGTTCGTGTCCCTTGTAGAGACATGGATGCAGCTGGAAACCATCATTCTCAGCAAACTATTGCAAGAACAGAAAACCAAATACCACATGTTCTCACTCATAGGTGGGAATTAAACAATGAAATCACTTGGACACAGGAAGGGGAGCATCACACACCAGGTCCTATTGTGGGGAGGGGGTAGGGGGGAGGGATAGCATTAGGAGATATACCTAATGTAAATGATGAGTTAATGGGTGCAGCACACCAACATGGCACATGTATACATATGTAACAAACCTGCACGTTATGCACATGTACCCTAGAATGTAAAGTATAATAAATATACATACATATATAAGTAAGTAAATAATGAATAAATAAATGAAATAGAATAAAAAAGATTTGAATCCAGTTATCTCTGTCTCCAAAGCCCATGCTCTTAACCACTATGTGCTGCTATCTAAATTCTTCATGTACTTAGATACTTTGATGACCCTCAACAACTAGTATTTCTTGTGTTGATGGATCACACTGTACTTTAGTTTTTCTAAGTAGTTCAGGCAGTGGAGTCAGATAATTCCACATAGGCAGCTAGGAAGTGCCCACAGGAAAGCCAAACTGGATTCTTGGCGTCTGTCATGCTGTGTGAGTGCCCCACAGGAGCTATTTATCACCTCTGTCAGGGAAAAGTTCTCCACCTGTGTCTTAGTCAGCTTAGGTTGCTACAGTAAAGTGCCATAGACTGCATGGCTAATAAACAACAGAAATTTGTTTCTCACAGTTGCAGAGGCTGGAAGTCTGAGATCATGGTGCCAGCTATGGTTGGGTTTGTGCGAGGGCCCTCTTCTGGGTTACAGATTGCTAACTTCTTGCTGTGTCCTTACATGGTGAAAAAGAGGACAAGAGAGCTCTCTGGGTTTCTCTTATAAGGGCACTAATCCCATTCACAAGGGCTCCACCCTTATTACCTAATCACCTTCCAAAGGCTCCATCTCCAAATACCTTCACATAGAGGGTCAGGATTTCAACAAATGAATTTCGGGGAGACACATTCAATTTATGTATTGGAAATTTTTTTAAAACTCCATATTTTCCTGATTCCTCAACATCCCCACAAACCAGCTGTGAGCACCCCACCCAGGTGACCATATATACTTGTGTGATAAGGCTGGGCCCTGCCACAAGTTCCCCTTCTCTCCCTCCCCCAACTGGGACCTAGAGACATTCAGATGCACCAGTAAAATCCCCTCATGCCTTTTACTTACTCTGACTCCCAATAAATGCACTTGACCACAGGTCCCTGCTTTCTCAGCTCCCCACCTTCTTGGTTAAGCCTGCTCCCTGGAAGCTCCTCCCATGTGGTCCTGTGTGGTATGCCATGCCTTCTGTCTCTAGGGCCTGTGAGTGTAATGAATCCTTTCATTTCATGTCCTTTCCCAGTATAATTTCCATGACTATGTTTGGAGTGATCCTTAAAGACCCCACAAGGTGGACTTACTCCCCTTTACAACATGATCCATAACCAGCTGCTCTACCTCAGAGACCCAGCTGTCAACTAGAGGCCTTCCCCTGGGATGAGGAAAGTTTGTGGGCCTTCATTGGAACATCCAGCTTTGAGAAAGGCCCCCGTGCATTCCCTACTCTTAGAATGTGCTCTCATTAGCAGGGGGGCAACCGTGTCCAACCTGTGGCCTGCTGTGTACACATCCAAAGCAAGCTGACCACTTGCTACATCTGATGGCTAGTGGATCCTGCTCCATACCAGCTGGGCTGATTTTGAAGCAGTGAAGGAGCACAAGCAACTAAGAGACGCTCACCATGTTGTTGACAGCCAAAGGTAGACTCTGTCTACCATACAAATGGTAGACTCTGCTCTAACACTGGCAAAGCTAGCCTCATGCCATGTGGGTATACAAGTTAAGACCCACTGGAAAACATTCAGGCTTGATGATGACAGTGCAACCCCCAATCTCAGCTCTATAGCCTCAACTCCCTTTTGTTAAATATTGTGAGTAAAGGTGTTCTGACTGCCTACAGAGCTGCTGGGGCTGGTGCCTGCCTAGATCCCCCAATAGTAGTAGTTTCTGGGAACCAGGAATCGCATAGACTTGGCTTTGCTCCAGTAAGCCCATTTATCAACCCACACCAATCCCGTACTGCTGATTTGGTTTGTACGTCTGTTAATTAGCATGAGCAGGCACTATGCTAGGCACAGGGGATAAAGTGGGAAAGAAGCCAGAACACAATTCCTGCTTTGAGGGGGGCATGTTTAGGGCATGAGATGGACATCAAATGAATATTACACAGTTTATCAGATTACGTGATAAATTCCCCAAGGAGGTTATAGGGCAAGGCCTTATGGGTCTTTTGAATACTAATTTTCTGTGCTTCCTATGGGTGCTTGGTCTTGCCTGGCTCTAAGTCCCAAGGCTATAGCTTTGACTACACCCATCAGTGTTGCTGTGGGCACTCCGGGAGGCTTCCCGGGCTGGTTTATTAATGGCCAGAGTACCAAGAAAGTCTACTACCAGTACGTTATTTGACACAGGAGTTGACCCCAAAGACCAGTAACCTGAGGCCAGGAACCAGTACTAATTGTCAAGCATGAAACTAGACACCATGACTTTACAAGAACCATCGAAGTCCTACTGCAGTAATGGATGATAGTCAAGTTCCCCTTATCCTAGAGCCCTTGGATTCATGAACTTGAGGAGGTCAAAAATCAACACTCTCTTCTTTTCCTTCTACACGATAGGCCACTCCTTCTCAGTGTCCTTTGCTGACTCCTCCTCTGCTTAGCCTTTTAACGTTGGGGTGCCCCAGAGTTCAATCTGTTTCCATCTTTTTACTATATACACATTCTCCCTAGGTGATCTTATGAAGTCCATGACTATAGATAACAACATATGCTGATGACCTCCAAATTTATGTTTTTAGCCCAGATTCACATCTCCAACTGCCTAACTGGCATCTCCATGTAGATATTTCTAAAGGCTTTTCAAACTTAGCAAGTCCAAAATTGAACGTTGATTTTTCCCCCCAAACACTGTTCCTTTTCCAGCCTTCCTTGGCTCAGTGACTGGCACCACCACTCCCCAAGTGGTTCAAGCCCCAAATATATGATTCATCCTAGGCTTCTTCCTTTCCTCAGTCCCCGTATCCATTTTATTAGAAGTCCCTTGAATTCGTCTCTAAATATATCCTAAGTCCAGCCTCCTTTCTCTATCTCTACCATCATCACCCTAGTCCCAGTCACCATCATCGCTTTCCTTTTCACTTACAATGGAGGCCCTCCCTCTTCTGCTTTTGCTTTCTTCCAATCCAGTCTCCACAACTGCAGCCAGTGATCTACCTTCAGTGACTATCCGTCATGTCATTCCTCTGCCTAAACCCATCCAGTTTTATCTAAAATGGGATTCAAAGTCTTTACCACAGTTTGGGAAACTCTTTACGATCTGCTTCTAACCCTCCCTTCCACCTCATCTTGTGCCACTACTTCTCCTCATTCACCATAATCTTGCTTTTTTTCTGTTCCTTGAACATACCAAGCTCTTTTCAGCCTCAGGGCTTTTGCACATACTGTTTCCTCTGTCTGGAATGCTCTTGGCCCCACACTTCATGTGCCATCCTGTCCTGCCTCAGAGAGGCCTGAAGTAGATATGCCCCTATTATTCTCTATCTCAACCTCTTATTTGTTTTCTTCATAGACCTCATTAGAACTTGCAATTATCTGTTGCTTCCTTTTTTATCTGTTTACTTGATTTTGAGTAGGGAGATTCTGTCCTCCCCACTAGAATGTGAACTCCCTGGGGGTCACCACCACTGCCAGTCGTACTTGGAACTTAAAATATAGGTTAACTAGGAAAAAGAAGTCATTTCCATCAGAATTATTACATTTATCAAATAATTACCAGGATTTCTTTCAACAAAAAGCTCTTCTTCAGCATCTAAAGTTATCTGATTTATAAATGCCTGATTCATTCCTAACTTTCCTGGCATTCTCCTATCCCAAAACAAATAACATATGTATTTTCACTTTATTTTATTTGGTGTGAAAATGAGAAAAATTTTGTGAGTGTATCAAGATGGGAAGGATCACCCTTTTTTATCCTTCTAATGACCTTCAAAGAAGGCAGTGTGGTATAACAGAAAGAACAGTCTCTGGCTTGCAGACGAATGGAAGAAATGGCCATCAGTCTCAGCTCTGCACCGATGATCTGTGTGACCTTGCTGAAGGTACTTGACTTCTCTGAGCCCCATTTTATACATGAGAGTATTAATACCTTAAGACAGTTATTTTAAAGATGAAGTAAGGTTAAGGTCTTATAAAGGTAACTGGCATGTGGTAGGTGAAAGTTCATTCTTTTTCCTTTAGGGTTAGTCACTGAGAAAAGCATTGCTTCTTCATTACTCTATTTTTATTATGTTTTTAGTTTTGTTTTTGTTTTTTTAAAATTTTAATAGTTTTTGTGGAGCAGGTGGTTTTTGGTTACATGGATAAGTTCTTTAATGGTGATTTTTGAGATTTTGGTGTACCCGCCACTCAAGCAGTGTACACTGCACCAAACATGTAGTCTTTTAGCTCTCACCTTCTTCCCCACTTCTCCCTGAGTCCCCAAAGTCCATTTTATCGTTCTTATGCCTTTTTGTCCTCATAGCTTAGCTCCCACTTATAAGTGAGAACATATGATATACGGTTTTCCATTCTTCAGTTACTTCACTTAGCACAATGGTCTCCAACTCCATCCAGGCTGCTACAAATGCCATTATTTCTTTCATTTTTATGGTTGCATTACTCTATGTTTAAATGGTATGTCCTAGGCTAACTACTTGATTTTTGCTTTGGGGTAATTTATGGCTCTTTGCAAAAATCAAATTCACCCCGCAAAGATATAGGTTTGTCACCACTGAAGAGATTCTTAAGACTATAGTGCACACTCTGAAGGTAGTCTCCAAAAAGAGGTCTCAAAAATATTTTCAATAGTGTCAGTATCACTGTGATAACTGGCCAGACCCCCTATGAGCTATACAGGTTCACATACACTTATTGAAATTAAAACAGCAGCATCCAGGCTTGTTACTTTCCAGGCATATCTTTTGATATGAGACCATCATTTCAAAGTGAATCTAACCCATATCATGCACTTAAAGATCCTCTTTCAATATGACTGCCTTTGTGGGAAGTATTTCAGGAGCAAAGACGCTGCACTGGCTAGCTCTTGGCAGACCCTATGGTCTGTTAATAGGACTAGTTCCTACACTGAGACCATCTTGAACTCAGGAGTGGCCTTGAGGCTAAAAGATAAAAGCAGACTTTAGAGAAGTTAATGAATGAATTCATGCTGGCAAATGTTTCTCTTGGGCCAGAACTCCCATTGATTCCTTTCACATTCCCTGTCCCTGTTTCTCAGAGGCCTCCAGTCACATATGACAAATGGCTGATCATCCAAGCGAAGTGACCTGCCATTCAATAAACTGTATCTCAACCAGTGTAGAAAGCAGCTCATTTTTCTCCTTAGGGATCTATTCTCCCTTCCTCTGTATGAATATCCCAAATGGGGTTCATTGAGGCCTTTACCTGTGCTGAGGGAAGACAAGCTCCTCTGATCTGCCTGCAGAATCTTTCTTTCCTGTAGAAAGATCTTGGAAAGGCTCTAAAAGTTTTATTACTTCAAGTTAGGCTTGGCCAAATTACTCACAAGTGCTGAATCCCCTTAGGGGTGTCAGCCTGAGGGAAGGAGACCTATTCAGATTGGGGACTGCATTGAGGCTGCCAACAAAGACCAATTAGTCTTGATTGTGCTGGTTGCGTTTGGAGGGTGAATGCCCTCAGACCACCAACTCATGCTACCAAAGTGCTCATCCCACCCAGGAGTCAGCTACTCTCCCTCAGTTCCCACTCGGGCTTCACATGACCTCTGGGTCAAACGCCTCTCTCTTGCCCTTGCTTTGGTTGCTGCTAGGTTGTGGATCGTGTGCTTGCTCCCAGCTGCATTCTTTTCCCACTCTGTCTGAAAGCTGGTCAGGTTTGTATGATTGTTGTGAGAGACTAAGCAATGTAACTCTCCTTGTGAAAATTCATGTGACTTTATTGTGACATATTTTACTTCTTAGTAGCCCAGACTATAAGCTTTATTTGCAGGAATTCAGATCTAATCTTTAGATTATAGCCATTTACAAGGTTCTACATTTCTGTAACTGGAAATATATTTAAGCAATGTGGTGATGACTTTCTCCCAAAGACCATTTATTGAGCACTTACAAAGTACAATTCAATGCATGGGGTTGGCTGTTTAAGACAAAACCTCTTCCTCTCCAAGAGCTCGCTGACAATAAAGGGTTAAAGCCAAGTACACAAATGATCATGTAACAATAGCTTAATTTCATTAAGCATTTATTATGTGCTAGCACTATGTTAAGTGCTACACATATTTTATTTAACCTTCACAAGTCCACAGCCTTTTATCTACAATTCTAAAGTACAAAGTTTTTAAAAACCCAAAGTTGACTCATATGATTTTTTCCAGAACCAATTTGGCAGTAAAAGCTGACCTGAACTGACATGAGGCTCCTTGTCATTTTAACCTACTTTGTGTAATTATTCATTTGTTTCACTGCAGAAGTACTAAGGTGTTTGCTTTCAAGGCAGTATCCCTTCTGAGGGATGTTTTGTAGTGTACAAAATGTGCGCTATACCATTTAAAATCCCCAAATCTTTGAATTCTAAAACTCTCATGTCCTCATGATTTGAGAATGAGGAAATAAAACTATTATTGTGTTCATTTTATAAATAATGAGACTGAGGCTCAGAGAAGTGATGCAACTTTCTCATAATCACACCACGAGAGATTAGAAGCATCAAGATTGAAACCCAATTTTGTCTGACCCCAGAGTCCACACTATAAACCACTGTGCAATACCAACCTCTCATCAGAAAACGGTGTAGCAACTATCACAGAAGAGGCTCAGGCTGAGGCTCCAGGGGATCTGATGAACAAAAGGGGACCTCTCAGTGGGGGGTTAGGAAAAGCTCCAAAAAGGAAATGTGCGTGTGGAACTGTAGCTTGAAGGAAAGAGAGGACTATGAAAAGGGGAAAGTAATCTACCCAAGGCACGTTTGGGTAAATAGCAAGTAGCCTTGTCTAGAGAGGGGAGAAGCTGGAAATCAGACTGAGAAGGTAGGTAGGGGCAGAGTAGGAAAAGCCAGGGTGACTAGAGTAAGGAGTCTGCGATGAGAAGCAGTTATGATCCCATGTGTATCCCAAAGCATATATTGGACATCATGTCATCCTGCCTCCATCCTGCCTTGGAGGAGGAAAGTGTGGAATGAATATCCCCATACTTTTTGACTGGCATTATTGTATTTATTTTTATTGAGCAAATTAACAGGGTAAATTGAAAAGGCAGCCAAGAAATTGAGGAGTCAAGAAGAGCAACAGTTATAAACATCTAGAATACAAGTATCTGTGCTGGGCTTTGTTGCTTCTTTGCAAGCAGAGAGTTAAAATTTAACCAGGACACTCATGCCTCACTGCAGCTGGCAGGGATTCAGTGGCAACCCGGCCGGCACCCACATGATAACTCACAATCCCCCTCCTGCGCTTAAACAACTCTTTCCTCCTCCTCTTATTTGGAATCCCAGTAAAGGTCACAGGGGAATACATCCATTATCAGGAATTTAAACCTAAAATCTTAGTGTGTTCTCTTTTGTCAAGAATAATCGAAGTTCTAAATTGATATTTGAGAAATCAGGTGCAGTTCATGAGTAGTGAATTGAGTGTGTCTAATTACATTTTATAGTCATTTAACCGCTGTTAATAATGTAATTTTGTGTTATGGCCAATTTGCACTGAATTACTTTAATAGCACATATTGTATTTATTTTCCTTTTGGTGAAACAGTAATCAAACACTAGGGAATCAAGTTGGACATGGAAATAAACGATTTATTATTTTTACAAATTAGAAGAACAGGGATTTTTGAAAAGAAAAGAGTAAATCCTATTATAAAACTAACAGTAGTCAAACACACCCAAATGCATTTGTTTTCTCAGGCATTCCTTTTCGTAAAAATAATAATAATTTAATGAGCACAATACATTTGTTTCCTATCCAAGTCTGTATTGTTTGATGTGCACCAAGTGTTTGCAAATATACATTTGGCTGACAAGCTAATGAGATTTCCCCCCCACCCCCAAATATCCTTCTCAAATGAAAAGGCCAGATTTCTAAGTTTCTGGTATATGAGTAAAAGAGACACAGCATTCATTTAAATAGACTCCACAAAGGAAACTTTCCAAGGTGAGGCTAGACTAGAAAAGCAGTGTAAAGACAGGACGGAATACAGCTTTAATAGAAGAAAAAGGCAAACAAGGTGAGCAGGTATTTCTCCCACAAATTAGAAGAAACTTCTATGTGAGATCTTTATTAGGGTAAAAAGAAGGGTCAATCCTGGACCCCCCCCCCGCCCCCAAAATGGTGGGATAATTGGAACGATACCTTATGAAAGGCCTGCTCTACATTTCCCATTCACTTTAAGCACTTGAAGACCCAAGCATCTAATACTGTGCCCATATGGAAGTGTTTTCGGCAGCCCACATGGATCAATGCCCTTTGTATTTGAAGCAAGCTACAAGAGTAGAACAGAAAGGAATTCTCTCTGGCTCTGGGATACTGGCTGCCATCACTCCATCCAGGACTTGACTTAGCCTTTTCTGCCTTTGCCCACTCGCTTCTTAGAGCCTCTGTGGGAAGAACTACAAATGGATGGCCTTCCCTCCAGGAGAGCCACAGTTATTTTGCAATCTGCCAATAGTAGGAGGCTAATTTCATCTCCACTGTTTCTCAGGCCCTAGTGATTGGGGCAATGTTGTGCCAAGTGGGGGAGAGGTGGTGGGAGAGTTCCACCCCAGGTGCAGGCAATAAGGAGGAGAGGGCGGCACTGCCTGTGGTGAATTTAAAAACAATAATAAAACGAACTCAAAGTCTGTCTTCTTTTCATGCTCATCATGTCCTAGCCATCCTAAACAATGTCAGTGATAAAATCCTTCTTCCTGCGGGGTTGCCTGCTCCCACTGCTGCTGTTCTCACGTGGGTATTCCATTGGGTTGTGGGTGGGGGTGGGGCTCTGAGCCCTCGCACTGTGGGACAGTTACTGGCCCCCAAGCCCTCCAGGCTGTACCCCTCTCTTGTAAAGGTGGGCATTATTATATTATTTGCAACTAGCATCAAAGTCACTCTCCTGTAGGTCTCCTGCTGGTCCTGATTAGCAGCTGCAAACTTCTGTACCCATGTTCTTTAGCCTTTGCAGGGCTCTTCTCATCACTGCTGTTGCTCTTGCCAGTGTGTGGGTGGGTTCTCTTCCTGCCAATGTTTGCAGCTCTTTATTAGCTTCGTAAAGGGTGTTGTGGCTCTTTGAGTTGACAGAGCCTTCTGTTGAAAAATTTGGGACAAGTTGCCAAGGGCTGGCTTGAGGGCATTTAAGTGACACCACCTGATGTCTTACTTCTGCCAACAGTCAGCCACTGTCCCCAGCCAAAGCACATGGCCTTTGGATCTTTCGTGCTTCAGGGTGAATGCTTTCCTTACCCAGAGCACTAGTCTTAGAAGTTAGTGGATAAAGGGATAGACTTGAGGCTTAATCCTGGGGTCCTGGAGACTAACGCCAAAGGTACGGTTCTTTTCACCTGACCAATCCTTCAGGGCTGTTAGGACAGGGTTCAAGATTTGACTGTGTGTGTCGAGGGATGGGGATTGAGGGACAGTACCTATGCTTGAGTCAAGGAGCATCTAAACCAATGCAACTGCTTCTATAGTCCATAGAAATACAGAGACTGAGTTATCTCAACAAGATCTGGCATGGGATTCCTTAGTACACCTTCACTACAATAGATGGTCTCCTTTTTCTTAATCTGTTTTTGGAAAATGGATCCCTTTGAGAATCTGATGTAAACTCTGCATGCTTACCTCAGAAAAATGCACACCTCTACATATGTCCAGAATTTTCTATACCACTTAATTGATTTCAGTGATTCAGGTTGTCTATAAATTTCAGGTTATGAAGTACTCTAGCAAGTCTTCCTGCTCTTACTGCATCACTCTGTCCAGAAAAATATCCAGGACCCTCTTCTCCATTAAAAACAGGAGGCACAAAGCCTAGTGTCCACAATAATTTTAGGAACTCATGAAAACGTCTTAATTTATTTTAAAATCAGAAGAAAAACTTTGGACTATTACATCAAAGAAAATGTTTTAATATATAATAAAACATATTCATCTTTATAACAGTGCAGTAGTAAAACATAAGTTTTATATTTTTATATATCTGGATGCTCCAATGGTGGGTGCCCTTTATATTTTTATGGAGGAAGAGGCCCATAAAGTTATAAGCATTTAGGATTGATGAAAGTCATAATGCAGCCCAGAAAAGACCTCTTGCAGTATTGTGGAGACAAAGGATAGACAAAATTGTTGTGCATGCACACCTCTCCATGCAAGGAGACAAGGGACCTGTACTACCTTCTCATGAGGGTGGTAGAAGAGCACAGCATTTAAAATTGGGGGATGTGAATTCCAATCGTGGCTCAGCCGCTGACTGCTTGTGGGACTTTGAGAGAGTTATCTCACCTCTGATTTTCTTCATCTGCTAACTGGATTTAAATCTAAAAAGCTCTATCTGGACCCCACTCGGGTGTCTAATACTCTGGTATATAATAAGAAAACATATGTTGAAAAGTGCTTCATAAACCTTAAAGTACACGAGATTGTAATTATTAGCATGACAATCCCAGACTGGAAGCATTAGTGACAGAAGCCACTCTAAAGTGAGTGGCATGTCTACTCTTGCTGTTGATGAAGCTCACAGATCCCCAGGATAGTGGAGAAAGGGATGTTTCTGGAAGTAATGGCTAGAGATACAAACCCACAATCCAATTCAGGTAACTGAGTATAAATGTGATTGTAAAGTAGCAAAGCTAACTTTTAGACGGAGGTAACATTTTTTGAATCTTATCTAAATAAATACTGTTCTTCTAAGTATTCATCCTGAATGGTTATACACTATTCCTACCCATGCTAGCTATCAAATAACTTTAATAACTCTTTTGGGAATTGTCTTCAGGTCTAGATTATAAACTCCATGCAAAAATTATTGTCATATATAAAACTGGATTTAAAATTGGAAGATCTAGTTTCATGCTCCAGCTCTGCTGTTAATCAGACTGGATCAAAACAAAAACAAAAACAAAAACCAGGCACATGAGCTGGAAGCTGCCCACTGACTAGGCCATTTCTTTTCAGCCCATAGGCCCTGATTCACCTCTTTGATTTCTGTGTAGTCTTAAAGACCTATCAATTTACTTTGTGATCTAGACAGTGAACAGGGCTGGTAGCAGCAGCAGCAGCAGCAGCAGCTACCATAAAGGGCTTAAAATCATGAGAAACAGCAGGAGTTGCTCTACTTATATCAGAAAAAAAATAGCTTTTAAGGCAAAAACTATAAGAAGGGACAAAGAAGGTCACTATGTAATGATTAAGGGGTCAATTCAGCAAGAGAATATAACAATTTTTAAATATATATGCACCAAACACTGGGGCACCCAGATATATAAAACAAATATTATTAGAGCTAAACAGAGACATAGACCCCAATACAATAATAGCTGAAGATTTCAATACCCCACTTTCAGCACTGGACAGATCTTCCAGATAGAAAATCAACAAAGACACATCAGACTCAATCTGCACTACAGACCAAATGGATTTAATAGATATTTACAGGACATTTCATCCAAGGGAGGCAGAATACATATTCTTTTCCTCAGCACATGGATCATTCTCAAGGATACACCATGTTAGGTCACAGAACAAGTTATAAAATGTTGAAAAAAATAGAAATAGGCCAGGTGCAGTCACACACACCTGTAATCCCAGCACTTTGGAAGGCCCAGATGCTCAGATCACTTGAGCTCAGGAGTTTGAGACAAGCCTGGACAACATGGCAAAACCTCATGTCTACAAAGGAATACAAAACATTAGCCAGGTGTGATAGTGCACACCTGTAGTCTGCACTATCTGGGAGGCTGAGGTGGGCAGATCACCTGAGCCTGGGAAGTTGAAGCTGCAGTAAGTCATGATTTCACTGCTGCACTCCAGCCTGGGTGACATAGTGAGACCCTGTCTCAAAATAAAAATTGAAATAATATCAAGCATCTTCTCTGACCACAATAGAATAAAACTAGAAATTAATAGTGAGAGGAATTTTGGAAACTACACAAGCACATGGAAATTAAACAATATGCTTGTGAATGACTAGTGGGTCAATGAAGAAGTTAATAAGGAAATTGAAAAAAATTTTGAAACAAATAATAATGCAAACACAACATATCAAAACCTATGGCATAGAGCAAAAGCAGTACTAAGAGGAAAGTTTATAGCTAGAAATGCCTACGTTAACAAAGAGAAAAAATTTCAAATGAACAATCTAATAACGCAACTTAAAGAACTAGAAAAGCAAGAGCAAATCAAACCCAAAATTAGTAGAAGAAAATAAATAATAAAGATCAGAGCAGAAATAAATAAAATTGAAATTTTAAAGAAAGTACAAAATATCAATGAAACAAAAGTTGATTTTTTGAAATGTTAAACAAAATTGACAAACATTTAGCCAGACTAAGAAAAAAAAAGAGAGAAGATCCAAGTAAATAGAATCAGAAATGAAAAAGGAGACATTACAACTGATACTGCAGAAATTCAAAGGATCATTAGTGGCTACTATGAGCTACTGTATGCCAATAAATTGGAAAATCTAGAAGAAATGGACAGATTTCTAGACACATACAACCTATCAAGATTGAACCATGAAGAAATACAAAACCTGAACAGACTAATAAGAAGTAATGAGATTGAAGGTATAATAAAAAGTGTCATCGGCCGGGCGCGGTGGCTCAAGCCTGTAATCCCAGCACTTTGGGAGGCCGAGACGGGCGGATCACGAGGTCAGGAGATCGAGACCATCCTGGCTAACACGGTGAAACCCCGTCTCTACTAAAAAATACAAAAAACTAGCTGGGCGAGGTGGCGGGTGCCTGTAGTCCCAGCTACTTGGGAGGCTGACGCAGGAGAATGGCGTAAACCCGGGAGGCGGAGCTTGCAGTGAGCTGAGATCCGACCACTGCACTCCAGCCTGGGTGACAGAGCGAGACTCCGTCTCAAAAAAAAAAAAAAAAAAAGTGTCCCAGTAAAGAAAATCCTGGAAACTGATGGCTTCACTACTGAGTTCTACCAAACATTTAAAGAAGAATTAATACCACTCCTGTTCAAACTATCCTGAAAAATAGAGGAGGAGGAGGGAATTCTTCCAAACTCATTCTACAAGGCCAGTATTACCCTTACACCAAAACCAAGCAAAGACACATCAAATAAAACTACAGGCCAATATCTCTGATGAATATTGATGCAAAAATCCTCAACAAAATACTAGCAAGCCAAATTCAACAATACATTAGAAATATCATGTACCATGACCAAGTGGGGTTTGACCCTGGAATGCAAAGATGGTTCAACATATGCAAATCAATTAATGTGATACATCACATCAAAAAAAAGATGGGTAAAAACCAAAGGATCATTTCAATTGATGCTGAAAAAGCATTTGATAAAATTCAATATCCCTTCATGATAAAAACCCTCTAAAAACTGAGGATAGAGAGAACTTAATGCAACATAATAAAAACCATATATGACAAGCTCATAGATAGTACCATACTGCATGGGGAAAAATGGAAATCCTTTCCTCTAAGATCTGGAACATGCCAAGAATGCCTACTGTAACCACTGTTATTCAATATAATACTGGAAGTCCTAGTTACAACAATCAGACAAAAATATATATATATATATAAAGGGCATCCAAACTGGCAAGTAAGAGGAGAAATTATCCTTGTTTGTTGATGATATGATCATATACTTGGAAAAACCTGAAGACTCCACAGGAAGACTATTAGAACTGATAAATAAATTCACTAAAGTTGTAGGATACACAATCAACATACAAAAATCAGTAGCATTTCTATATGCCAAGAGGGAACAATGTGAAAAAGAAACAAAAAAGCAATTGCATTTACAATAGCCACACATAGAATTGAAAACCTAGAAATTAATTTAACCAAAGAAGTAAAATATGTCTATAATGAAAACTGTAAAACACGGTGAAAGACATTGAAGAAGACACCAATAAATGGAAAAACATTCCATGTTCATGGACTGGAAGAATCAATATTGTTAAAATGTTCATAGTACCCAGAGCAATCTACAGATTCATTGCAATCCCAATGACATTCTTCGCAGAAATAAAAAAGAAAATCCTAAAATTTTTATAGAACCACAAAAGACCCAGAATAGCCAAAGTTATCCTAAGCAAGAAGAACAAAGCTGAAGGAATCACATTACCTTACTTCAAATTATGTTACAGAGCTACATTAACTATAACAACATGGTACTGGCATAAAAACAGACACATAGACCAATTGAGCAGAATAGAGAAAATAGAAACAAATCCACATACCTACAGTGAACTCATTTTTGACAAAACTGTCAAGAACATACACTGGGGAAAAGACAGTTTTTTCAATAAATGGTGATGTGAAAACTGGATATCCATATGCAGAAGAATGAAACTGGACCCTTTCTCTTGCCATATACAAAAATGAAAAAAACATGTATTAAAGACTTCAGTCTGGAACCTCAAACTATGAAACTAGTACAAGAAAACATTGGGGACAATCTCCAGGACATTGGTCTGGGCAAAGATTTCTTGAGCAATACCTCACAAGCATAGGCAATCAAAGCAAATATAGACAAATGAGATCACATCAAGTTAAAAAGCTTCTGCATAACAAAGGATACAATCAGCAAAGTGAAGACACAACCCACAAAATGGGAGAAAATATTTGCAAACTACCCATCTGACAGGGCATTAGTAACCAGAATATACAAGGAGCTCAAACAAGTCTATAGGAAAAAGTCTAATAATGTGATAAAAAATGGGCAAAAGATTTGAATAGACATTTCTCAAAAGAAGATGCATGAATGGCAAACAGGCATATGAAAAGGTGCTCAACATCATGATTATCAGAGAAATGCAAATCAAAACTACAATGAGATATCATCTAATCCCAGTTAAAACGGATTATATCCAAAAGACAAGCAATAGCAAATGCAGGCGAGGGTGTGGAGAAAAGGGAACTCTTGTACACTGTTGGTGGCAATGTAAATTAGTGCAGCCACTATGGAGAACAGTTTGGAGGTCCCTCAAACAACTAAAAAGAGAGGGAAATGTCGACTGTGCTGGTGGGAATAGACATGCCTGCAGTGAAGAAGCAGAAGCTGAGCAGTGACGAGACCAGCAACCCTCACCTCTCTGGAGAGGAGAAAGATGGCGCTGTCAGTAGAAAGTGGTACAATCACTGAACACCCTGATACACCTATAAACATGCCAAATGCACCTGGAAGGCAAAGTTGGGGAAAGGGAAAATGGAAGTCAAAGAAATGCAAATATGCTTTCAAATGTGTAAATAGTCTAAAGGAAGATCATAACCAACCACTGTTTGGAGTTCAACTTAATTGGCACAGTAAAGAAGAAGATCCATTACTATTAGGAACTGTAGGAAGCGACAGAGTTACCTTGTGTGAATGTCGTTGACAAGGAGAAATTTGGTTGTTGCCATCTTACATGGATGCTGATGCTGATGAAAACTTTTACACTTGTGCATGGACCTATGATAGCAATAGAAGCATAACTGGGATGATTAATCCCATAACAATGCAGTGTAAAAAGCACTATGTTGGCCGCAGAAATGCTATCAATGAGCTGAAATTCCACCCTAGAGATCCAAATCTACTCTTGTCAGTAAGTAAAGATCATGCTTTATGATTATGGAATATCCAAATGGACACACTGGTGGCAATATTTGGAAGCACAGAAGGGCACAGAGTTGAAGTTCTAAGCCCTGGTTGTGATCTTTTGGGTGAAAAAATAAAGTCCTGTGGTATGGATCACTCAAACTTTGGTGGATCGATTCAAAGAGAATGATGAATTCAATTAAGAAATCTTATGATTATAACCCAGATAAAACTTACAGGCCATTTAATTATCAAAAATCAATTTTCTGATTTTTCTATCAGAGACATACATAGGAATTATGTTGATTGTGTGTGGTGGTTAGGTGATTTGATACTTTCTAAGTCTTGTGAAAACGCAGTTGTGTTGGAAACCTGGCAAAATGGAAGGTGATATAGATACAATTCAACGTGGCGAGTCTAATGTGACTATTCTTGGGTGATTTGATTGTAGCCAGTGTGATATTTGGTACATGAGATTTTCCATGAATTTCTGGCAAAAGATGCTTACACTGGGCAATCAAGTTGGAAAATTTTATGTTTGAAATTCAGAAGTATAAGATCCTCATAAAGCCAAATGTACAACACTAACTCATCATAAATGTGATGCTGCTATTTAACAAACCAGTTTTAGCAGGGATAGCAGCATTCTTATAGTTGTTTGTGATGATGCCAGTATTTGGCGCTGGGTTTAACTTTGATAAAATACTTTCACCTAATCAAAATTAGAGTGTATTGTCTGTGTAAAATAGAATTGATGTAGTTTGCTAGTAAGGGCACATAGAGCATTTAGAATTGTCTTTCGGCATTCAATCAGGTTGAGCTGAATGTAGTGATGTTTACACTGTTTACATTCTTTGTACTGTCTTCCTGCTCAGATTCTACTGCTTTCTAATAAAAATCTGTTTTTGTAAAGCTGTGTGTTACTTTTGTTATTTTCATTGTGATGAAAAAAAGTTGAAAGTGTCACTATAAAGCAACCACACAAACAAGCCAACATCATAACCAGCTAACAACAAAATGACAAAATCAAATCCACACATATCAATACTAACCTTGAATGTAAATGAAATAAATGCCTCACTTAGAAGGAACAGAGTGACAAACTGGATTAAAAACAAACCAACCAACAAACAAACAAACACAAGACCCAGTGCTATGCTATCTTCAAAAAACCCATTTCACATGTTATGACACCCAGGGGCTCAAAATAAAGGGATGGAGGAACATCTACCTAGCAAATGGAAAACAGAAAAAAGCAGGGATTGCAATCTTAATTTCAGACAAAACAGACTTCAAACCAACAAAGATCAAAGAAGGGCATTACATAATGGTAAAGGGTTTGATTCAACACAGAGACATAACTATCTTAAATATATATTATATATGCACTCAACACAGGAGAACCCAGATTTATAAAGCAAGTTCTTAGAGATATACAAAGAAACATAGACTCCCACTCAATAATAATGGGAGACTTCAACACTCCAGTTACAGTATTAGACAGATCACTGAGGAAAAAAAAAAAAAAAAACCCCAAAGATATTCAGGACCTGAACTCAATCTTGGACCAAGTGAATCTGATAGACCTCTATAGAACTCTCCACCCCAAAACAACAGAATATACATTCTTCTCATCACCACATGGCACATACTGTAAAATTAACCACATAATTTGACATAAAACAATCCTCAGCAAATGCAAAAGAACTGAAATAAAGAACTGAAATAATAGCAAATACACGCTCAGACCACAGTACAATAAAAATAGAAGCCAAGACTAAGAAAATCACTCAAAACATACAATTACATGGAAATTAAACAACATGGTTCTGAAGGACTTTTGGGTAAATAATGAAATTAAGGCAGAAATCAAGAAGTTCTTTGAAACTAATGAGAACAAAGAGACCATGTACCAGAATCTCTGGGGTGCCGCAGAACCAGTGTTAAAAGGGAAATTTGTAGCACTAAATGCCCACATCAAAAAACTATTAGAAAGACCTCAAATTAACAATCTGACATCACAACTAAGAGAACTATAGAACCAAGAGCAAACCACAAAGCTAGCAGAAGACAAGAAATAACCAAGATCAGAGTAGAACTGAAGGAGGTAGAGACACAAAGAAACCTCCAAAAATCACTGAATCCAGGAGCTGCTTTTTTTCTGGAAAAAAAAAGAATAAAATATATAGACCACTAACTAGACTAATAAAGAAGGAAGGAGAGAAGAATCAAATAGATACAATTAAAAATGATAAGGAGGATATCACCACTGACCCCATAGAAATACAAACAACCATCAGAGAATACTATAAACAACTCTATGTACATACACTAGAAAATCTAGAAGAAATGGATAAATTCCTGGGCACATACATGCCCCCAAGACTGAACCAGGAAGAAGCTGAATGCCAGAATAGATCAATAACAAGTTCTGAAATTGAGGCAGTAATAGTGTACCAACCAATAAAAGCCCAGGACCAGATGGATTTACAGTTGAATTCTACCAGAGGTACAAAGAAGGTCTGGTATAATTCCTACAGAAACTATGACAAAAAACTAAGAAGGAGTGATTCCTCCCTAACTTATTCTATGAGGCCAGCATCATCCTGATACCAAAACCTGGTGAAGACACAACAGAAAAACAAAACTCCAATATCCCTGATGAACATCAATGCAAAATGCTCAACAAAGCACTTGCAAACTGCACCAAGCCACACATCAAAAAGCTAATCCACTGTGATCAAGTAGGCTTCATACCAGGGATGCAAGGTTGGTTCAATATATGCAAATCAATAAATGTGATTCATCATATAAACAGAACTAAAACATCAAAAAGGTAATCCACTGCGATCAAGAAGGCTTCATACCAGGGAAGCAAGGTTGATTCAGTATATGCAAATCAATAAATGTGATTCATCACATAAACAGAACAAAAAGCAAAAACCACATGACAAAGTTTTCAATAAAATTCAACATTCCTTCATGTTAAAAACTCTCAGTAAACTAGGTCTTAAAGGAACATACTTCAAAAGAATAAGAGCCACCTGTGAGAAACACACAGCCAACATCATACTGAATGGGCAAAAGCTGGAAGGATTCCCCTTGAAAATGGGCACAAGACAAAGATGCCCCCTCTCACCACTCATACTCAACATAGTATTGGATGTCTTAACCAGAGCAATCAGGCAAGAGAAAGAAATAAAGGGCACCCAACTAGGAAGAAAGGAAGTAAAAGTATTTTTCTTTGCAGATGACACGATTCTACATCTAGAAAATCCCATAGTCCTAGCTCAAAACCTCCTTCAGCTGACAAACAGCTTCAGAAATGTTTCAGAATACAAAATCAATGTGCAAAAATCACTAGCATTTCTATACGTCAACAACAGCCAAGCTGACAGCCAAATCAGAAAGGCAATCAATCCCATTCACAATTGCCACAAAAGAATAAAATACCTAGGAATACAGCTAACCAGGGAGGTGAAATATCTCTGCAATCAGAAGTACAAAACACTGCTCGGAGAAATCAGAGAAGACACAAACAAATGGAAAAACATTCCATGCTCATGAAGAGGATGAATTAATATCATTAAAATGGCCATACTGCCCAAAGCAAATTACAGATTCAATGCTATTCCTATAAAACTACCAATGACATTCTTCACAGAACTAGGAAAAAAAAAAAAAAAAAAAACTGTTGTAAAATTGATATGGAACCAAAAAAAAACCCTAATAGCCAAGGCAGTCCTAAGCAAAAATAACAAAGCTGGAAGCATCAAGTTATCCGACCTCAAACTGTACTGCAGAGCTACAGTAACCGACACAGCATAGTACTGGTACAAAAACATGCACTTAGACCAATGGAACAGAATAGAGAGCCCAGAAATAGGGCCACACATATATGACCATCTGATTTTTGACAAAGCTGACAAAAACAAGCAATGGGGAAAATACTCCCCATTCAATAAATGGTGCTGGGATAACTGGCTAACCACATGCAGAAGATTGAAACTGAGCCCTTTCCTTACACCATATACAAAAATCAACTCCAGATGGATTAAAGACTTAAACGTGAAGCCCAAGTTTATAAAAACCTTGGAAGACAACCTAGACAATACCATCCTGGACATAGGAATGGGCAAAGATTTATTGACAAAGGTGCCAAAAGCAATTATGACAAAAGCAAAAATTGATAGATGGGATCTAATTAAGCTAAAGAGCTTCTACACAGCAAGAAACTATCAACAGTGTAAACAGACAACCTCCAGAATGGGAGAAAATATTGACAAACTATGCATGTAACAAAGGTCTAGTATCCAGCATGCATGAGGAACTTAGAAGAATTTACAAGAGAAAATCAAAAAACAAACAACCCCATTAAAAATTGGGCAAAGGACATGAACAGACACTTTCATAAAGAAGACATACATATGAACAACAAGCACTTGCAAACAGCTCAATATCACTGATCATTAGAGAAATTCAAATCAAAACCACAATAAGATACCATCTCACACCAGTCAGAATGGCTACTATTACAAAGTTAAAAAAAAAAAAAAAAAAAAAAAAAAAAAAAAACAGACATTGGCAATGTTGCAGAGAATAGGGAAAACTTACATGCTGTTAGTGGGAGTATAAATTAGTTTCACCACTGTGGAAAGCAGTATGGTAATGTCTCAAAGAGTTAAAAACAGAACTACCATTTGGCCCAGCAATCCCATTACTGGGTATATACCCAGAAGAATACAAATAATTCTACCATAAAGATGCATGCACACGAATGTTCATTACAGCACTATTCACAACAACAAAGACATGGAGTCAACCTGAATGTCATGAATGACAGACTGGATAGAGAAACTGTGGTACATATATACCATGGAATACTATGCAGCCATGAAAAAGAATGAGATCATGTCTTTTGTAGGAACATGGATGGATCTGGAGGCTATTATCCTTAGCAAACTAATACAGGAACAGAAAACCAAATACCACATGTTCTGACTTATAAGTGGGAGCTAAATGATGACAACTTATGAACACAAAGAAGAGAATAACAGACACTGGGGTCTATTTGAGGGTGGAGGGTGGAAGGAGGGACAGGTTCAGAAAAGATAACTATTGAGTACTGGGTTAATACCTGGGTGATAAAATAATCTGTACAACAAACTCCTATGACAGAAGTTTACCTATAGAATAAATCTTTACATCTACCCCCACATCTAAAGTTTTAAAAAGAAAGAAAGAAAAATAAATAAATAAATAAAATAAAAATTGAGCTACCACATGATCCAACAATCCCACTTCTGGGTACATACCCAGAAGAAAGGAAATCAGTATATCAAAAAGATATCTGCACTCCTATGTGTGTTGCAGCACTGTTTACAATAGCTAAGATTTGCAAGCAACCTAAGTGTTTATAAACAGATGAATGAATAAAACGTGGTACATATACACAATGGAATACTATTCAGCCATAAAAAAGAGTGAGATGCTGTCATTTGCAACCACATGGATGAAACTAGAGATCATGATGTTAAGTGAAATAAAGTAGGCACAGAAAGACATACATCTCATGTTCTCACTTATTTGTGGCATCCAGAAATCCAAGCAATTAGACCCATGGAGATAGAAGAACAGAGGCTGGGAAGGGTGGTAGGGGGTTGGAGAGGGAGGTAGGAATGGTTAACAGGTACAAAAAAATAGAAAGAATGAATAAGACTTACCATTTTATGGCATAATAGAGTGACTATAGTCAATAAAAACTTAATTGTACGTTTAAAAATAACTAAAAGAGTGTATTTAGATTATTTGTAACCTCAAAGGATAAGTGCTTGAGGAGATGGACACCCAATTCTCCACAGTGTGATTATTACACATTGCATGCCCATATCAAAACATCGCATGTACCCCATAAATGTACACACCTAGTATGTATCCACAAGAAATAAAAATGAAATAATAAAAACAATAATACATAAAATAAAATCATGAGCAGCTTTTGTTTTGGCAGAACTGGTACCCCACTTTCAGCTGTGCAAAGACAACAATCACTACTTTAATTCCAAGTAGTGGTAAAGGAGTGCTTCATTTTGGGACTCCCTGCTAACCAATCACAAGTACATATTTTGCCAGGCTGGATACCAACAACCTTACTAACGTTGTGGTCAGCAATGCCCTGTCAAACCAAGTGACAGCCTCTACTTTTGCTTTGACTCTGTGACTACCTCTGCCACTCAGTCTTTGGCAAGCCCAGGGTTCTTTTTTTTAATTGCATAAGTCCAATTTTATTTTATTCTAATTTTATTTTATTCAAATGATTTTTGGAGAACAGATGGTGTCTGGTTACATGAGTAAGTTTTTTAGTGGTGATTTCTGAGATTTAGGGGCACCCATCACCTGAGCAGTGTACACTGTACCCAATTAGTAGTCTTTTATTCTTCACCCTCCTCCGACCCTTTCCCCCAAGTCTCTAAAGTCCATTGTATCATTCTTGGTCATGAATTCTTTGCCTAAGCCAACCTCTAGAAGGATTTTTCCAATGTTATCCTCTAGAATTTTTATGGTTTCAGGGCTTAGATTTAAGTCTTAGATCCACCTTGAGTTGTTTTTTTTGATACGATGAGAGATGAGGATCCGGTTTCATTCTTCTATATGTGGCTTGCCAATTATCTCAGCACAATTTGTTGAATAGGGTGTCATTTCCCCAATTTACGTTTTTGTTTGCTTTGTTAAAGAGCAGTTGACTGTAAGTATTTGGCTTTATTTTCTGCATTCTCTACTGTGTCGCACTCGTCTATGTGCCTATTTTTTATACCAGCACCGTGCTGTTTTGGTGACTATGGCCTTATAGCATAGTTTGAAGTGGGGTAATGTAATGCCTCCAGATTTATTCTTTTTGCTTAGTCTTGCTTTAGCTATGCAGGCTCTTTTTTGATTCCATATGAGTTTTAGGATTGTATTTATTAGTTCTGTGAAGAATGATGGTGGTATTTTGAAGGGAATTGCATTGAATTTATAGATTGCTTTAGGCAGTATGGTCATTTTCACAATATTGATTCTACCCATCCATGAGCATGGAATGTGTTTCCATTTGTTTGTGTCATCTATCATTTCTTTCAGCAGTGTTTCATGGTTTTCTTTGTAGAAGTCTTTTACCTCCTTGGTTAAGTATATTCGTAAGTAGTTTATTTTATTTTTTGCAACTATTGTAAAAGGGGTTGACTTCTTGATTTGATTCTTAGCTTGGTTGCTGTTGGTATATAGCAAAGCTACTAATTTGTGTGTATTAATTTTGTATCTTGAAACTTTGCTGAATTCTTTGATCAGTCCTAGGAGCTTTTTGGATGAGTCTTTAGGATTTTCTAGGTATACGATCATATCATCAGCAAACAGTGACAGTTTGCCTTCCTCTTTATGGATTTGGATGTCCTTTATTTCTTTCTCTTGTCTAATTGCTTTGGCTAGGAATTCCAGTACAATGTTGGGTAGAAGTGATGAAAGTGGGAATCCTTGTCTTGTTCCAGTTCCCAGGGGAATGCTTTCAACTTTTCCCCATTCAGTATAATGTTGGCTGTGGGGTTGTCATAGATGGCTTTTATTACCTTAAGGTATGTCCCTTGTATGCCAATTTTGCTGAAGGTTTTAATCATAAAAAGTTGCTAGATTTTGTCAAATGCTTTTTCTGCATCTATTGAGATGATCGTGTGATTTTGTTTTTAATTCTGTTTATATAGTGTATCACATTTATTGACTCGTGAATGTTAAAATATCCTTGCATCCCTGGTATGAAACCCACTTGATCATGGTGGATTATCTTTTTGATATGCTACTGGATTCTGTTAGCTAGTATTTTGTTGAGGATATTTGCACCTATGTTCATCAGGAATATTGGTCTGCAGCTTTCTTTCTTTGTTATGTCCTTTCCTGATTTTGTAGTACAGTGATACTGGCTTCATAGAGTGATTTGGGGAGTATTCCCTCTTTCTCTATCCATTTGAATAGTGTCAATAGGATTGGTATCGATTCTTCTTTGAATGTCTGATGGAGTTCAGCTGTGAATCCGCCTGGTCCTGCACTTTTTTTGTTGGTAACTTTTAAATTAACATTTCGATCTCACTGTTTGTTATTGGTCTATTCAGAGTTTCTATATCTTCCTGGTTTAATCTAGGAGGGTTGTATATTTTCAGAAATTTATCTATCTCCTCTATGATTTCTAGTTCATGTATGATATGGTTTGGCTGTGTCCCCATCCAAATCTCACCTTGAACTGTAATAATCCCCATGTGTCAAGGGCAGGGCCAGGTGGAAATAATTGAATCATGGGGGCAGTTTCCCTCATACTGTTCTCATGGTAAATGAATAATTCCCATGAGATCTGATGATTTTATAAATGGGAGTTCCCTTGCACATGCCCTCTTGCCTGCCACCATGTAAGATGTGCCTTTGCTCCTCCTTCGCCTTTCACCATGATTGTGAGGCCTCCCCAGTCATGTGGAACTCTGAGTCCATTAAACCTCTTTTTCTTTAGAAATTACCCAGTCTCATTAAGAAAATGTGGCACATATACACCATGGAATACTATGCAGCCATAAAAAAGGATGAGTTCATGTCCTTTGCAGGAACATGGATGAAGCCAGAAACCATCATTCTCAGCAAATTATCACAAGGACAGAAAATCAAACACCACATGTTCTCACTCATAGGCGGGAATTGAACAATGAAAGCACTTGAACACAGGGCAGGGAACATCACATACCAGGGCCTATCAGGGAATGGGGGACTGGGGGAGGGATAGCATTAGGAGAAATACTTAATGTAAATGATAAGCTGATGGGTGCAGCAAACCACCATGGCACATATATGCCTATGTAACAAGCCTGCACATTGTGCACATGTACCCTAGAACTTAAAGTATAATAAATAAAAAAAAAAAATTAAATTAACAAAAAAAAGAAATTACCCAGTCTCAGGCATGTCTTTATTAGTGGCATGATAACAGACTAATACAATGTACATAAAGGTATTCACAGAAACCTTGAACAATACTTTGTATTTCTGTGGTATCAGTTGCAATATCTCCTGTTTTCATTTCAAATTAAGCTTATTTCGAGCTTCTCTCTTCTTTTCTTGGTTAGTGCCACTAATGGTCTATCAATTTTACTTATCTTTTCAAAGAACCAGTTTCATATATCTTTTTATTTTTTTGTTTCAGTTTCATTTAGCTCTGCTCTGATCTTTATTATTTCTTTTCTTCTGCTGGGTTTGGGTTTGGTTTGTTCTTGTTTCTCTAGTTCCTTGAGGTGTGACCTTAGATTGTCTATTGTTGCTCTTTCAGATTTTTTTTTTTTTTTTTTTTTTTTTTTTTTTTGAGATACAGTCTCACACTGTCGCCCAGGTTGGAGTGCAATGGTGCGATCTCAGCTCACTGCAACCTCCGCCTCACAGGTTCAAGCAATTCCCCTGCCTCAGCCTCCTGTGTATCTGGGATTAGAGGCACCGCTACCATGCCTAACTAATTTTTTTGTATTTTTAGTAGAGACGAGGTTTCACTATGTTGGCCAGGCTGGTCTCAAACTCCTGACCGTGTGATCCACCTGTCTTGGCCTCCCAAAGTGCTGGGATTACAGGCATGAGCCACCATGCCCAGCCTCTTTCAGACTTTTTGATGTAGGTATTTACTGCTATGAATTTTCCTCTTGCACTGCTTTTGCTGTATCCCAGGGGTTTTGATTGGTTGTGCCATTATTACGTAGTTCAAAGAATTTTTAAATTCCCATCTTGATTTCATTGTTGACTCAATGATCATTCGGGAGCAAGTTATTTAATTTCCATGTATTGGCATGGTTTTGAGGGTTCCTTTTGCAGTTGATTTCCAATTTTATTCCACTGTGGTCTGAAAGAATACTTGCTATAATTTTATTTTCTTAAATTTGTTGCGACTTGTTTTGTGGCCTATCATATGGTCTATCTTGGAGAATATTCTATGTGCTGATGAATATAACGTATATTCTGCAGTTGTTGGATAGAATGTTCTGTAGATATCTTTTAAGTCAGTCTATTCTAGGGTATAGTTTAAGTCCATCGTTTCTTTGTCGACTTTCTGTTTTGATGACCTGTCCAGTGCTGTCAATGGAGTATTGAAGTGCCCCACTATTAATGTGTTGCTGTCTATCTCATTTCTTAGGTCTAGTAGTAATTGTTTTATGAATTTGGTAGCTCCAGTGTTAGGAGTGTATATATTTAGGATTGTGATATTTTCCTGTTGGGCTATTCCTTTTATGATTATATAATGTCTCTCCTTTGTCTTTTTAAACAGGTGTTTCTTTAAAGTTTGTTTTGTCTGATATAAGAATAGCTACTCCTGCTCACTGTTGGTGTCCATTTACATGGAATGTCTTTTTCCACTCCTTTACCTTAAGTTTATGTGAGTTCTTATGTGTCAGGTGAGTCTATTGAAGACAGTAGATACTTGGTTGGTGAATTCTCATCCATTCTGCCATTCTGTATCTTTTTAGGTGGAGCATTTAGGCCATTTACATTCAATGTTAGTAGTGAGATGGGAGATACTATTCTATTCATCATGCTACTTGTTGCCTGAATACATTGTTTTTCTCGATTTTGTTTTTCATTGTGTTATTGTTATATAGGTCCTTTGAGATGTATGCTATTTTGGTGTATTTCAAAGATTTGTTTCAAGATTTAGAGCTCCTTTTAACAGTTCCTGTAGTGCTGACTTGGTAGTGGCAAATCGTCCCAGCATTTGTTTGTCTGAAAAAGGCTGTATCTTTCCTTCATTTATGAAGCTTAGTCTTGCTGGCTAATTTTTTGTATTTTTAGTAGAGACAGGGGCTGATAATGTTTTGTTTAAAGAGGCTAAATATAGGACCCCAGTCTTTTCTAGCTTGTAGTGTTTCTGCTGGGAAATCTGCTGTTAATCTGATAGGTTTTCCTTTATAGGTTGTCTGATGCTTTTGCCTCACTGTTCTTAAGATTCTTTTCTTTGTCTTGATTTTAGATAACCTGATGACTAAGTGCTTAGGTGCTGATTTTTTTGTGATGAATTTCTCAGGTATTCTTTGAGCTTCTTATATTTGAATGTCTAGATCTCTAGCAAGGCCAGTGATATTTTCCTCAATTATTCCCTCAAATGTTTTCCAAATATTTAGATTTCTCTTTTTCCCTGGGAGCAGCAGTTATTCTTAGGTTTGGTCATTTAACATAATTCCAAACTTTTTGGAGGCTGTGTTTATTTTATTTAAATTCTTTATTCTTTGTCTTTTTCAAATTGGGTTAATTGAAAAGTCTTGTCTTCGAACTCAGACATTCTTTCTTCTACTTCTTCGAGTCTATTGCTGAGACTTTCCAGTGCATTTTGCATTTCTCTAAGTGTGTTCCTGATTTCCAGAAGTTGGTATTGTTTTTTATTTATGCTATTTCATTGGATATTTTTCCATTCATATTCTGTATCATTTTCCTTATTTGTTTAAGTTGGATTTTACCTTTCTCTGTTGCCTCCTTGATTGGCATAATAATCAACCTTCTGAATTCTTTTTGTGGCAATTCAGAGATTTTTTTTCTCGGTTTGGATCTATTGCTTGTGAGCTAGTGTGATCTCTTGGGGGTGTTAGAGAATATTGTTTTGTCATATTACCAGAACTGTTTTTCTGATTCCTTCTCATTTGGGTAGACTGTGTCAGAGGGATGATCTGGGACTCAAGGGCTGCAGCTCAGATTCTTTTGTTCCACGGGGGTGCTCCCCTGATATGGTGCCCTCCCTTTTCCCCTAGGGATGGACCTTCCTGAGAGCCAAACTTCAGTGATTGTTATTTCTCTTCTGGATCTAGCCATCCAATGGAGCTACCAGGCTCCGGGCCAGTAGTGGGGAGTGTCTGCAAAGAGTCCTGTGATGTGATCCATAATCAGGTCTCTCAGGCATGGGTACCAGTACCTACTCTGGTGGAGGTAGCAGGAGACTGAAGTGGACTCTGTGGGGGTCCTTGGTTGTATTTTTGTTAAATGCACTCACTTTGTGTTGGTTGGCCTCCAGCCAGGAGGTGGCACTTTCAAGAGTGCATCAGCTGTAGTAGTATAGGGAGGATCAGGTGGTGGGCAGGGCCATAGAGCTCCCAATAGATTATGTCCTTTGTCTTCTGCTACCAGGGTGGTTAAAGAAAGGCCATCAGGCAGGGTCAGGGTTAGGTATGTCTGAGCTCAGACTCTTCTTGGGCAGGACTTGCTGCAGCTGCTGTGGGAGATGAGGGTGTGGTTCCCAGGCCAATGGAGTTATGTTCCCAAGGGATTATGGCTGTCTCTGCTGCATCACACAGTTCGCCAGGAAAGTGGGGGAAAGCCAGCAGTGATAGGCTTCACCCAGCTCCCACACCACCTGCAGCCCAAAAGGCTTGTCTCACTCCCACTGTGCCCCCGTAACAGCACTGAGTTTATTTCCAGGCAGCTGGTGAGCAGGGCTGAGAACTTGCCCCAGGCCACATGCCTCCCAGCTGAGAAAGCAAGCAGACTTCTCCTTGGTTGTCCTACAAAGCCTGCAGCAGCAATCTACCTCCTTCAAAGGGTGTATGGATTATCTCAGCTTTCGTGATATGTTCCTGCAGTAGTTTTTAGAAAAAAAGTTCATAATGTGGGTCTCCACACACTGCTCTGTCCTTCTGAGTGAGAGCTGCAAGTTAGTCCTGCCCCCTACCTGCCATTTCCTCCCACCCCAGGGCTCTCATTCATTTGTGGAAACATGTCTCAGAATGGGAGCACAGGTTTCAGTATTATTTCAATGAGGAGGCAGCAGAAACAACAGCATTTTCAGGATTATTACTCATTCATTCTACCCGTTCATGTTCTCTGACTGTAACAGATTTAAATTACAAATCAGTAACCAAAAGATACTATATATATATCCCCAAACAGTGGGAAATTAACACAGTCTAAATAACTAGGAATTCAATTAAGAGTGGAAATTAATAAAATAGAAGGCAGACAAATGAAGAGTTAACAAGACTAAATATTTGGAAAGGAGGAAGTGAAATAGTCCTTGCCACCAGAAATATTATGTACACAGAGAATCTAAAGGAATCTGAAACAAAAAACTATTAGAAGTAATAAGCAAATTTACAAAGGGCATTGGATACAAGCTGCATTCATTTTCTACTACTGCATAATAGTACCACAAACTTAGCAGCTAAAATATAAAGCATACTTATTGTCTCACAATTTCCGTCTGAAGTCTGGGCACAGTGTATCTGGATCTTCTGCTCAGGGTCTTACAGGGCTATGATCAAGGAATTGAACAGGGCTGGGTTTCCATGTGGAGGTCTCAACTGGACAAGGACCCAGTACCCTGAACTCATGATTATTGGTAGCAATCAGTTACTTTTGACTGAAGAACTGAGAACTTCAGTATTTTTGCCGGCTGTTGACCAGACCACCATTAGTTCTTAGAGGCCAGCCACAGTTTCTTGCCACATGGGGTTGTCCAGCATGGCCGCTTGCTTCCTCATAGCAGGAAGGTAGAGAGACTACAGCCAGATGGGTGCTACAATCTTATGTAACATAATCACATACGCAGAATCACGTGCATCCTGTCACCTTTGTCATATTCTGTTGACTATATGCAAGTCACAGGTCACATCCATATTCAAGGGAGGTCACACAAGGGCATGAACATCAAGAAGTGAAAATCTTAGGGGGCATCTTAAGGATCAGTCCACCACACAATATCAATAGACAAAATCAATTGTATTTCTATATACTAAAAATAGAAAATTACAAGTGATATTTTCAAAATGCCAGTCATAATAACATCATAAATTATAAAATACTTAGAAATGAATTTAACAGAGAATGTGTAGACCTCTACAATGAAAACTATAAAACATTACTGAGATTTAAGAAGACCTAAATATATTGATATATTCTATACTAATGAATTAGAAAACCTAATATTAAAATTGGTTTCCCTTAGCCGGGCGCGGTGGCTCAGCCTGTAATCCCAGCACTTTGGGAGGCTGAGGTGGGCGGATCACAAGGTCAGGAGATCGAGACCACGGTGAAACCCCCTCTCTACTAAAAATACAAAAAAATTAGCCGGGCGCGGTGGCGGGCGTCTGTAGTCCCAGCTACTCCGGAGGCTGAGGCAGGAGAATGGCGGGAACCCGAGAGGCGGAGCTTGCAGTGAGCGGAGATCGCGCCACTGCACTCCAGCCAGGGGGACAGAGTGAGACTCCGTCTCAAAAAATAAATAAATAAATAAAATAAAATAAAATAAAATTGGTTTCCCCCAAATTGATCTATGAATCCAACGCTATCCCACTCAATATCACAGCCAGATTGGTAGTTGTAGACAAGCTGATTTTAAAATGTACGTGGAAATTTAAAGATCTAGGAAAGCCCTCCCAAAATTGAAAAAGAACTGTGTTTGCATTTCCACATAAGTTTTAGAACAGCTAAAATGAACTTAAGCTAGAAGAAAAAATTTCGAAGTTCCATACTATCTGATTTCAAAAAATCATGTTGAAAATACTGGATATCTATATAGAAAAGTGTACTTTAACGTTTAACTCAAACCACACAAGAATTAATTTGCAATTGGTTGGGGACTTAAACTTAGAAGTTAACACCATAAAACTTTTGGAAGAAACTTTGCGATATCTTGGGGTAAACAAAATCTCTTAGACAGAACACAAAAAGTATTAGCCATGACAAAATTGAAAAAGTAGAATATACCAAATTGAAAACATCTGCTTCTAAAAAGATAATGAATAAGCAAGCTACAGATGAGGAGACAATATGCACATAAAGTAATTAATATAGTATAACAACATGCACATATATCTGCCAAAATACTTGTAATCAGAATATATAAAGAACTCCATAAAATCACCAATAAATAGATTAACAACTCTCCAAAATGGCCTAAGACATGAACAGACAATTTATAAAAGAAGATATAGGAATGGCCAATAAGCACATGAAAAGATACTTAACATCATTAGCCATTAAGGAAATGCAAATCAAGCCACAATGAGATAATACTTTATACCAGTCGTCCCCAACCATTTTGGCACCAGGGACCAGTTTTGTGGAAGACAATTTTTCCACGGACCAGTGCAGGGATGGTTTTGGGATGATTCAAGGGCATTACATTTATTGTGCACTTTATTTCTATTATTATTACATTGTAATATATAATGAAATAATGATACAACTCACCATAATGTAGAATCAGCAGGAGCCCTGAGCTTGTTTTCCTGCAACTAGACAGTCCTGTCAGGGGGTTATGAGAGACAGTGACAGATTATCAGGCATTAGGAGTGCGTAGCCTAGATCCCTCACATGTGCAGTTCACAATAAGGTTCATGCTCCTATGAGAATCTAATGCCACTGCTGATCTGACAGGAGGTGGAGCTCAGGCAGTAATGCAAGTGATGGGGAGCTGCTGCAGATACAAATGAAGCTTCTCTCTTTTACCTGCTGCTCACCTCCTGTTGTGAGATCTGGTTCCCTGGCCCAGGGGTTGAAGACCCCTGCTTTATACCCACCAAAATGACAGTACATAATGTTGAAGAGGATGCGGAGCAACTGGAACTCTCATATATTGCTGGTGGGGAAGTAAAATGTTACAACCATTTTGGAAATCTATTTCACATTTTCTTATAAGGTTAAATTTACACTGGCCTTATAACACAGATATTATATTCTCAGATATTTACCTAAAAGAAATGAAAACATGTACCCACAAAAAGATTTGTACATGAATTTTTATAGGGGTATATGCATTATAGTTAAAAACACAACCTAAATGCCCATTAACAGTAAAATGGATTAACAAATCGTGGTATATTTATACAATGTAATACTAGAGAACAATAAAAATAAATGAACTACTGATACATGAAATTGGGTGGAAATTTTTCAAAAATATTATAATGAATAAAATCAGATCCAAAAAATGTACAAACAGCATGATTCCATTTATATCACCCTCAAAAAGGGTGAAATGATTCCATGGTGAGAAATGTCAGAACAATGGTTATGGTTGCCTTTGGGGAAAGACATGACATTCTTTGCTGGGAAAGGGCACTGAAGGAACTTTCTGAAGTGAAAAATGTTCTGTTTTTTTTTTTTTTTTTTTCCTGGGGGTGGTGGTTGATTTTTGTTTTTTTATAAGACAGGGTCTGGATCTGTCGCCTAGGCTGGAGTGCAGTGGCATAATCTTGGCTCACTGCAACTTCTGCCACTTGGGCTCAAGCAATCCTCCAACATCAGCCTCCTGAGTAGTTGGAACTATAGGCGCATGCCAACACGCCTCACTGTTTTTTTTTTTATTTTTGGTAGATACAGGGTTTTGCCATGTTGCCCAGGCTGGTCTCAAACTCCCGGGCTCAAGTGATTCACCAGCTACCAGTATCAACCTCCCAAAGTGCTGGGATTACAGGCGTGAACCACCTGGCAATGTTCTGTATCTTAACTGGGGTGGTGGTGACATGGATGTATACATTTGTTGAATCTCATCAAACTGCATGCTATATACACACACACACACACACACACACACACACACACACATACACAAATTACATTTCATTAAAAATTATTTTTCATGGTACTGCCTAGCTTGATCACCCACCTTATTTGGTACATGTAGTAGCAGACAATGACGATTAGTTGCTTTAAAAAAAAAATCAGTCCATTTGTAAATCAATCAATCAATCAATCACACAGCACAGAGCTTCTTGTTCTGTGACCCTTAGAAGTTTTATCCAGAGCTCAGGGGCAGGCCAGAGACATGCCTGTGGATGAGCCCCAGCTGCTGCTCCTGCAGCTCCTCAGTTGGCCCAAGCCTACCTTGGCCTGCCTGCCTGCCTAACTACTCAAAGCTTCTTCCCTGGTTCCTGCTAAGCTTCCTCTCCTAGAAGCAGCCCCTGCTCCTTCTCCTTGTTTCACAGAATCAGAGGGAAAGTGCTGGTACGGTCGTGGTGGTGGGATGGGTTCACCTCTCTCACTTGGCTCAGAAAGAAAATGGAACTGGGCCTGATCTTTTTCACTAGGAGGCCAGGAGGCTCACTGTTATCATTGCCATTTACTTGGCTTTCTCTTAGATTCTGGAACATACCAAGCTTTTTATTTTTATTTTATTTTATTTTTACCTTGGAACTTGTGTACTTGCTGTTGCCCTTGTTCAGAAAATTTCTATCCCCAGACCTCAGGTCTTCACGTGGCCGGCTCCCGCCTTTCCTTCGGGTTTTCTTCAGGAAGGCTTTGTCTTTGCAGCTTCCCCCATGATTCTGTTTCATGATACTACTTAATTCTTTTATGATGACCACCATTTGTAATTTTATTTTTATTTTAGTGGTTATTTGTTTAAAAATCTTTCCCTCCCACTAAACTATAAAGTGTCTCCAAGGTAGGGATTCTAATTTTTTGTTGTTTGGTTGGTTGATTGGTTGGTTAGTTGGTTTTTTTCTCTCCTGTGCCTCCCGTGCCTAACATGGTACCTCACAAATATCTGTTGAATGAAGGAACTGCTATTCTGAAAGTAAGGTACAACTGTGTTCTGGACCACATTTTTTTTCTTCCTTTTTTGGGTTCTTATCTCTCCAATTACGTCTTTAATCCATTGGTATTTTTGCTCTCTCCTGGGTCACAGTTTTCTTCCCTTTTACCCTCAAAAACAATCTTGACCATCTTATCTTAAAAAGTAGATGACCTTTTGTGTGAGTCGATATTTCCTTTTCACCTAACTTTGCCCCTTCACTGCTGAACTCCACACATGCTGTATTTACTGACTGCTTCCTCTGCCTATCCATCCACGTTAACCTTCAAGCCTGTCTACTACAAGCCTGTCTATTCCACTCTATGGGCCACTGTCCAGAAGCTTCAAGGCTTACCCATTTTATGCCCGGTTCTTGTTCTTACCTTCCACCACATCTCTATGATTTGAAGAGGATTATTGCCCCCTCCTTGAAATTCTCTTTTTTGACTTCTGTCTCTGCTTCTATTTTTTTCTCCCTCTCTAGTAATTCCTTTTTGGTCTCTTACATGGATTTAAACTTTCTCTTCCTACACATAAATGTCCCCTGGAGGACCTCCTTAGGCTTTTTTTCTCTTTTCTTTTATCCTATGCTTATGTCTTTTCTCTCTCTATTCAAATTATACTCAACCTTCAAGGTTCTGCTCAAAGTTTTCTTCTTCCATGAAGCACCCCCTAAGTAGATAGTCAGTCCTCTCTGTTATCTCTCCATTTGCTGAACACCTCTGACATTTAGCATGGTCAGTACTTCTAATCTAGCACCTGCTACAACAGACATGTTTTCTGAATTAGAAATCAAGACGCCTTATCTGACAAAGACTGTTCTTTTATGTATGAATTTAATGATATAGAAAGCTTGACAATGATATAAAAGTACATTTTATTCAGTTAGAGATTTAGCAAGTTGCATTTGCTCAAAATAATGAAATTACGTAAAAGCAAGAAAGTTCTGGATATACAAGTTGTCACTTCAATCAGAGTTATTATCTATGAGTGTTCTTTTTATTTAACATATTATGTCTGTGTCCCTGACTATAAGGTAATTTCTTGACTGTGGAACATAGAAGACTAAGAGGAAGTGTTCCATAAACGTTGATTGAATTGAGACACTTTTTACTGCTTGTTTCATAAACTGGCTATACAAAATAGTGACATATAGATTATTGAAAAGATTTCTAGACCAAAAATAATTGCAAAGTATGAGATTCCTGTAGTCTAGAGAAACATACCATTCACAGTTCTATAAGAAGTGTAAAATGGTTAAGATCATGGGCTTGGTCTAAGACTTGGGTTAAAGCTCAGCTGTGCCATTTATTACCTGTTTGACATTGTATTATTTAAACTCTGTAGGTTCATTTCCTCATCTATAAAATGGGATAATACTTTTACATAAGCACTCAATAAATGTTACTATTATGATTAAGCTCCATGTTGTACTTGAAAATTTGCCTTTGCAATTGTGTACTTTCTGGTTAGGCATCTTCAAATCCTGGAACAAAAAAGTACAAATTTTTGAAGAGTGACAGTCATGTTACCTTATTTCTTGTAATTAAATTTGTAAAATCTTTCTAAAACAATTCACCAAACTCTGGAAACCAACTGAGGGCAAACTTTTTTATTTACCCAATGGCTTTTAAATATTTGAGTTTTATTTTCCTTTACAAGAAACATCTCATGGCTGCTGAAGTCAAAGACTTTAAAAAGTAACTTGGATAGAAATGTGTGTTACAGCTGGGATACCCCTACAACTATAGTATTTCAAATCAAATGTCTATGGGTGAAAGAGGTGACTGTGATTGCCAGACTGTCTACAAGAAAGTGGTCATTGTGTCTGTATTAGTGACTTGATATTCCTTGGTAATGTCACAACCTTTATTGCTGATTCAGTCAACTATGGTCAAACAGGTGAAAGTGAGAAGATTTTTCTCTCTGTGTGTCTTTCTCCCCCCACCCCGCCATTGAAATCAGTCACCCAGTCTTTAAATTTTCACCGATCGATGTATTATATCATCATTTTCATGTGAGAATATCTATTTTCTTTCCAAAAGAAATACATTACAAACCTTCAGTAGCAATTAATAACAATCAAATATTGATTTCCACTATTTCTATGGTAAGGGCTTAAACTAGAAAGGTGTGTGGCATTGCAAGAGTTAGCTTCTGAAGGACTATACTGGGCAACTGAAACAATGATATATTGCTTTTTAAAAACACTAAAGTCACCAGAAATAAACTAGAACAAACATGTTAGGGGCTTGGAGGGAAGCTGAACTCTTTCAAAATTGATATGGTTGGAGTTGGTTGGGGAGATTGGAAATGTTGGTGAAAGTTATCCTGCGTTTCCCTACATATTCTCTATAATGCACAGAGAACTCTGGTGGAAACAAAGGCACTACAAAGCATTGGTCCCACATGCTGCCACCTTTAAAATCCACTAAATAATGAAAATAATGTTCTTGTGTCATAGTTCATTTTCTATTGCTAAGACAGAATATCACGGACTTGGTAATTTCTAAAAATAGAGGTTTATTAACTCATAGTTCTGGAGATGGGAAGTCCAAGAGCATGGCACCAACATCTGCTGATGGCCTTCTTGCTGTGTCATAACATGGCAGAGGGCATCACATGGTGAGAGTGCAAGAGCACAAGAGCCAGAGAAAACTTGCTTTTATAACAAAGCCTCTCTCATAGTTAGAAACCCACTCCTGTGGGAGAACATTAATCCATTCATGAAGGCAGAACCCTCATTAATCCATTAATCTATTCATGAGGGTAGACGAATTGTGTTTCCAACACATACATTTTAGGGGACACATTCATACTGTAGCACCTTATTTCAAAGGAGACATCAATGTCATCAGTAAATTCATTTGTGACACAAACTAGAGGATAGTCTTTGTCATATTTTCAAACCCCAAACTACAAATGAGCAGCCTGTAGACTATCCAGAAGAAGTTCATGGGCCACATTGATGGAAACTCCTCAGGATCATGGTGCCATTGCTGTCTGCTCTGACCCTGTACCTTTAAGCCAGGTACATCCATTAAGCCAGGTTCCTCCCCATCCATGCCATGCCCAGACAACAGCAGATAAATGCAAGCACTTCAGATATATTTTATTTTCTACCATCACCTGATTCTCCTCACTTTATCCCCCACTTATATCTGTTCTGTTCACATTTTTTGTAGCTCCTAGTTCATGATTGTCTCTCATCTTGGTTCTTCCACTGCCACATCAGACTTGATATTTTCTCTTGGTTTTCCAAGATTTCAATATCTATGCTCTCTAATGACCAAGGTCATTAATGCAGTCGTCTTCTATTCTAGGCCTTCATGACTAGATTGTTCTTTGTTTTTGAGAATTTAAAATACAGCACTAGGATTCAAACCTTGTCACCAGTCCACTTGTTTTAGGTCCTGTGTTATATCTAGGTCCTGTTCATATATCATAAATCTTGTGGTACTCCACAAAATATTTTCATTTGGTAGTGTCTGCTATAGGTAAGAATCTGAATAATTGAATCCTGATCAAGTGGATTAAAGAGGAATTGAAACAATTATAAGAAGGGATAGAAAGTACTGGAACCTGACATTCTCCTAAGAATGACAGAAAATAGAGATTTTCACCTCTCTTGCCCTTTAAGCATCAGTCTTCATAGCAACATGCACCAATAATGGGATGCTAAAGATGAAAGCCATTGTCATGAAATGCCTGTAGTTGGCTAATGGCCACTGCTTGAGAGGGTCTGAATGGCTCAAGCTTCTGATTAACATGATAGGAAAACGTATCCTACTCATTATAGATTTCATCAAATACTTATCCAGTTAGGAAACTCAGAATGTCAGTCACGTATCACTGTTTTTCTCTGAATAGCATCAATTATAACATCCAGTTTCACTCCTCACAAAGCAGATCACAAGAGCAAAGGCTGTCTCACATCAGGCTCAAGCCTGTCCAAATTGTCATGTTGGAAATTCCCTCTTTGGAGACTTTGGCAAATGCAAGGTTTCCAACCTGTTAGAAAGGAAAGAAGGAACTCCTGCACCATGAGATATCACAACCTTAGACAATGATGATAACTGTTGTCTGTAAAATGTGGTCACATGTGAGTTGTCCAGACCCAGGGTCAACATTTCTGTGCTGAGTGAAACCAGACTTTCTGTTGAAGGGCAGCCCCTGAGAAGGATTCCAGCTGCAGTTTTCCTTGTAGAGGTCTCCACCCTCTAGCATGAAGGCTATCAGGTGTTGGCTCTACAGTTGGACAATCACTTGTCTTAAAATTCTTCAACTTGGCAAGAGATATTAGTGACCTTCTGGTGACCCTACACCTACCCTTCAAACTTGAGCTTAGTGCTTCTAACTTGGCATAATGACTAGAAACGTTGAGAAAGAGACATTGAATCTAGATGAAGGTAGTGTCCACAGAGAATAAACTCATTGTCACAAGGGAGCTTGGCCCAAGGAAAATCATTTGGTCTCTCAAGAGTGAGAACTAGAATATACCTGGATTTCTCCTCCTTACCAGATGTTGCAGGCATCAGTTCATAATCACTACATTTATCTTTTACCTACTACCTAGGATAAATGCCAGTTTAATGCACATACATTTTCAACAGTATTATCCATTTGTCATGCTCTTCAATGGCACCCACAGAAACCTAAGTTCACCAAAAACGTTTGAGGTGCTGAGTGGTGTCCTGATAAACACTTCATTGCTCTGACTCTGAAGTGTAGAAAATAGTCAGTAATTTGGAAAAAGAAGTGTGAAGAAGAAAGAAGATTGTTCTACCCAAATGCATAAAAGGTTTGAGTTGCAGAGAACTTTATTCACACTGGAGAACATGTGAACTTGGATAAAAGGAGAGAGAAACAGTGATATTGTTTACATGGGGATATTGTTTAGGTGATTAATAGTGTGGGCTCTGGTACCTGAAATCCTGGATTGAAATCCTGGTTCTACCACTGATAGCTGTGTGATCTTGGACTAGTAACTTGCAGTATAATCATAAAAATTCAGGGATATAACTCTCCATACTTTACACTCAATTTTACTGTGAACCTATGTAGTAGTAGGGTTCTCCAGAGACTCAGAACCAGTGGGATAGATAGATAGATACATAGATAGATAGATAGCTAGATAGATAGATAGATAGATAGATAGATAGATAGATAGATACATACATACATACATACATACATACATACATACATACATATGTAGATACATAGATAGATACATAGATAGATACATAGATAGATAGATAATAAGGAATTGGCTTATGGGATTATGGAGGTCGAGAAGTCCCAATATCTGCAGTCCAAAGCCTTGGGACTCAAAAGAGTCGATGGTGTAAATTCCTGTTCCAGTCCCAGCTTGAAGACTGTCAGGCAGAGACAGCAGACTCTTGCTCAGTCTTTTTGTTCTATTCAGGCCTTCAACAGTTTAGATGAAGCCCACCTACACGGGGGAGGGCAATCTGCTTTATTCAGTCTACCAATGTAAATGTTAATCTCTTCCAGAAACACCCTCACAGACACACCCAGAATAATGTTTAACCAAATATCTGGACAAACTTTGATCCAGCCAAGTTGACACATAAGATTAACCATCAGCAATGTAAAACTGCTTGAAAAAATTAAGTCTGTCTTTTAAAAAAGCAGGGATAACTGTAGTACCTGCCCCAAAGGATTGTTGTAGGGAGCACTCATGCCAATTATTAGACTGCTGCCTCTCAGGCCAAAACCCATCTGTCTATACTCAGCTTTGTGATGCTGAGACAGATACCATACAAACCATATTTCTTTTCTGCCAGTCGGCTCCTTGTTAGGAAGTGTCAAAGGGTACATTAGAGGAAGACTCTTGTGGCTGGAGGAGGAAGAAGGGACTTTCTCTTGACTGTGTGCTTCTTGTTGGTTTCATTTCCTATAAATATCTCCCTTAACAACACTTCTTCACTCCAATAGTTGCAGTTTCTTCCAGAAGCACCACATTCTGAATTGAGATTTTCATTTTTCTAGAACTTACCAAACTCACCTTATCATACCCCTTTCATAGAAACAGCACCAGCCAACTGATATGGTTTGGCTTTGTGTCCACACCGAAATCTCATCTTGAATTGTAACCCAATAATCCCCATGTGTTGAGGGAGGAACCCAGTGAGAGGTGATTGGATCATGAGAGTGGATTCTACCATGCTGTTCTCATGATAGTGAGTTAGTTCTCATGAGATCTGATGGCTTCATTAGGGGCTCTTCCTCCTTCGCTCCTTCTTCTCTCTCCTGCTGCCTTGTGAGGAAGGTGTCTGCTTCCCCTTCCACCATGATTGTAAGTGTCCTGAGGTCTCCCCAGCCGTGTAGAACTATGAGTCAATTAAACCTCATTCTTTTATATATCACCCAGTCTTGGTTAGTATCTTTATAGTGGTGTGAAAATGGACTAATATACCAACTCTGCCCCTCCCTAAAGGTCTGAGTTTCGTGGAGCCACTCCTGCAAGCTTAGAGTCAGCAGTACCAGCTGAGCAGTGCCCTCTTCAGAGGTCTGAGCTTCAGGTCTGATGGACATCTCTTCCAAGATTTTAAGCTTTAACACTTCTGACCTCCTCCATTTGTTTTCCCAGGGATGGTAGCTACATCCTGCAGTTGTTAATTCTGTGATGCTTTAAAGTTCTCTTTTTACCTTTTCAGTTGTTGGTGTAATGACTTTATGCCCAGGTAACAATTCTTTGTACTAAATTTTCTGTTCAAATAACTGGTGTGGTTTATGTCTCTGGACCTTGTCTGATATATTATATAGCTAATATTTATTGAGTACCTGCTATGTGCTAGACCTTATTATAAGCATTTTGTATATTTTGCCTAACTTAATCTCAGTCTTAACCACTATGCTAAGGTACATGAAGTGAATATCATGATGGCTGGCCCACAGTAAGTGCACCTTTAGGGTAAGACACTATTTTATTTTGGCTCCTCCAAAAACAGAATTGAAACAAAGACTACTAGATTGTAGGTTATTTGTGGGCTAGCCTAAGAGGTGAAGTGGGGAAAGTGAGGCAGGAAGAGATAAAAACCAATAGCATGTACATTAATGAGCACGTTACTGCTATGGACAAATGGGGCTCAATCCTACTGGGAAACCTTCTTTGAGAAGCCTGGTATAACATACTTCAGAACTATCTCACTGGAACAGAGGGAGGCTAGGTCATTTATCTACTCTCTGCCACCCCTGGGAGCATTAACCCTTACATTTTTAGGTTAGCCAAGTATATATGAGGTAGGGCATTGATAGCATCTGTTAAAGGTATTATCCTTGTGAGTGTGGACTACAGACTGGCCATATGGAAGCCATGAAAAATGTTTTCCTAATACAGATCACAAAACGGACACAGAGGTGAGGGAGAACCTATAAATAGTTCCTGGAACATAATAGTCATTCAGTAAATATTTGTTCAAGTGAACTATTGAAGACAGGAATCATCTAGGAATACTATTGGCTAACAACAGAACACCAGCTAAAATATTCTCTTGAGTAAAATGTAATCTTCTTTGGGAAAAAGGACTTAATTCTAACCAAGTAAACATTAAATGGCAATTCAAATATGCAGGAACTTTGAAGGAATGCCACCATATTACCCTGGAACTCAATATAGGAAAGGAAAGAGTGAGTCATGCTGCCAGGGTAATCTCTGTCACTTGCAAAGTACTGTCCCTGCTCAAGGTAATACAACTAGTAAGTGATGAGTACAGAGATTTTAAAAGCCCGAGGTCTTTGAAACTTACTAAAATCAACAACAACAAAAACAGCACAAACATTATCTGAGAAGGGGAGAGGTTGGTTTTCTAAACAGGAATATGAGATTTTTTTTTTTTAATATGTGAGAGACTTAAATATTTATATGCTATCCATGGAAAGGTTGAAGATACAAGAATGAAAAAATAATAATATCATGGAACAGAGAAGAGATGCTGGGTACAAGGGAAAAAAATAAGCCTTTAGGAGTAATAGGATACACTTCTTTCATGATACAAGAAGGAATGGCATAGTTAAACATAAATACAATGTGTGGTGGGAAGAAAGAGGAAAGGCAGTTGAGGAAATTCTACCTGATTGGTCCAAATGTCTTTGTAAGGTAAAAAATGAGTTAATATGAGAATGACGGTAGAGGTAATGAGGTAGTAATCTTAAAGAAAATGATGACAGGTCGAATTATCTTTTGTGTGAAATGGGAACGATCTTAGTGATGCATAGAAGGATTGTTTGACAATGTTGAGGACATGCTTGAAATTGAAGAATGTGAATTTACAGCAGTTCCAACCTGCAAGTGGTTGTATGGTTTTCTGCAGGAATATAGTTGAAGAAGGCAAAGAGTTTTGCCAAGCAGATTCAATGAATGAGAGGACATGTAAGTTGAAGTTTTCAGTAAGAGGGTGGTCAAAGGTTAAAATACTAAGGGAGAAAAGATAGGACAGACGGTGAGTAATTGGAGAAGCAAAGGGGACTGATGGTTTTGATGAAGCTAAAAACTGCTGGCAATAATGGAATGAGAGAACTAGAAGGAAAATCATGTTCAGAGAATAGTTTGTGGAGTTCAGAATTCACGAGATAGAGTAATTCTCCAAGATGATAAGATTCAGGGTGTGGCCATGAGTGCACAGCTCAGGTGGAGGGGAGGAAAGGCCACTGTAGATGAAGTCAGAAAAATGAGAAGCTGAGGTACTGGGTGGATTGTCACCATGGGCATTGAAGTTCCCTATCATAAGGGCAAAGTGTGAGGTGGAGAGGAAGCCATAGAGTCAGGGATCACCGTCTTCAATGAATCTTGGGAAGTGGCCAAGAGTGTGATTGATGAGAGTGGCAGGGTAAAAGAGTCATGTTTTGGAAACAGCAATTCACAGTTAAAAAATATTTCTCCCTCTAGGCCTTCTGCTAAAAAGTCTGGGAAAGTGAGCCCATTGGAGAGGCCTCAGAGGTAGCAGCATCCTCAGAGCTTTCATTATGAATCCCTAGGCCTATAAAGCAAAATCCCAACTCTTTAGCATGAACCAACCACAGTGCCTTTTACAATCTGGTCCTAAACCCACTTTTTCAGGCCACTTTTTCCAACCACACCATGGATACCTCAGGACATGTTTTAACTGACAAAATTAGAATTTAACATTTAAGTTAGAATTTAGCATTTAAATAGTATCTAATCCAACTCTTTTGAGATAGGAGGGCTTTTTGGTTTGATTTTTTTATTTTTTTAAACTGCTGCATGTCTATGTGGGATGATACTTAAGTGAATTTAACACAATATTCAATGGGATATTATTGTTTTTGAAAGGTGACAACAAAAGCAAATACCTCTGTATTTAAAAATATAACCCTTAAGGTAACTCAAAAGCTGGACATGCTTACAAATGAGCCCTTCTCAACACCCCTGAATCCCTGTTGAAGCTGCAATTACTTGGCTTCAATGTATCAGTCAATCAATCAGTAAGCACTAACTGAGCATCTACTAAAAGCAAAGAATTGTGTTTAAGTGCCGTGGGAGTTACAGAAACACAGGAAGATACAACTCATGCTTTCATAGAGCATTCAGTGTCCTTGGGAAGAGAAGATAAACATTTGAAACAACTCAAAAGACAAAATGTAATTCAGTGTCAAGGCTTGAGCTGCAGGAATTAAGAGGAAAGAAAAATCATTTGATCAGGGCATTCAAGAAAAGCTTCAAGGATAAGGCAGAACTTGACATAAGCCTATAGAGCCTATACTACATATAATAATAATCACCACAACAATAGTAGTAACAATAGCTATCTCTTACCGAGTGCTTTTAATATTCCAGGTACTATACTGAGTAATCATTTAAATTCCTTTTTCTCAAGCATTTCTCACAATGCTCTGAGGTGGCTACTACTCTTATTTCCATATTAGAGCTGAGGAACCTGAAGATCAAGGAGTTTTAGTGACATGCTCAAGATAACAAAACTAGTAAGTGGTGTACCCAAGCCTCTGTTGGCCCCTGGAACCTGTGTTTCTCACACTGCACACCGTCCTGCTTTTTGGGAGCTTCCCAGTCATACCTGATTAAGCAACTGAGAGAAAGAACAAAAGTAATAGCCATCATTTATTGAATGCCTAGATTATCTCTAATCCTCCATTAAGGTGGGTGTATTAGTTTGCTAGGGCTGCCACAACAAACTATCACAAACTAGATGACTTAAACAATATGAGTGAATTGTCTCAACTCACAAAATGGGAGAAAATATTTGCAAACTATACCTCTGACAAGGAATTGATAGCTAGAATATATAAGGAGCTCAAACAACTCAATAGGAAAAAATCCAATAATCTGATTTTAAAATGGGCAAAAGCTCTCAATAGACATTTTTTGAAAGAAGACATGTAAATGGCAAACAGACATATGAAAAAGTGTTCAACATCACTGATCATCAGGGAAATGCAAATCAAAACTACAATGACGTATCTTCTCACTCCAGTTAAAATAGCTTACATCCAAAAGATAGGCAATAACAAATGCTGGAGAGGATGTGGAGAAAGGGGAACCCTTGTACACTGTTGGTGGGAATGTAAATTAGTACAGCCACTATGGAGAACAGTATGGAGTTTCCTGAAAAAACTAAAAATAGAGCTACCATACCATCCAACAATCCCAGTGCTGAGTATACTCAAAAGGAAGGAAATCAGTATGCTGAAGACATAATTGCACTCCCATGTTTATTGCAGCACTATTCACAATGGGTAAGATATGGAAGCAACCTAAGTGTCCATCAACAGATGAGTGGATAAAGAAAATGTGATATATAGACACAATGGAGTACTATTCAGCTTTATGAAATCCTGTCATTTGCAGCAACGTGGATGGAACAGGAGATCACTATGTTAGGTGAAATCAGCCAGACATATTAAGACAAATATGTCATGTTCTTACTTATTTGTGGGATCTAAAAATCAAAACATTTGAGCCCATGGAGATAGACAGTAGAAGATGTTTACCAGGGGCTGGGGAGGGTAATGTGGGGTGGAGATGAAGTGGGAATGGTTAATGGGTACCAGAATATAGTTAGGTAGAACGAATAACTAGTATTTGATAGTGTAACAGGGTGATTACAGTCAACAATATTTTATTGTACATTTTTAAATAACTATAAGGATATAATTGAAATGTTTGAAACATAAACAAATGATAAATGTGTGAGATAGGTAATGGATACCCCATTTACCCTGATGCAATTATTGTACATTGCATGCTTGTATCAAAATATCTCGTGTAGGCCGGGCGCAGTGGCTCAAGCCTGTAATCCCAGCACTTTGGGAGGCCGAGACGGGCGGATCACGAGGTCAGGAGATCGAGACCATCCTGGCTAACACGGTGAAACCCCGTCTCTACTAAAAATACAAAAAAATTAGCCGGGCGAGGTGGCGGGCGCCTGTAGTCCCAGCTACTCCGGAGGCTGAGGCAGGAGAATGGCGGAAACCCGGGAGGCGGAGCTTGCAGTGAGCTGAGATCTGGCCACTGCACTCCAGCCCAGGCGGCAGAGCAAGACTCGGTCTCAAAAAAAAAACAAAAAAACAAAAAAAAAAAACCCAAAATATCTCGTGTACCCCATAAATATATACATCTACTATGTATCCATAAAATTGAAAATTAAAACATTTTTTAAAACTATAAAATAATGAAATTTATTGTATCACAGGTCTGGTGGCTAGAAGTCCAAGATCAAGGTGTTAGCAAGATTGGTTCCTACAGAGGGCTGTGAGGGAGACTCTGTTCCACTTCTTTCTTCTAGTTTCTTGTGCTTTGCTGCAATCTTTATCATTCCTGGCTTATAGATGCATCACACTGATCTCTATCTTCATCTCCAAATGGTGTGCTCTGTGTGTATATGTCTACCCTTCCATTTTCCCTTTTCATAAGGACACCAGTTGTATTCATCAGGGTTCTACAGAGAAACAGAACCAATATGACATATATAGATGTGTAGATATTTGAGAGAGGAGTTATTAGGGAAATTGGCTCATGTGATTATGGAGGCTGAGAAGCCCCATGATATGCCATCTGTAAGCTGAAGAACCATGAAAGCTGGTAGCTTGCTCAGTCCAATTCTAAAGGCTGACAACCTGAGGGGTGACTAGTGCAAGTCCTGGAGTCTGAAGCCCAGAGAACCTCGAGTTCTGATGTCCAAAGGAAGGAGAAAATGGGTGTCCCAACTCCAGAAGAAAGAAAGATCACATTTTCCTTTCTTCTACCTTTTGTTCTATCCAGACCCTTAGCTGACTAGATGGTGCCTGCCCACATTTGGTGAGGCCAGACCTTCCTTAATCAGTCCACTGATTCAAATACTAACCTCTTTTTGAAACACTGTCCCAAACATGAGTGAAAAAACACATACTCAGAAATAATGCTTTACCAGCTATCTGTGTATCCTTTAATCCAATCAAGTTGACACCCAAAATTAATCATCACCAGTCATATTAGATGAAGGTCCAAATAAAGACTTTATTTTAACTTGATCATCTACAAAGATACTATTTCCAAATCACATCACATTCACAGGTACTAGGGGTTAAGACTTCAACAGAAAATTTGGGGAAATAAAATTTAACCCATAATAGTAGGCATCATTATCCTATTTTACAGATGCCAAAAAAGTTAAATAACTTGTCTAAATAGGAGCTCATACAGCTCCTATTGCTAGAGCTACGGATTCAAAACTGAGTCATACTAGCTCCAAAACGTTTGTCCTCTGCCTCCCCCTGACGTAAATCTGATCAGGTAGCTTCTTTGCTTAAAATCTTTTTTTCCTCTCCAATGCCAAACCTGACCTCTAAGTAGCCCCAGGCAAGGGTTCTGGGTTTGGTTTGCATGTTCTGTTCTGCAAAACCCATTCCTACCCAGCTTATGGTAATAGCTGGGCTTCTCCTTCCAAGGGCACTTCCATCCCTACGTTAGACCCAAGTTTAGTAATAATGTCAGTCAGTGTACTTTCACATACACTGCCTTATTTAATTCCTAACCTTGTGAGACGGTTTTGAAGTGTCCCCATTTGCCAGATGAGGAAACTGAGACTCAAAATTACTAAATAACTTGCCCAATTTTACGGAGGTCTTAAATGGCATTGCTGTGATTTGAACTCAAGCCTGTCATGCTCTAAGCAAAGTCAGTGCTCCCTCCACCACACCACCCTGGACTCTGGAGTCCGTACCAAACTGGGCTAGTGCTCCTGGCATTTGAGGCCTGGGGAGACGTTCCTTAGGACTTGACATTAAGTTCTAGCCCAGAACATGGGGCCCTGCTGCCTGCTGTCAACCTACCCTGATGTCCATGCTCCGCCCATTGGAGTGCCCATCTAGAGTGGAACACGTTCCCTTTGCCCTTACCCTCGCAGAGAACAGTAGTAGTTCCATACCACAGTCCCTCCCAGGCAATTTCATTCCATTGTTATGAACTGGTTCCTGCTGGCTGTATCGCAGCCTATAACACAACTGAGCGAATGCCTCGTCTATGACCCTGTTGAGTGAACAGAGCTGTTGCTGCTACCCTCACTGTTACCCCTGGGCACCTCTGCCCAGGCAGGAAGCACAGGAAGCTGCGGCAGTGTCAGTCTCAGCATGCTGCCTGAAAAGACACCCTTTCTCTTGCCCTCCCATTACCGCCCCAGAACTGAGTGCCAGATCCAAGCCAATGAGGGTATTTTCTGGGGTAGCATTCTAAAACAAGTACAGTATCAGCAGGAAGGAGACAGGTTTAGGGAACTAGTGTAGGTAGAGGATGAGCCCCCAGAGTTCCTGGGCACTAGGCATCAAGTAGGAGACAGGAGAAAAGAGAGATAAAGTGAGGAGAGCAACATAAAACCAGAAGAGATGAAGGAAGGTGGAGAAAGGACTTAAAAGTTCTGCTTGAAGTCTGACTCCCGGTAAGTCTGAGTTCTTTAAGGGTTTTCATGTGATCTCACTAAATGGTGTGGACCTACCAGAGCAACAGGACCACCTGGTTCCCCAGAACTCCCCAAGGCTCCGAGCATGTTCCTCACTGCCATATGGGCTGTAGCTTCCCCAAGCATATTCTTCTCTAGCGGCTGCCTCCAGATAACAGTTTCTAACATCTGGCCTCAGTGTGAGATACCAGGGCCCTTTCACAATAGGCACATAATTTTTTCTGTAAAGACATCATGGGTCTAAAGAGCTTGGGATACTTGGATCTAGCACTGGACATTCCCCTGGCATGGATTCTGGCAGGAAAGACTCAGACTGGGCGATAGTCCAGGGCAGACAGCGCTGGCTGGAGTCCCAGTTCCCTGACCTGGCCCACTGCCCTCCTTGGCTAACAGACAACGTTCACAGAGCCTGCGTGCCCATAGGAACAGCTGTGTGCCCATAGGAACAGCTAGGGAGCTGCAGGACCTGGAGACACAAGAGGTTCCCCTTTGTCTCCTTCTGCCCTCACTAATGGCCCTTCCCAGCACAGCAGCTGGGTATTTGGGAAGGGAGGTGGGGGAGGGATTGGCCTCTGACCAGAGGAATACAAGGCTGCCCTTAAAGAGGTGGCCCAGCTGTTGTGAGTGAACACACAGGTGCACATTGGTGGCTTTGAGCCTCACGCACACTCCGATCCCCTGACCAAGGTAAGGGCTGTAAAATGTAGCCAGGCCAGGGTAGCCCTACCCACATTTTTGGAGGACATGCCAATTTGGCTCCCAACCCTGTGTCACTGCTAGGATGTGATCCCCAGAAGGCACAGTAATTCCCACCACATCCACTGAACTCTTGGCATGATCCAGTGAAGCTTATACATGGTATCCATCTGTCGGCATTGTCACATAACATGACCATCCACATGGGCAGTTCTCCTTCAGTGTCTTTGGACGGACTCCTCCATGATAGTCATTTCATTTGGTTACCACTCCCTTAGGCAGCTCACTCACACCACACCACCCCTCACTCTCCCGACTCTTCTTTCCACCATCACCCTGTTCCCCAATACACACAAACACACACCCATAAACACACACACACACACACACACTCTCTCATAGTTTGCTACAAGGCCAGTACAAGTGGGTTATTTTGTGCCATACATTCTAGGGGCTATTTCTGTTTTTCAATGCCCCATCATTGAGCATGGGTATGTCCCTGTGGTTCTGTGCCTCCCCTCTCCAAGTTTTGTGGCAGATTAAGGATAAGAGATCCACCCCTTTCCAAGCCATGGATTCAGCCCCACAGTAAAGGAAACAACCTTCAGAGGTGACGTGGTGTGGATGGCAGGGCATCTTGGGTTGGTATTGACAGAGAAGGAAACTGACCTAAGAGAGGGGTTAAGTGACTTTCTCACACAATTAGTGAAAGAAGCAGAGATTGAGCCCTGATCCGATGCTTTTTTTCCCTCTACTTTTAAACCACATTATTTCTCCAGAGACAAAGCCAACAAAAGTGTGGTCCAAATACCAGTGCCAGTCTGAGAACTGTTCGTTAGTGGTCCATGACGAAATAAGGAGCTTGCGCCAGAATGTAAATCAATTCACTACTTGCTTCATCAACAATCTTGCTGTGAAAATAAAATGTCAGCTGAACTAAACAGCATGCTTAGTGATAGCTGATTTACATTGGCACAAACTCTCTAGCTCAATGCCGTCCCTGTGTCCAGCAGCCCTGGTGCTGATGACTGTCCAACATGAGGTGGGATCTACTGCAGAACTGTGCCTCACCTTTTGTGTAAGAGGAGTGGGTTGTGATAGAGGCTGGAGTCACAGGTCACGTGGTCATGGAATAATCACAGCCCCTCAGGACTGAAAATGGCTCTGCACAGCCAAAACTACTTCCTGGCTGCCCGAACCCAACCCTATAGATAGGGGCTACTCAAAGACCCAGACTGCAAATGGTTTGTTGCCTTTGTACACGAAAATTTCTGTGCCTGTCATGTGGCTGTTCCAGTCGTGGGTCTGTTGACCCTCAAGTCCATTTCTAGCTTTTTGCCTGCTCTGCTTTGTATGGTAGGGGGCCTGACCCCTTCAGGCTTTTTCCCAGGCTGACTTCCCACTGGGTCTAGCCAATGGGAGGCACTCACTGGAGAAAGAAGGGGGGAAAGAAAAAGGAAACCAGATAATTTCTTTCCCCTTCTTCTCTGTGTCTCAGAGTGACCAACTTGTCCCAGTTTGTCCAGGACTCTTCTGGTTTCAGCACTGACAGGCCCACGTCCCAGGAAGCCTTGAAAGTATCTCTGCTTCAAGCAGTTTATCCTTCAAGGCTGAATCTCTTCTGTGGCTTCAGCCCCCGCTGGTGGCCCGTCCTTCTCCATCCCAGAGATTGCCACTGTGATTCTTGCTTCCACTGGGTGATCCCAGCCCCTAACTCTGTACCACTGTCCCCTCCCTTTGTCCCTCCAGCCTATGGGTGTTAGCAGCTTCCTGCTACTACTAATGTTCAGGTTGCCTCTTCAGTCCATTTTGGTTCTTAGGTCTGCCCTCAACTGTGTCACCAATTTCAGGCATTAAATTCTCACTGTTGTTTACACTTGAAGTGGTTTCTGTTTTACTGCTTAGATTCTGACAATAGTACTTACTTTATAGTGTTATCATGAGGATTAAATTAGTTAAATAAACCACTTACAGCAGTGCTTGGAACATGGTAATTGCTTGTTAAATGTGAACTGCTGTTATTATTAGTGTAGTGCGAAATAACATTTACCGCACGCTTGCCACGTGCCAGGCTAATCACTTTACACCCATGACCGTATTTAAGCCTTACAACCCTTCTACCTGGATGAACGTTGTTCTTGAGCTAATTGTTTAGGAAACCTGTTTGCATTTCACACCTAGAAATTCCCAGGCTCTTCTGAACCACTCCCCTTGGTGAACCCAACCATATGCCTTATTTACTGAGCATTCTCTTAGGCTCTCAGGACACAAACAGGAATGAAATGGTAACAGGGGATACACTCTAGTGGGAGAGACTGGTATGTCAGCCAGTTGATTCATCCAAGCACAGAGGGCAATGCAACCCAGAGATAGCAGCAGTGTGGCAAAGTAGGGAAAAGCCTGAGCTCTGGAGTTGGGCTGCCTGGGTTTTGACCTAGGTTCTGCATCTACAAATTAATACATCTACATCCACCTATCATAAGGCAGGGAAGTCATTTTTAACCTCTATGTACCTCAGTCTTCTCACATGGCAAAAGTACTCTTTTTATCATACCTATACCTATCCCAGGGGGGTTATTTTAAGGATCAATGAGTTAATATTTTTCAAGTGTTTAGAATATGCACTAAATGTGATGTCTTTCTTAAGTGAAAATAAAATTAATAAGCTGAACCAGTTGTAGGGGGAACCCAGAGGATGGTGTCACTTGATTCTACCTGCAAGTATTCAGGAAGGCTTCACAAAGGAGGTGACATTGGAGTGGGATCTTAAAGAAGCAGTGGAAGTTTTCCAGATAAAGAAGAAAGCATCCCAAATCATCAGAAAGGCATGTGCAAAAAAGGCACAGAGTCATGAAATGCCTGGTATGACTGGGGAGTAATGAGAAATGAGTAGCTAGAATTTGGTGGCAGGATATGAGGCTCAACATTGAGTTTTGGATATGTTGGACAAGATCTTGAGTGTCATGCTAAGGAATTCAGATTTAATTCAGACGAAAGGAAGGGAGAACCAACAAAAGACTTTAAGTTTGAGAGGGTAAAATAATCAGCTTTGTTTTGTGGGCATTTCATTCTCATGACAGTGTAAATTTAAAGCTGAAAAATCTGCTCAGGTGTAATAAAAAATATAGTAAAATCAAGTCACCCCAATTGGAACAACCTAAATGTCTATCAGCAATAGAATGGATACATCGTGTGTTATATTTCCACAGCGGAACACTATGCAACAGCACTTATAATGAATTACTGCTACGTGCAAAGGACGTGGATGAATCTCTCAAGTCTAGTATTGAGCAAAAACAAACAAACAAAAAACCACACACACACACACACACACAAGGGTACATCCTGTATGATTCCATTTATATAAAGTTCAAAAACAGGCAACACTAATCTATGCCATTAGAAGTCAATGGTTATCTCTGAGTGTGGAATAGTGATAGAAAGGGGACCCAAGTAAGGTTTCTGGGCTGCTAGTAATGTTCTCTGTCTTGAATTTGCCCTGGGTGCTGGTTTCATAGGTGTGCTCACTTTATGATCAAGTTCAAGACACAGAACACTTGTACTTTAAACCAAAAACAACATGCTTTTTAGTGACTTCTAGGGTACATACGCAAAAAAATCACTTACTGTTTCAAAGTCTAAGTGGAGAATATTCAACCCTGCAGAGATCCAACTGACCTTTGACCACAGTAGGATATGGGGACCCATGAACACAGATGTCTATTACAAAGCAGCTGCCCCAACACAGAGAGTTTTCCTTTTAGGTATTTCCAGGTGACCCCAATATTATGCTTCTAGATCAGTTCAGCTACAAATGGTTGGTCTGCATCATCACCCTGTGTTTCTGAAGTTCAAATTGCAAGGCCTTTAAACATTGCCTCTAAGGAGAGACAAAAGGACCCAGGATTTGGGAAGGAAGTCAAGGGAGACTCCAGCCTTATCTATAATGGTTTAAGTCCTTACAAGGAGACGTGTGTTTAAGTCAGGTGTTTATTGTGTAGTTAACACTAAACCTGAAAAAAACCTATAGCTGTGCCTAGTCATTACATGATAATGAAAAGTAGCAGATATTACTTAATCAGGATTGAAAATTACTGGGCCTGGCTTATTGTTATGTTAAATTAATGGCTTGCCTGAATGTGTTCTTTTTTGATTACCTTCATGTGAGAAAGGTTGGTGGTGTGGGGGACAATTTGCAGATGAGAAAACTGAAGATCTGAGACATTATGTGCATGGCCCCGGGCCAACCATTTATTAATCGTAGAAAAGCACTATCATCGCCCTAGTCCAAGCCACCATTATCTCATGCTTGGACAACTACATAGTTTACTAGTTGTTTCCCTAGATTTACTGTTTCATAATATGTTTTCTACACTGAAGCTAGAGTGATCTTTTAAGAATGCCATGTTGGCCGGGCACGGTGGCTCAAGCCTGTAATCCCAGCACTTTGGGAAGCCGAGGCGGGCGGATCACCTGAGGTCAGGAGTTCGAGACCAGCCTGGCCAACATGGTGAAACCCCGTCTCTACTAAAAATACACAAATTAGCCGGGCGTGGTGGCAGGCGCCTGTAATCCCAGCTACTCAGGAGGCTAAGGCAGGAGAATCGCTTGAACCCAGGAGACGGAGGTTGCGGTGAGCCAAGATCGTGCCATTGCACTCCAGCCTGGGGGACCAGAGTGAGACTCTGTCTCAAAAAAGAAAAAAAAAAAAAAAAGAATGCCATGTCACCCCTTTGATTTTTTAGTTTTTTATTCTTTTGTAGAGACAGAGTCTTGCTATCTTGCCCAGGCTGCTCTTAAACTCCTGGCCTCAAAAGATCCTCCCACCATGGCCTGCCAAAGCACTGGGATTACAGGCACACTTTATTTACTAAACTCTTCAATGGCTTCCCAGTGATCTTAGGGGAAGGACTCAAAACATCAGCAGGACTTTGTAGGCCCATGATGGGTAGGCCCCACATGTGTATCTCTTCAGCTCCATCTCACACCATGTTCCTCCTTGTTCTTTATGCTCCAGCCACACTGCATTTTCAGTCCCTGAAACTTGCTATACCCCTTCCAACCACAGGGTCTTGGCATGTGCTGCTCCCTTTGATGTGGGTGTTCTAAAATTTATTAGTTTGGCATCAGCCATTTTCTGTTCCTCCAACTAACACCTGTTAACAGGCAGACCTACCTAAGTTAGGAGCCCAGTTCTCCTTGTTTCCCTTTGTGTTACTGCAGTTTGAAGCTATTTCAGTCTTTTCAAGAAAAACATGATCCCAAAGGGACTTAAAATAACAAAGCAAGGGATTGTCAATTATGTTACCTTGAAAGACAAATTTTGGAAAACAAAAAGCTACCCTTTGAAGAACTGTAAACATTAAAACACAGTAACAATAGAAGGCAATATCATCTAATGGTTTAGAAAACAGGTATTGGGGCCCGCGTGGTGGCTCACGCCTGTAATCCCAGCACTCTGGGAGGCCGAGGCAGGCAGATCACGGGGTCAAGAGATCGAGACCATCCTGGCCAACATGGTGAAACCTCATCTCTATTAAAAATACAAAAATTAGCTGAGTGTGGTGGCACACGCCTGTAGTCCCAGCTACTCGGGAGGCTGAGGTAGGAGAATCACTTGAACTTGGGAGGCAGAGGTTGCAGTGAGCAGAGAGCATGCCATTGCACTCCAGCCTGGGCGACAGGGTAAGACTCCGTCAAAAAAAAAAAAAAAAAAAAAAGAGAACACACATTGGCTTCAGACAAGCCTTGGCTCTGTGAAGACCTCACTGACTGTGTGACCTTGGGCAAGCTTGCTGAGTTTCCACCACTGTAAAATGGAGACAATAGCAGAACTCACCCAAGAGGATGGTTTTGAGGATCCAATGACAGGATGTATTTGATCACTTAGCTAAGTGCCTGGCACACTATAAATCTTCAACAAAGTGTGGTTACTCTAATAATTATTATATGAAAATACCTAAAACTTTCTTCCACTCAGGCTATGAAGGCAACTGATAAAAGCGGAATAGAAAATGACATGTTCACGCATAGCAAAAACAAAAACAAAAAAAACTTCTTATAAAGAGCCAAAAGATGTCAGTCAACAAGCCAGGCACTGTGACTCACACCTGTAAATACCAACATTTTGCGATGCTGAGGTGAGATCACTTGAGCCCAGGAGTTCAAAACCAGCCTGGGCAACATAGTGAGACTTCGTCTCTACAAAAATTTAAAAATTAGCAGGATGTAGTGGTGCACCCCTGATCCCAGCTACTCGGGAGGCTGGGGTGGGAGGATTGCTTGGGCCCAGGAGGTCGAGGCCACAGTGAGCCGTGATCGCCCCACTGCACTCCAGCCTGAGTGACAGAGAAAGACCCCGTTCTATTTATAAAAAAGAAAAGAAGAAAGGACTTCAACGGATTTCACTATTTAAGTAAAGAGGACATTCATTCGACTGAGGAGTGGTTAGGAGCAAGCTTTCTTAGCCTCTCAGATCCTTAGCTTCCTTTTCAATACAAGAGGCTCTAATCCCAACATCACAGGTTGTTGTAAATTAAGTTTACACCTCGTCATGCTTGTAAAGCACTTAGCATGACACTTGGCACATAGTAAGCGCTCAATAAACAGTAGCTGCTGTTCCCACCGATGTTGCTGCTTTTATTCTTCTTGAGCCGGAGCCTTTGCAGCCCTTAGTGTCCAGTGAAGGCTGCTGTGGTTAAAGCTCCGGGTGCATCATCGAAACCGGTTCTCAAGCTTCTAAATTCTGTGTCAAGTGAACCTCTAGGCCATTTAAAACACAAAGGCAAGGCGAGGGGGCCCCCAAAGTGCCCCGGATTTTCAAAGGGAACGCCGGCGCCTGGAAAGTTGTGATGCCCCGGGCATTCAGGGTAGCGCGGTGGGAAAGCCCGCGCCGCTCGGCCCCTACTCAGGCCGGCCGTCTCGGGGGGCGCGGCCCAGACCACCGACGCGCCTGGCGGGGGCACGAGCCGCTGGGCGTCCACTCTGCCTGGCCCCGGAGGTGTTCCCAGGTACCCGAGCCTCGCGGCGTTTTCAAGTGCTGGCTGCGAAGCTTGAAAAGGACCCGCCGCTGGGCCGGGCGTTTTGTGTTTGCCAAACAAAGCATGAAGGCAGGGTGAGTAAAAGGGGCGGACCAGGCGCGGCACAAAGGCCGGGGGCGGGCCCGGGCTGGGGAAATACAGTTCAGTGGGCCTGAATTGATACGCTCAGCCCCTAAAGCCCCGGGCTGGGCGATCACAGGGCATGAAGGCCCAGCAAAGAGCACTCTGCTGCATTGATCCAATCCCAAGCGAGCAAGCGAGAGGCTTGGAAAGGGGAGGCGGGCAAGGACCGAAGGGGGGCATACAGGGGTCTGTAGGAGCCGCTGCCCGCAGTTAGGCACTTTTCTTAGAAATGAGGGAATCTCCTGGACTGGGCGAGGGCCCTCCAGATGGAACCTGTCCTCAAGCCCAAGCGGCCAGGGCAGGAATGTCGCCTCCGTTTCTAAGGAAAGCAAGCACGCTGCCGGGTCACCCGCGACAAAGATGTTCTCTCTTCCTGTTCTGGAAAAGATGCAGGGGGGGGGGGGGGGGGGGGGGGGGGGCGGCTGCACGTTCTCTAGGGCCCTCCCCCACCCCCACCCCCACCCCCCGCATTCTGTGAGTCTGGAGATGCACAGATGACTCTGGTCCTACACATGCACACACCCGGCACCTGCACAGTGTCTGCCATTGTTTATTATTGGAGGGAGGGACAAATTGGGTAGATGATGGGAAGGACACATGCATAGATGTGTGGTTCAACCAGATGGGTTCTGATCCCTTAGTTATTTTCTAATTCGCATTTTTGACTGGGTGGTTTTGTCTCATGTGAACATGGTTATGGAAGTTTTGTTTTTTCTTTGTACCTTCTTGTGTTTTCCAGATCATTGAACATGTTCACAAAGTATATAATCAGAAAAAATCGATAAACATTGTTTAAAATAGAAATAAAACAGACAAAAGGAAAAAGTGTCAGAGATCATAACCATGTAATAATAATGATGATATCGTACACGTTACCCGTAACCAACTATTCTTACATGCTTATATCACACGCATTGCTTTTCACAATCACCCCGTACTTAATACAGGACCCAGCACACGATACTTAATAAATGGCTGGATTTGCTCCTGCATAGTGGCAGGCTGGTGGAATCCAATGCCTTTGAACAAATGAAGTAGCTGAGGTTCTAAGAGGCTAAGTGTTGCAGCCAGGAATGAATCTGCCAAATGCAAATCCAGGCCTCCTTCCCAATGCCCCATACAATCCTGAAGGGCTTCTTCAAATACAGGCTATTTTATTTCACTCTTCTGTGTTCATTTCTGGACTATGAGGCCCCAGATTTCCTTTCTGAAGACAAGGTTTGTTTGTTTTTGTCGTAATGACACACTCGGCATCATTAAGTGTCCGTGAAGAGGAATCTTTTAGTTGCATTAGAAACGTGGTTTGTGACCACTGAGAGCCTTGGGAAACGAAGCTCTCCTAGCAGGAAGAGGCAGGCTGCTAATGAAACGGCTTTCTCGGGGCGGAGTTTCTGCATTCTCTTAGGGCAGACTTGAGCATTATTGCCAAGGAAAAGCTTAGGCCATGTCTGAACTACACACACTGTGATCTGTGAGTATAAACAGTTCAGATCTGAGCAAAGCAGTTCCTACCCAGAAAGACTTTCTCATTCTTAGCTCCTTTCCTTGGTTTGTAAATTGTAACTGATACAAAATACTTTAAACTCGGCCTTGATTTGAAGTTTACTGAGGGAATCAGGCCAACGAATTGAGCAAGAATATACTTTTTGAAGTTAAATCAGCATTGTTTAAGCAGTTTTATTTGAGATCCTTCAAACAGGTTTGCACCATAATTTATTGCAATTCCTTTTTTTAAAAAATTGTATTGGTATCAATTTTCTTGCTTGAAAGTATTCTTTTCCTGTATTATATTGTCAGTCAGAACATCATAGTAATAAATATCAATCTACTACTTTATTTTTAAATTGACTCTTACACGTGGTTTTGTGAAATTCTTAAACCTCACATGAAATATTTTGCTTAAAATTGCATCATACAGATCAATACTGATTTAGCCCATCTGTTTTGATGAAAAATTTCTTGGCTCTAGTAGGAAAGAGGGCATGGATATTTCCTTGCAATATCTTCCCCTCACTTAAAACCCCACAAATGAAATAAGACCTCAGGATTGCATGAGATAATTTACATACTAATTAGGTTGCATGGTGTAGTTGAGAGAGAGAGAGAGAGAGAGGCTCTGGATGCTAACATGGCTTCAAACTAGTGTGATTGTAAGTTGCTTATCCTCCCTGTGTCTCAGTTCACTCATCAGTCAATCACTGAGGGCCATTAAGAGGATAAAATGAGATATGATTGAAAAGAGCCTGGCACAGTAAGTGCTCAAGAATTTTTTTTTTCATGTTTTTCCCTATTAACAACAGCCTTTAACATCCTCCTTTGTAAAAAAATAAAAAGGATTGATTTCCTCACATGTAAAATGGGGATAGTGACACAATAAGAGTAGCATAGTACAGGATCTTGATGAAGAGCATAGATTCTGAACTCACACTGGGTTCGATTCTCAGCCCCATTACCAGTTGTGTGACTTTGGGCAACTACATCAATCTTCTTGCTCCTCATTGTCCTCCTGTGTAGAAAAGGAGTGGTCAGGGGCTCGTTGTAGTACCCACCACCCAGGGTAGTTGCCAGTATTCAGTGAATTAATGCACACAGTATAGATCTACCTAAACTTCTGCACGGCTTCCTTTTGCAGCCTGTGAAACCCTGCAGACCCCTTTGCAGAATAATATTTTTAAATACATAAATGCAATACTTTGGATTACAAAGGGAAAACTAGTTATAATGAAATCAAGTTATTGATATATTTTTCAAACAAATTTGTGATATACATGCTTCCTTAGTAGCATGTTGAATAAATAACAAGATTTAGCAGTCTGTCTAATATCTACCAATATTTCAAAGCAATAAGGAAAGTAAGTGGTATTGTGAGATAACTACAACTGTAATGTACTGGAAAAGTACCTATGATATTTCTACTGGTAACAAAGTCACAGGTATTGCAAATATGACTTTGGTTTGTTGCCTGCATTCACAATGGAAGGAAAGGCTTGCTTTCATTTAGAGGTTAGTGGAAATTAATTTTCTAATTTTGTTGTAATTTTTCCCATCTAAGTTTATGGACACCAGATTAAGAACAAAACTCTGATTAGTACAATACATGCTAGCTATTATTACATCAGAGAGGTCTTATGGATTGGGTAAAATAATGAGTGTGATGGCCATTGCAAACATCAGGCATTTAATACATGGAAGATATTTCAGTTGTTTGCAACTGTTACATTTCATGAAAGTCATCATAGACAATATATTTTAAAAATAGGCATAACTGTATTTTAATAAAATTTTATTTACAAAAATAAGCAGCTGGTGGGCTTGTTTGGCCCATGGACCATAGTTTGCTGGACGCTGTATTAAAACATTCTTTCTTTTTTTATTATACTTTAAGTTCTGAGATACGTGTGCAGAACATGCAGGTTTGTTGTATAAGTGTACATGTGCCATGGTGGTTTGCTGCACCCATCAACCCCGTCATCTAGGTTTTAAGCCCCACATGCATTAGGTATTTGTCCTAATGCTCTCCCTCCCCTCCTCCCCCACCCTCAACAGGTCCCGGTGTGTGATGTTCCCCTCCCTGTGTCCATGTGTTCTCATTGTTCAGCTCCCACTTATGAGTGAGAACATGAGGTGTAAAACATTGTTTCTTGAGGAATATTGTATGCAACTTGAAACATTTCAACTTATCATACCTTGTCAAATACTTGACACAGGACTCAACTGGGAAATGCTGTGAAAATCCTTCACAAAAACCAGAAAAATAATGGTTTTTCTAATGATAAATAATAGGTGAATGATAGCTAATCAAATTAAATTGAATTTACTTGGTCTGTTAACCTGCTATAATGTCTAGAACTGTCTTCTCTATGAAAACACAGAGAAACATAAAGCCAGTAACAATGATAATATTCTGAGTAATTAGAACCAGCAGCACGTTAATATGTGGGAAAAGTAAATGACATGGAAACCGTTCATGGCAATATTACCTTGTACCTGGAGCTTTCTCCAAAGGGTTGTAACTACCCTACAGCTGTTGCTTGCTTGGTACACTGTAGGTTTTCAGTTGATTGACTCTCCTGATGAGTCTCCAAGGAAGAAGAGAAGCAGGCATGTATTCATTTGGAAATCTTAGTATTTCTATTGTGTAGACAGTGTTCTGGTATTTCCAGGGCTGGGGAAAGGAAGGCAAAACAAGGTGAGATAGTTTAGGGTTCAATAGAATGGAACAGGTAAGGTACTGGGATGGCTGCTCTTCAGATAGACACATTTCATGGCGGCCGGGCACGGTGGTTCATGCCTGCAATCCCAGCACTTGGGGAGGCTGAGGCGGATGGATCACCTGAGGTTGGGAGTTCGAGACTAGGCTGGCCAACATGGATAAACCCCGTCTCTGCTAAAAATACAAAATTAGCCAGACTTGGTAGCACATGCCTGTAATCCCAGCTACTCGGAAGGCTGAGGCAGGGGAATCGCTTGAACCCAGGAGGCAGAGGTTGCCGTGAGCCAATATCACACCATTGCACTCCAGCCTGGGCAACAGGAGAGAAGCTCCATCTCAAAGAAAGTGAAACGTTTCATGGCAACAAACATTATTGAGCAACTACTGAGTGCTGGGTGCTAGGATGAGATTGAGGGGGCAGAAATTGCCAGTGGATTTTGCTTCTCCTACAAAAAGTTAAGTCTATATAACAGAGAAAGTGGCTGTGCTAAGGAAAGCAAGAGGACAGGTCAGAACCAGAAATGTTAAACATTCCAGCCATCTGTGGAAGTCGAGTATCTGGAAGTAATATCTTTCGTTGTCTTTGTTTCTGGCCCCAATGCCATCCATTTCCTTTTTTCCTGTTTTGTTTAGCACTTGCCTTCAACTGGCGGAAACAAACAAAAACAAACAAACAAAAGCTTCTTGTGCAAAAGTCACCGAGACATTGTAAACGAAAGGGCCCACATCATTTGTGTGCATGGTTGGACCTGAAACTGGCTTAGACACTAACACAGCAGATTATAGGGAGCCCCCAGTGTATAACTTTAGGAAGATCCCATTCATGGGGTAAAAAGAACATTCCAAGGCTTCAGTCCAGGTCCCAACACTAGAAGCTGCCTTTAGCCATAGAAGTCACCACCAATGATTTCTGCTTTCTCTGCCTGTTGGGGTGGGAATATTCCTACTGCATCTGCCAGGGTAGCATGGCAGAGTTAAGCTACAACCCTGGAAGAACGTTTTTGTAGGTATCATGTTATCTGGAGTCTTAAGTTTTATAGATGCCAAGTCCTACCTGTTTTGTTTTCTTAAGCTGTTGGGCCTGCCCTGTACCACACAGCTGGCACCCCTAAGGAAGTATGCGAGGGAGTTCTTCTCAGTCAACCAGGCACCATTCAGATCTTTGGTCCTGAGCCAATTTTTGCTCTGCACTAATTCCCAGTCTTTCTGACTTCTACCCTCATTTTTCATTGTCAGTCTCACCTTTATCCTACATTCCTCATGTTCAGAATTGCTTCCCTAGAAAACACCATTGGCTGCCTTTTTACTAGTATCTAAATTCCCTCACCATGTGGAGATGGGGCTTGATGAGGCTCTCATAGTGCTAAGGATGCTCAAATTGAGATGGTGTGCAGAGAGGAGAAGCAAGTGGGAACTCAAGGTCAATAAAGCAGAGAAAGGCATGAAAATGTGTCAGGAAGCTGGGTAGGCAGTGAGGGGCAGTTATTGAAAGTCAAGCTATGCAGTTAGGGAATAGAGGTACAGTGAAATGAGAGTAAACATTAGCATATTGCAAGGTCAAGCGAGCAAGAGGACAAGTCTAGCTGGATCTCTGAAATGAGCATTATGATTATTATTATCGAGACAGGGTCTCACTCTGTCACCAAGGCTGGAATGCAGTGGTGCCATCACAGCTCACTGCAGCCTGTATTTCCTGGGCTGAAGTGATCCTCCCACCTCCGTCCCTCGAGTAGCTAGGACCACAAACAGGCACCACCATGCCTGGCTAATTTTTATTATTATTTTATTATTGTTTTTGTAGTGGTGGGGTCTTGCCACGTTGCCAAGGTTAGTCTTGAATTCCTAGGCTCAAGTGACCCTCTCATCTTGGCCTCCCAAAGTGCTGGATTTATAGGTATGAGCACCACACCAAGCCCACCCAGGCATATTATCCATGGCCAATCTAATACCTCCTCCAACTATGGCATGGTACACAGGAGGACCTGATGGATTTAGACGGCCAAATGGCAAACACCACTGTATAAGGTAGGCTAGCCTACATTGTGCTAACTACCCACAATTTTAGTGATACACATTTCTGTTTCATTCTTGCTACATGTCTTACATGGGTTGCCGTCTAGAAAGAGGTTGCTTACATTCATGGCTTACTAGGCATTAAATGTTCTGGCCTAGGAGTAACTCACATCACTTCTGCTGATGGTCCATTCATTGGCCTAAGCTAATCCTATGGTCCTGCCCATCAATACTCCATGAGCGCTAATTTAGCCACAGGCAACATTCAGATGATATCCATGGCTACACCAGGGCCTTGACATTGACATAGCCCCTCTGTGAATGGCACTTTGTCCAGGTTCACTCCAGCTCCACACTTGGGTCTTGAACAGTAAAACTTCCAATACAACAGCCCATCTGCTGGCTATATATAACATTACTCTATGGGAAAACAAACTCTGGGTTTTAAAAAGCCATCTCACAAATAGACCTTGAAAGCTTGCCTATTAGTAAGATGGAAAGGGCCTTAGTGATCCTAAGCCCAGGATGATCATGTGGCAAAATTATGCCACATGGGAGCAATGACAATTTATAATAACCTCCTTCTTCCATGGTCCCTCTTCCAGGGAATGGCACCACCATGTACCCAGTTGCATAAGCCAGAACTCGCTCCTGCCTTCTCTGCCACCAATCTCTCCCTTATACTGTGCTGTAATCCCAATGGGCTTTGTTTGTTTGTTTGTTTGTTTTTTGAGACAGAGTCTCACTCTGTCACCCAGGCTGGAGTGCAGTGGCACGATCTCGGCTCACTGCAACCTCTGCCTCCCGGATTCAAGCGATTCTTCAGCCTCAGCCTCCTGAGTAGCTGGAATTACAGGTGCATGCCACCACACCCAGTTAATTTTTGTATTTGTTTGTAGAGATGGGGTTTGCCATGTTGGCCAGGCTGGTGTCGAACTCCTGACCTCAGCTGATCCACCTGCCGTGGCCTCTCAGAGTGCTGGGATTACAGGCGTGAGCCACCGCACCCGGCCCCAGTGGACTTTCTTCTGTTGCTTATATACTTCAAGCTTGTTCTTGTTTCCAGGTCTTTGTATTTGTTGTTCTTTCTGCCTGGCATACATTTCCAAACTACCTTTAATATTAATTTAGCTGTCCCTTACCTTTAGGAATGTAGATGAACTCACCATCATTAGTTAGTGACTCAGGGCCAATCACTAGAATGGAAGCTCTCCGAAAGCGGGGACTACCGTGTACCCTTTGGAATTTAGTAAGGGCTCAATAAATGCATGCTGACTGGATGAATGGCCATAGTGAGTCACCAGCGAAGGCAGTATGGAGTACCTCTTTTCACTCTCATACTCTTGGGTGTCATGTATGACCTGTTTCACTTTACTGCGAGTTGGGGCAGTGCAAGGATACAAGCCGCTTCACAGAGTTTCCTTCCATGCTACTGCCCCTGCTCCTTTGGGTGGGGATTTCAGACTCAGAAGCAGCTTCAGTGGTTTTTTTGCTTTTATTGTTGTTGTTTTTGTTTATTGTTTTGCTTCATTTTGTTTTGTTTGTTTGTTTGTTTTGCCTATGTCTGGTTGGCTAATAAGGCACCAGGGCCCTGGAAATGACAAACTGAAAACCTCTTCTATTATTTCTTCTGTGAAATTTTCTTTTGATGTAATCATTTTGGGATCATGCACATTGTTTCAAGTACACATCTTCCAGTAGGTTGAGTCCAATGTCTGTCTTCTCCCCTTCCCTCATCCCCCACCTCACATCCACCAGACTGTAAACTACATAAAGGCAGGAATTTTGTCTATTTTTGTTTATCACTCTATTCTCAGCATCTAAAAGTAAGCTTGGCACAGAATTAGTAAGCATTCAACCAATATTTGTTGAATTAATTAATGAGTCCAGAGATGGGTTACCCCTCACTCCTAGTTTATAAACCATGTTATACACAGAAGAGAAATCCTCTTTATTTGAGCTATGATCACTGGACACCAGCCTTATTTAGTTAAGGTTGGTCAAGCTGTACTGAAAGGACTTCACCGGACAAGACAAGCTGAGCTCACTTTGGTTATCCCATATGGGCCACATAAAGTGTCACTGGGATATTAGAGAGCGAGAATCCCATATAACTTTCAACACATTAAGATTTATATATGGCCGAGGTGGTAGCTCATGTCTGTAATCACATCACAGGAGTGAGACCCTGTCTCAAAAAAAAAAAAAAAAAAAAAGTTAGACACCTCCTTCTATGATAATGATAGTGACTGCCAAAGTAATAATAATAATAACATTAAATATCACTTATTGAGTGCTTATCATTTAAAGTGCCAAGTACCTTGCTAAGAGCTTTGCATGCATTGCCTCATTTAATCTTTTTTTTTTTTTTTCTTTCTTTCTTTTTGAGACGGAGTCTCGCTCTGCTGCCCAGGCTGGAGTGCTGTGGCCGGATCTCAGCTCACTGCAAGCTCCGCCTCCCGGGTTCACGCCATTCTCCTGCCTCAGCCTCCCGAGTTGCTGGGACTACAGGCGCCGGCGACCTTGCCCGGCTAGTTTTTTGTATTTTTTTTAGTAGAGACGGGGTTTCACCGTGTTAGCCAGGATGGTCTCCTGACCTCGTGATCCGCCCATCTCGGCCTCCCAAAGTGCTGGGATTACAGGCTTGAGCCACCGCGCCCGGCGCCTCATTTAATCTTAACAACAGTATGAGCTCCCTCCTCTCCATGGCCTCAGTTTCTCCTGCAAGTAAGACACAACCCCGTGGCAGAGGGCAGAGAGCTGAGAAGGCAATAGCCAAGAGCTGCAGCAGAAAGATTCTCTGCTCCCCAGAAGCTGGTGACCAATTCCTTTGTCTGGCTTTGTTAATGCATTCCTTAATGCTGAAAGTATTAAAAATACAATTAAAGTGTAAAAAATTCTCAATCTATTCAGTGCTGCCAAAAGGAAATACATCCATTTCCCACTTACCATATTGGAGTTTACTTCAAACATAATTCCTGTATATTCCAATGGGAAACTATTTATTGAATAAATTCAGAAATGAACAGTTGGGCTATTTATGCCTCCCTGGCAGGAGATAATTGTACATTGACAGGTTGATGATTTCTAGAGGCCTGTGGGCCTGGTGGGCAGATTTTAAGTAAATGGCCAGCCTTCCCTTCCCTCCCTCCTCAGGCTCTTTCTGGAGAGAAAGGTGTGCTAGATGCGTCATGGAAACTTCCCGCTTGAACCTGCCTGTGTTTGCCCACCTGAGCCTCAGAGGTGTTTACTGTATTGTGAGAGCTGTTAGTGTGCTGTACACAAACGGAGCCCTCTTGTCTCCCATTTTCAGCGTTTGATGAATTTGTTTTTGCCACAGCGTCCTTCAGTACGTTTCATTTGATTACTGTTCCCTTTGATTTACCTTTTTTCCAAAGCTTTCTCATTAGTCCTTATAGGAACCAAGACAAGGTGTACAATTTGGCGGTGAGGAAATTGGGATTTAATAAGTCCTGTGCACAATCCAGCATGTCTACAGATAATTTGTAGGATGACGCTCCCCCGCCTCATTCGGAACTGGATGCAGCTGACCTGAATAATGAAAGTTCTGAATCCCCTCCGAGCATCGCTTCATTAGAATCCCCTTACAAAATAAGAAACAAGACTCATCTCATCAGCTCGATTTTATGGCATCTGATTAGACCACTATTTTCTCAGCAGGTCCCTTTTCTTTAAACTGTTGACTATGGATGGCCTGCTGAATAGAATGAACTTTGGACCACTAAATTGCAGCATTATGGTTATTTTGTGTAATTTATGAAAAACGGGAGAAGCTATGATCACTTACTTCTTGTTGCTAATGATATCACCATTTATCCGAACAGGTGTGGGTTTGCAATATTCCTCCCACTCCCGATACTCAACCTGGAACACTGCCCAAGTAGAGACCCCAAAAATGATATTTGGAGGTACAAACGCTACAGATGGTAAATTAAAAGTTAATGGCACCTGCACAAGTCTTCATGAATGTCTACTATCAGCAGCCTTTCAGGAAGCTATGCATTTTAACTATGTTTACCTAATAAGTCCCTCTATTTGTTGTTTGACTTAAAATTCAACAAATTTGGTGAAAGCCTAAGTGGGCTTTCAGTGTAACATCCTCCGTTAGTACATCATCATCTCCCTATTTTGAGATATAAGGTAAGGTGTTGAAATTATGCAGTAATTATTTCAAGCATTATGATTAAAGTGGTACAACATGCCAGTCTTTTCTGGTTAGTGGGAAATCCACAGTCACAACCACATTACGAATGTAAAAGCTGTCCTAAAACAAAGGCTATCTGAATCAGTGATCTTCCAAAAGAGTGACTTGTAGAGGATGCAGATTACCTCTAGGTGATGGCTGGATGTGGTTTTCTCAAGCATCCAGGAGCTAAGAGACCAGTGTGGTGAAGTGGTGAACAAAGACATGCACTTCAGAGTAAGCCAGAGCTGGCGTTGCATACTAGTTCTATCAGTTGATGGCTTTGCGACCTTGGGTAAGTTTTTACTCTTCTTGAGTCTTGGTCACCTAATTTGGAAAACAGGGATGTGAATGCCTCCCTCATTGGGCCATTTTAAGGGTTAAAGAAGAGAGCACATGTAAAGTGCCCTAGCACAAGTGCCTGATTCATAGTAGACACTCAACAAATGTTAATTAATGTTTCCTCTAGGGGAGCAAAGCCCAACTTTAGGGGTCAAACTTACCTGACAGAGTCTCTGGTCATCACAGGACATCTCAGGATATTTTCCCAAACAAAAATAGTTTTACTCAATCCTCATTTTAGAAATTAGTATCAGAATGCCTAGGGAATGGATGATAGGGCAGGTGCATGACAAACTCAGCCTGAAGTCTACACTACAAAGGGGTTTCTTTTCTGGACGAAGCTAGGCTCAAAGCTTTTTTTGTTTATGATCTATACTGAGAGATTGGACCAGCACCTTTTGTTCAAAGTGACAGTAACATAAGCCTACTCAAATAAGTAACACTTCCCTTTGCCACTGGCTCATTTGAGTGGAATGACAAAGTTTGCTTGCGTTTGTGTAGGCAGACCCACACAACCCTGGCACTGATAAATATTCAGTATGTCTTTATGTTTTCACACTAAGCAGCACTGAAAAGTGGTCAACTTTTTGTTTGTTTGTTTTTTGTTTTAGAGAGACACCTGTAATCCTGCTGATGCTCATGTGCTGAAAACTATGACTGCACTCAATAAAGAAGGAGACACAGCATTACAGCTCTTGTGGAATTAGTCCAGCAGATTTCTTAGTTTTCACTGGAAAACCTTAGAAAAGTAGAGGAGAGAGGGGTGCATGGAAGAGTGAGCACAAGACAGGAGGCATCTTACAGTTTATAAACATCTGAACACTGGGGTTCTATCAACATTCTGTGTTTCAATGTCTATTTGACCACAGATGTGCTCTTTCAAAATTCTGTGTTTGAAGTTACGTTAGTAACAACTGATGACCATCCTGCAATGACTAATCCAATTCTCAGCGCAGCTCTCTGAAATAGTTTTGCTTTCTCTCTCTAGGTCTGTTCTATACTCCTACCTCTCCAGGAGTTTACAAGGAATAAAATCTCTTCCAAAAGTTTTCTGTTGCAACAACTGGACCATACTGAAAACTGAGTCCCACCATTGTAATCTAGGTTAGCAAGTAATCATTGTTGGTGGGGTCCTCCCTTTCCCCAGGCTCATGTTTGTATAGGGGAGCGGGAAATTTTTTGCTAGAGCAGCACTGCCATCTCTCTACACTCCACCTGATTGATGGGATGGACCAGAGAAATGGACATTCCCAATACAGTCCCTCCTTTCACATCTGCTCACCTGCCCAGAGGACACTTTCCACCACGCATACTGGGCTCTGCACCAAGGATTCAGCAGTGACCAAGAGGAAACTTGGACCCTTCTCTCTAGGAGCTGACACCATTTAATGAGGAGTCAGACAAGTAAATAAAGAAGGAAATGCCGTTAAACATACAGGATGATTATCACAGTGGTAAGGGGAATGAGGGAACACTCTGGGAGCATAAAGGAGGTACGTCTAACCAATTATCAACTGCATCATCAAGTATCAAGTCAGAAAGATTAAATTTCATAAACCTTGCCTCTAAGCACCAACTTGATAGCCACTCTGACAACACTATATTGAGCATCCTTTCTAGGTCAGACCTGTGCTAGGAGCTGGGGGGATATAAGGAAGAATAAGACATAGCCCATGCTCTTAAGGAGCTCACAATCTAATGGAGAAAACCTCCAAATAAACTAACACTTTCAGCGTAGTGCAGAGATGGGGTCATGCAAAAAGAACTATAGAAAAACAGGGGCGGGGCCCCTAACACAGTGTGTAGGTCAGAGAAGGCTACTCCGAGGAGATTAGTCCTGAGCTGATTCTGAAGGGATGAATAGAGTTTAGTTGCTTGAAAAACATGGACAAGGTCAGTCCAGACAGAGGGAACTTCATGGTCAAGAGTATGGAGATGAGCCTGAGCATAGAGGTTGGGGAATGAGGCTTAAGCAATAAGCAGGGGTCAGAGAATGAAGGACCTTATATACCATTCTGGGTACAACTGGAAAACTTGGACTTGATCCTATATAAAAACAAATCAGATGTTGTGGGCCGGTGGGGAGGCAATTCTAAAGACAGAGGTATAAGGCAAGGGGGCCGGGCTATTACAGTCCAAGGGAGAAACGGTAACAGCCTGAGCTAGGCCTGTAAGAGCAGCGAAAGAGAGCAGAGAGACACAGAGCTGTTTACAAGGTAGACGGATGAGTGATTGATCGGCTGTGTGGCTAAGGCAGAGGAAGGAGTTTATGATGACTTCCAGTTTTCTAGTTTGTGTCCTGCCAGAATTGGAGATACAGAAGGAGCAAGGGTAGCAGAGGCAGGAGGGGAAGAATGAGCTCAATTTTGGACATGTCAAATTTGAGGTCCCTCTGGGTCATCCTGGTATGAGTGGCTCCCAAAGAAAGTGATTTTGCAGAAGACATGATGCTTGCTACTTGCTCTCCTTTACTGATATAAATTTGAAGAGGGGACATATAATCTGGTAATCTCACAGAGACATAGAAAAGATATTAATGCAGCCAGGAACCAAGCATTAAGAACTCTCTCATATATAGAGAGTGAACAAATGAACCTCATCAGACCAGCAGACTCTCCCAACCTACCCTGCATTTCCCTGTTTGATGTTCCTGCTATTCCGGTGCTGATGTCTAAGTAACTGTGCCACAAAGTATACTGGGAAGGAGAACAAATTGCCAAAATTGTCTCAAGATCTCCTTTTCTTTTGACATGTGCTATGACTTGTGGCAAATGGAAAATAAATAAACCCAAACATAAAAGAAGAATTGCAGGCCCATGTTCTTCACAAGTGACTTTTAAGGGGAGGCAAATGGAAATGTTCACTTTGCTCTTATTTGTATCACTTTTTAAAATAACTTTATTGATGTAGAATTCACATACTATACAATAAAATCCTCTGATGTCACTCCTAAGATGGTATGACTGGGAACATGAGCACAATCACCCTGAGATGATAGCGGTTTCAGCATGGCTCTGTTCATCTTTTTCCTTGATACCTCCATTAAGTTGTCTGCCTCCTTCTATTAAACTACACGAATTTCTGGCTGATTGCTCAATTATTTTTCAATAATTTTGGGAGTATACATTGCTTCACAGTTTGATCCAATTACATTTAAGCAGGGGTAGCTTTATGTCATGATTCTTTGAAGTTTGTTCTAACCCCAAGAAGGCCCCTCTTAGCTGGGCCTTTCCCTGGTTCTCTCTGATAAACAAGATGGTCTGTGGTTAAGCTTTTTGCTCTAATAGAGCTATCAGCCTCTTAATTGCTCACCATTAAAATCTCCATCATTTTCCAGAGCATCCTTAGGCTTGAACTGCGACACACTCCTTCAAACAAAGTCAGTTTCTTTGAAAGAACTTCAGCTACATCTGTTCTTATGGACTGACTCTCCCCCTGGGCAAAATCTGTGAGTCACTGCTTTGAGCATTGGGAATCTCTTGCCTTGCGGGGTTGCTTCTCCCAGTATGAAACCTCTGCTCTACAAACTAGCTGGAGTGAGAGTCGTCAAGGCCCTAGTATTCTTGGCCTGTTGCACCTGGCCTATAGACACAAGCCTAGTATATACACAAGGTCTGGGTGGAGGTAGGGAACACCCTACCTCTCAGCTGCACTCATTAGGAATTCAGCCTCTATCATTTGGAGTTGGAGAGAATGAGAAATGCTGGCAGCCAGATCCTCCTCTTGGGACGCCATATTTCTTGACTGGGATATGAGGGGAGAAAAAGGGCCATCTTCTTGACCACACCCACCCAGAGTGGAACTTCCACTAAGCTGAGCTTAGTGAGGGGCGGGTAAAAGGGAGCCACTCATAACTGAAATATCACAGACTCTCGCTGCTCTTGCTGATATTTAGTAGGTTTTCTTGAATAAATGTTTTACTTAAATGGATGCCCTTAAGGTAATTTTTAGAGACTTTGAATGACTGATTTTTTTAAGAATGATTTTCACCAGTTATGATGGTTTCATTGAGAAATATGTCCACAGTGCTATTCACACTGCCATTGTAGAAGTGAAACTTTTTATCACTTTTTAACCCATTATTTGTTTGTGTTTATGTAAACAAACTATTGATTTCTGAAATATATATGGAGTATGGGTTGGGAAATAAGACCAAAAGGATATCTTGCTCTTCAGCTGGAAAAGTTAAAAAAAAAAAAAAAAAAGATGAAGAGAATAATGGAGAAAGCACATGAGCTACATGGCTTTCTCATGGTAAATGGAAAATACAAAGTGTGATCTCATAGATGACCAGGTTCCAAGCTGCATGATCCTCGTTATGCACAGAAGCATAAGTAATAAATGGATTCTAAAGTAATTTGGAATAATTTTGCACATTTAAAACTATAACCTTGCCAAAGATACTAGCGATGTAATTTTCACAAATGTAGTAAAAAATCAATCAAGTCCAATCACTTGAACAGGACACTTGTAGTCCATTCTAACTCAACCTGTGCCCAAAGAGGAAAACACATAGAAGGAAAAGTATGGCCTTGTTACTTACTGACTTATGATTATTGTCGAGTTATTCAATGACTTTCTGCCTCAGTTCCCTCATTTATTTGTTGTCTGCATCAATTGAGAGAAATCACATGAAAATGCTGAGGAGTATTGTATGAGAAATAAGGCCTTTAAAGCTACGGCAAGTTTCACATAACTTGAAATGACCTTATTTTATGAAGATGGAATACTTCTTCCTGAGAGGGGAAAATAAAGGAAAGCTGCTTTTTGCCTGTGAACTGAGTTTAACTCTATGAAAAAACTTCAAGACATAACAAGGAATGTGATAATAGTACTTTCAATCAAAGCTTGGTTAATAAGTCAAAACTAAGATGCATTTCTTCTAAAACTCAACCAAAAGTCAACGCTGCATGGTTTAGCAGTGAAGTACATGGGCTCAAGCCTGACTGCTTGGGCTTGGCTACTGGTTCAGCCACTTTCTAGCCAAGAGACCTTGGGCAAATTACGTAACCTCTACACACCCCAGTACAATGAGTTTAATACCTTATGGGTTGTTGTGAGGCTTTAATGAATTAAAAGATGTAAAGATGCATGAGCAGTGCCTGGCACAGAGTAAGGAAGTGTGAGTGATGATGATGATGATGATGATGACAGTTGGGAGATTTGTCCCTGTTGGAAGTTGTTATCCTGCCCCAAATGAATCCTGTCAGATTTCCTAAAAATCTGATGTCTTTCCTCCGAGAGGCATTACAGAAAGACAGTGGAGGAGATGTCTCCAATGCAAAGTCATGGGTCATCAAGATGGCCAATGTGAGAAAAGTCAAATCCGTTGTTCTGGGCATCAAGTTCTTAGAAATGTTGGAACTGACAGCGTGTCTGATTCAGTGATGCTATTCAAGACATTTAGCCAAGGGTGATGCTCTAGGATGAAATTAAGAAGAAAATGACAAATAAACTATGGCAACTAATCAATACATAGCCCAGTATGAAGCTAATGGTCCATTTCAAGAGCAGGAGCTAGCCTTTGCAGAGCCCACCTTTTTTTGTGGTCAAAATTGAGTCTTGTTATAATCACATTGAGAAGTGCAGAGTTTAGTGCCCTGAAATCATCAACATTGCACTATGAATATTTCTTTTCCCTTGATTCTCTTACTAGTTAGAAAATCACATATATACAGTTATTGCAGTGATCCTATTTTAATAATGTAGTGTAATGAGATTCATTTGAAATTATACTGAAACTTTAAAATTGGGGAAGAGAGATAGATGACATTATTAGGGCTATATATGGATTCCAGATTAAATAAAAGCAGTAGTATATATCTTTTATCTTCAGATTCATCTATCTTATAATATTTGTTACTTTAGTTCCAACGTACTTCTTAAGTCCAGCACTTAAGTGCTGTCTCCTTTTACAACCTAGTCTCCTTTTACAACCATTAACATCCTCTTGGCATAAAGTCCTGACATTTCCATCTTTTACTTTAAAACTGATTTAGTGCTGTCAGTAATATCCCGAAAGGATTGAGATCTGTGAGCTACCCAGAATGAGTGACTGTTGGTCAGTCCACTGGTCCCATCAACAGGCATCTGTGAGCCAAACAGGAGGTTTTGCGTACAGAACGGGGGGATCGAGGCAGTAGTTCAGGGTCTGCCAAACCACAGGCCAAATCTAGGCCATTGCCTGGTTTTATAAATAAAGTTTTATTGAAACACAGCCATGCCCATTTGTTACCTATTTCCCATGATTGGTTTCACACTACAAAGGCAGCGTTGAGTAGTTGCAAAAGAGACCATGTGGCCTACAAAGCCTAAAATATTTGTTATCTACTCCCCTCATAGGAATATTTGGCCAACCCATGCACTAGATGGTTGTCTGTAATTTAAAATGTTCTAACATATTTAAAGTTGCTGAATCTAGAATAAGCTCAGCTATATTTGTTGCCTTGATTTGTTTGCTTATAGTCAACTTTAAGCAGATGTGGCATAAACTAATGATTGGGCATTTCTTGAAAGCAGCCGAAAGTGCTTGCTTCCCTGTGAGCCTTTGCTAATGCATTCCCCTCTGCCTGGAATGTACAACCCCATTCCACCCTCTCTCTTTTTTTCCTGCCTATCTCCTGTCAGTTTTCAGAATTCTACCTAAGTCAAGCCCTGTTTGTGAAGCCTTCCCTCACCCCAGACCCCAGGTGAGAGGAACCATTCTCTCCTCCAGTTTCCAGAGCTCATATTAAAGTTCTCTGCCATGGCGGGCTCACATGGAATTGTTGGTCCATCTACTCCACTATGAACTCTGCAGGGGCAGTAGCAATGTTGCATTTATTTCCATAACCCAGCCTTATAAGACTCAGTCATTTGTTAAATCTAGGCTCGTCTTTTCCCTAAGTGATTTCCCTAAGTTTGTTCCCACATTGCACACCTCATTACTTGCCTCTTGGCTTCTACTCTTACCCTCTCTAGTCTGCAGTGAAAGTGAACTTCTCACAGGATAAATCAGGTCATTTCACTCCTCTGCTCAAAACCCTACACTAGCTTATACTTGGAATAAAATCAAAAGGCCTACTATAGCCTGCAGAGCCCTGCACGACCTGATTGATTCCTTGCCTATCTGTCCACCATCATATACCTCTTACTGCTCTTTCCCATGCAAGCTGGATTCCAGGGACACTGACTTCTTTGCAGTTCCTCAAACACTCCAAGCATGCTTCTGCCTCAGGATCTTTGCACTCACTATTCCATCTTCTTGGAATAATCTTCCCCAGGTAGTTACATAGCGTGCCCGCTTACTTCATTCAACTCACTGCTCTGATATCACCTCCTCAAAGAGGCCTTCATTCTTGGAAGAAACAAAATAGCCCTTTTTGTCACTGTCTGTTCTCTTAAATTTATATTGTTTCATAGCCCTTATTACTTCCCATTAAATGTATTTGTTTACCTGCCTTCCTGAGCAGAATATAAACTCTATGAGGTTAAGAACACTGTCTTGTTTGCTGTCCTCTCTCTCTCTCTAGTGTTTGAAACAGGGCCTGGCATCTAGTAGATGCCCAGTTATCATCTGTTGAATATAAATGAATGGAAGTCTGTTGATTCTGCATGAGCACCACATTGTTTTCATCATTTAAGTGGTATAATGTGTACTAATATTACTTTGTAATGAATATGAAAGTCTGTTTAGAAAGGCATGGGTTTTAAGAGGAGACAGATATTGGTTCAAATTCTGGCTCTATCAAGTGGTAGTTGCATGGCCTCAGTCAAGTTGTTTGACCTCTCTGGGCCTTAATTTCCTTGGAGTTAATCAGGGGATAATCATCCCCTCCCCACAGGGTTATTATAAGGAATAAATGAGGTAATACATGTATTATGAAATTGTTTTTAGAGATAGCGTCTCACTCTGTTGCCCAGGCTGGAGCACAGTGATGGCTCACTGCAGCCTCAAACTCCTGGGCTCATCATTCCTCCTACCTCAGCCTCCTGAGTAGCTGAGACTGCAGGTATCTTCCAACATGCCCAGCTAATTTATTTTATTTTACTTTTTTGTAGAGATGGGGTCTCACTTTCTGGTTCAGGCTGTTCTCAAACTCCCGGCTTCCAACAATCCTCCTGCCTCAACCTCCCAAAGTGCTGGGATTACAGTGATGAGCCACCATGCCCAGCCGTATTGTGAAATGTTTTTTAGGCAAATTATAACATATGATAAATAGTATAACCTCATTTTTTAAACTATGTGTTTGTGTTTCTTAAAATGTCTGTAAGGGTATAGCCCAAAATGTTGACAATGGTCATCGGTGGTAAGCTTGGGAGTGATTTTTATTATCTTCTTTACACGTCTGTAATTTTTTTATTTGTTTCTCTTTTTACAAAAAAAGTACATTGCTTGAATTGTCAGTGGCAAGAAGCCACTTTCATTTTGAGAAAATAAAATGCAAGTAAGACTATACCCTTTCCACCACACTGTGTTAGCCATCTACTATGGCACTCAGGCAGTGATAAAATCTTAATAAGTAGATTGGCAGGGGTGGGTGGCCAGGAAAAGAGGGCCAGCAATGACTAAGAATCGAATTGGGGTATAACTCAGTTCATTATCTTTTCTACACCATTCTCCTTTCTCAGTCAGGTTGGTAAGAGGGGCGGTGAGCCTCAGTCTCCTTGTCAGTATCCATGCCTCAGAATAGTGTGGAGATCAAATAAGATAATTTTCCCATAGCCAAGAGAGCGTATGGGGGTTAAGAGCACAGCTCTGGAGTAGTTAGCATGAGTTCGGATCCTAAATCCCTCATTACTAACCTTACACTTTTTGAACCTGTTTCTGCATCTCCAAAATAGGGGGAATAATTTGGACCTGGCAAATTTCCTGTGAGGACTCAAGGAGCACATGGCCTGCTGAAATCCGTGAACTACCAGACTACCTCTATTCCGCTGATGTCCTGCTTTTCACCCAGCCTCTTCACCGCAGCCTTTATGATGGAGAATAGAGGAGGAGGAGGGGCACAGAGCCTCTTCTAACTCCAGCCACATTTTCCTGGGCCTTGTTTCTAAGCAGTGGAAAGCCAGGAAGGAGAGTCAAGAAAGGTACAGATGAGTCATCATCAATTCCCTTTGTGCTGCTAGAACAAGTGTGGGAGAGAAGCCATGTACCTGTCTGCCCACTGACACTCAGACAACCGTTGTACAATAAGAAGCACTTGGCTGCCTGATAAAGAATGGAAAGTAAACATGGCAAGGCCAAGATGTCCAAGATGTCCAAGATGAGTCAACTGGGCAATGGTGGCAGGAGAGCAACAATGAACAGTCCTAGTGTTTTTGCACAGCCTGGTATGCATCTGGTCCCAGAGCCTATTAGGATGAGTACTGTGTCCCCCCAAACACCAGCCCTCCAACCCAATGGATATCTAGAACCATTCATCAAGATGAAGTGGGTTTTATTATTGTGGGTATTGTTAGCCAAAAAACACAAAAGATGCAGAGGAGGAAGGATTACTACGTTCCTCTTTTGTGATATTCAGTGGTTTGAGTCATGATGAGGAGGTCATCAGGGTGAGAGTGGGTATCTCCTACCCCTTTCCTTTCCTTTTGTAACAGAATATTGAATTGAACCCTGCGGTATGCTGGGCCCCAGGGATGCAGAGGTGACACACTGCATGCTCTGCCTTGGAGAAGAAGTTAAGTGGTGAAACCAGGTAAGTGCCATGCCATTAGAGTGCCCTGTGGTCAGGATGTACTCCAAAAGGATCTGAGACTAGCTATCAGTGTGTGAGCAGCTTTACTTCCTACTGGAGGCACAAGCTGGTTCCTAAAGGATGACAAGGCACTTGCCCAGGGCAAAGGCCTTGAAATAGGTGGCCAGCAAGTGACAACTGGGTCACGGCAACCCAAATGTGTCCAGATGCCAGGAGAGGCTTAGTCAAATACAAGTCAGCATGCCAATTGAGTGTCCTCTTTCACACTTAGAGCAATTGAGCAGTTAGGGTAAATCTTCTTAACTTGGGGCATGCAAGGCCCTACAAGATCCCCTCTCCCCGCATCTGGCTTCAGTCACCCTTTCCAACCTCATTGCCATTATTGGCTGCTATCCTACCCTTTACCCACTTCACTAAACACACCCTGTATTTTCCTGCCTTTGTGCCTTTCCAGGTACGGTCTGATCACCCAGAGTCCTCTTCTCCATATCTGCCTCTGGCAGAGTCCAGTCAATCAATTAAGGTCAAATTCCTCCTCGAATAAACCCGTCCCTTGGGGCATATCCACCGTCTCTACCCATATGCCATCAGAAAGAATCAATCTCTCCTTCCCTTTTGTGCCCAGGACACTTAGTACCTCTGTTAAGAACTTGACAAACCTGCCTTGTATAGCCAAATGGTTAAGAATACAAGCTGTGGTTTCAAGAGAGCAGACTTAGAAACACCACCTGTGTGACCTCAGGTAAATTTACTAACCATTCGAACCCTCAGTGTCATGATCTGTATAATGAGAATAATAATAGTGTCTACTTACTAGAGTTATTTTTAAGATTATATGAGATAATGCATCTAAAGCATAGTGCCTGACACATAATAAGCATTCAATAAATTGTAGCTCATTTTGTTATATGGCCCTGTTGTCCCCACCTTAAATTGTGAGCCACTAGAGATCAGGGACTATTGTTAATAGTATTGTATTGTTACTGACTCTCTTTTCAGTTTAGTGACTAGTATACAGCAGGTGCTTGAAAAAGATTGATAAGATACTCTTGAATCATTACCTTGAAGATACTGGGGTAATTCTGGAGTGCTTCAAAGTTTGGGTTTATGATCTAGGATGTACCATAACCCTAAAAGCATAAGACCCATATAGCCTTCTGAATAGCCTTCTGAATTGGGGGAAGCCCTTGAGAGTTGAGCTGGTATGGGCATATATTTGATAGGGCTTTTTTTCTCAGGCCATGTCAGACCAGTGAAATACTTGGGGTATGCTATGGTCTGAATATTTGTGTCTCCCCAAATTCATAGGTTGATATCCTAACCCCCAAGATGATGATATTAAGAAATGGAGCCTTTGGGAGATGATTGGGTTATAAGGGCAGAACCCTCACGAATGAGATTAGTGGCTTTATAAAGCAGGACCAAGATAGATTCCTTGCTCCTTCTGCCATGTGAGGTTAGTGTGAAAAGACAGCTATCTATGAGTTAGAAATTGGACCCTCACCAGACACTAAATCTGCTGGCTTATTGATCTTCGACTTTCCAGCCTCCAGAACTGTGAGCAATAAATTTCTGTTGTTTATAAGCTACCCAGTCTATGGTATTTTATTTATCAGCCTGAAGGAACTGAGACAGGGTATGCAAGTCTATGATTCTCTAGAGCAGTCATGTGAAGTACCTATGAGAAGGTTTTAAAGGAACACTCTAGACACCTAGGAAAGGAAAAGAGCCACTGAGATCTGCTGGGAGCAGTTGAAGGAACCACTGGGGAGAGAGCAGTAGAGGAAGAGCAGCCCCATCCTTCTGCCAAGAAGGTGATCTTGTTGAGGAGTTGGGTCGGGGCTGGTGGTGTTATTTTAAATACAAGCTGAGTCTCTCAGTGGGTCTGTACTGGGCAAAGCAGAGACAAACAGGGGAGGGAACAGTCACTGCCATGTGTTGTGTCTAGTCACGTTATTATTATTATTATTATTGTTATTATTATTATTAGTGGAGTTTCTCTCTTTTTGCCCCGGCTGGAGTGCAGTGGTGCGATCTTGGCTCACTGTAACCTCCACCTCCCGGGTTCAAGTGATTCTCCTGACTCAGCCTCCCGAGTAGCTGGGATTACAGGCACATGCCATTATGCCCGTCTAATTTTGTATTTTTGGTAGGGTTTCACCATATTGGCCAGGATGGTCTCAAACTCCTCACCTCAGGTGATCCACCCGCGTCAGCCTCCCAAAGTGCTGGGATTCCAGGAATGAGCCCCGGCCCCAGCTCATGATGATGATGATGATGATGATGATGATGATGATGATATGCTTTTTGAGACAGAGTCTCGCTCTGTCACCAGACTGTAGTGCAGTGGTGTGATTTCGGCCCACTGCAGCCTCTGCCTCCCTGGTTCAAGCAATACTCCTGCCTCAGCCTCCTGAGTAGCTGGGACTACAGGCACGCACCGCCATACCCAGCTAATTTTTGTATTTTTAGTTGAGACAGGGTTTCACCGTATGGCCAGGATGCTCTCGATCTCTTGACCTCATGATCCACAACACACCTTGGCCTCCTAAAGTGCTGGGATTACAGGTGTGAGCCACCGTGCCCAGCCTCATTATTTTTTATTAGACTTGAACTACCCTGGCATAGACTTTATGTACTGTTCTTAGCTCTGATGCCATCTTACTTCCCCATCCTGGTTTTATCTCTGCCTCTGCTTTGCCGTCTGGTTATTTTCCGCCTTCTGTTGAAGGTGACATATTTCTTCAAACCACCACAAATCGATTTGGGAATAAGGTAAGGTATAAATAAATCATCTTTTTAGAAAACATACATTCTCATTTGATACTCGAAACAATCCTGTGACAGATATGCTGATTCTCTGAGAGTATGAGATTTGTGCAAAGTCAAAAAGCTTGTAAATATCTTCTAGCTCCAAGTTTGGTATACTTTCCACCAACAAACGACCAACCTGTTGAGCCCTGACTATATGCCAGACACTGGATGAGGGGTTGAAGATTGAGAATTGACTTGGTGCCAACCACATTATCTCAGTTCTGTGAGGACGGTGTTGCCATCAATCCTGAATTACAGGTGAGGAATTTGAGGCTAACCAGTTAGGTAACTTGATGTGATCATACAGAAATGCAAGTAACAGGTCCTGTCCCAGCCAGTGCTCCTTTGGCTCCCACCTAACAAAGGTAGAGAGCTCACTGATGAGAGTCTTAGCTAGAGGCTACATCCTGCCATTCACTCAGTCTGCTGGTTTTCTAGTCCCATAGGTCTGTGATCAAAATACTAAGAAGTACTAACATTTCTGGACCACCCACCAGGTGCCAGGCATCATGCTAAATACTTAACTTTCATTATCTTGTAATCCTCTGAGGCAGGTACTATTTTACCCCCTTTTCTCACTTCATTCCCTTTCCCTATGTACTCGCATCCACAGCCACAACTACAGTTAGTACCTATGCTCAAATGAATAACAAATGTTTATATCTAGACCAGACTTTTCTGAACATTTCACACCACTATTTCCAATTGCTTACTTAATTTTTGTTCTTGAATTTATTTGTTCATTTATTCAACAAATATTCACTGATCACCTACTGTACAAAAGCATGATTCTAGATATTGAAGATTATAGCAGTATAAAAATAGATAAGAATCCCTTTCTCGTGGAGCTTACATTCTGGTGGGGGAATCACAGTAAGGAAGAAAAAAATGGAAAATATCTAGATAATATGAAGAACTAAGGTGAAAAATAAAGCAGAGAAGAGGATGTGAAATGTTGGAGTGGTGTTGAAAGTGTAGATAGGATAGAGAGAGAAGGCCTCGCTGATGTTGTAGTATTTGAACAAGGGAGGCGGAAGAGGTGAGAGAGGTAAGGGAAACCTCTAAAGCACCTCAAACTAAATAGGACCAAAACCCAACCCATGATTTTCTCCGCAAAACTGAATCCTTTTTCAGTGATCTCAATCTCAAGAAATGATCCCACCGTCTGAGTTAGTTGAGGCAGAAACCTAGGAGCCATCCTCACTGTAAGCTCTTTCTCCCTTCTTCATACCCCTGCCAACATATCCAATCCACGAACAAGTTTTGTTGATTCTAGCCCCTAACTATTTCTCTTGAGATAACACACTTTTCCCCCATCTCCATTATTACCACTGTGATCCAAGCCCATGTCATCTTTCACAGCAGCCAGGGTGAACCTTTTCCAACCCAAAATCTGATAATGTTATCACCTCACCTAAGACTCAAAATGGCATCACATTGCTCTTACTGGTAGAATGAAGACCAAACTCTGTTTCATGATCTGTACATGGTCTGACTCTAATCTCCTTCCCCAGTCTCCTTTCATATCAGTATTGCCCCCACTTCAAATACACATACCCACCCCCGACCCCACACATACTCTAGTCAAACTAGCTTTATTTTAGAATCTTAAATCAGTCATGTTCTTGCCAATATACACCCTGTTTACATGCTGTTCCCTCTTTCTGGAACGCCCTTCTTCACTTGTCTCAAGCCTGTCACTCTCACCTAGTTATCACCCTGTTCAGAGAGCAGCCTTCCCTGACCTTCCTGACTTGGTCATGTTCTCCTGTGACAGGGTGTCATGACCCTATGGATGTCCCCTTCCACACTTTCACAGATGAAATTTTACATCAAGTTTTGTGACTATTTGTTTAATGTCTACCTTCCCCACTGAACTGTAACTCCATGAGGACAGGAATCTAAATGCTTATGATTGAAACCCCAGTGCCTAGAATAGTGCTTGGCACTTAGGTAGGTGCTCAACAAATAGTTGTTGAATGAATGAATGAAACAAATGAATGGGCCACAATTTCACAGATAAAACTGTGACTCAGAGAGGTGAAACACATTGCTCAAGGCCACATAATTGGTTAGTGGAAGAGCAGGGACTTGAAATCTGTTGATTTCATTTCCCATGTTCTTTCTCCCGCCTTTTACATTTTATACTTTTAATTTCAGAAGTTTCATGTGAATACAGTCATGCTGTAAAAATCCCCCAGGCTTTGTCCTTCCTAAGAAATACCACTGTTAACATTTTGGTATCTATGTTTCCAAGGCGCATCCTCTGTTTTAAAATACATACACACACACACACACACACACAAACACACACACACTCATGGATAAACACATTTTATTGACTTTTGTATTTTAACATTAATGGGATCATACTAGTGCATTATTCTGACAGAATAATCTCTTATTAACATAACATTGTGCTTTTAGAGATCTTTTGTCAGTCCGTAAACCTGGCACTCTCCTTTGCATACATGAAGAGATACTGAAACATAAATAAATGATACATAAAATGCATGTGTCATTGAGTAATTAGTTTGTTATCAAAAGAGAGTCAGGTAACAACATTTTAGTGTAGTTCCTTTATTGTTTGTCACTGTGCTACATTTTAGAGATCCACAGATGAGGAAGACAGTTCTTGCCTGTTTTCTGCCAGCATAGATAAAGCTAGGAGGAATGAGACGCATGGTGTACTTAAGGCAACAGAAGTAGTTCTGTATTACCATAGCCTATAGTACAAGGACAAATGTGAGAGACAAGGCTGTGGAGATAGGCAGGGGATAGATTATGTAGAGTTTTATTTATAATGCTAAGCACTGTGGCCCTTATCCTGATCGCACAGGGTACCATATAAGGATCACTGGTTAGGAGTGCTTTAGCTGCAAGTAACAGAAAATCTATTAATAATATATACTTTTTCTTAAATGTAATAAGAAGTCTAAAGACAGGCAGTTGCTGGTTTAGCTTCAGAGGCTCAACAATGCTCTTGGAGCCCAGGCTCTATCTTTATATTCATCATCCTGATTAAGTTGGCTTTTCACCCCCATGCTTATTGCTTCATAGTGACCAGATGGCCACCATGGCTCCAGGCATCATGTTCATGTTCAAAGAAGTTAAAAGAGGGAAAGAAGTTATCTGCTCTCAAGAAAGCAAAAGTTTCCCCAGGACCCCCCAGCAGACTGAAGCTTATAAGTCATTGGCTAGAATAGTGTTGCATGGATGCCTCTAACTCCAAGAAAGCCTTGGAATATTGGCATTTAGATTTTCTATCTTCTATAGTGAGGGCACACACAAGACTTGGGAATGGGTGTTGTGAAACTCAGTCAAAATGATTTGCGTATGGCAGGATTTTACTTGGGGAATTGGCCAGATCTAACCTACCAAGCACCTCTGCCCCTGTGATACCATTATAGTTCTTGGAAAATGTCATTGGCAATCAGTCTCATATGTATAACCTGACAATGTTTGCTAAGAGAATGATGCAAGCTTCCTGGTTACATAGAGGGAATGAATGATGTTAAAGTGTGCTATTGCCAATGTCACCTGGAGAAAGAGTCTGTCCATCAATCTGCAAATTGTTGCTGTTGTCTTAAGGCTGTGTTGGAAAGCCCCTACAATTATGACACAGTTATAAGAAGTCCATTCAGAAAGGATCATGGTTTGAACTGGTTGAGCTCATAGTAGTGTATCTGCTGCCAGCTTCATCTTTTGGCAGTCTCACCTGGCATTTTTATGTATGCCATATCTGGGAGATTTAACCTACTGCCAGGAAATGCCACTAGCCACCAAAAATGGAGGAATATACTGGGGTCACAATCTCCATCTAGGCCTCAGGAAAGACAAAGTATTCATTATTTAACCTGTAGATGATACCTTCCTAAACTACAAATATAAAAACAAATGTGGTCCAAAATACATTACAAAGAAAGAGGAGGAGGAGGAGGACAATAACAACAATGACAGCAAGAACAAGGGCAAGACATTAACAACGGGAGTTCAGCCTCTGCCAGGATCTTCTTGACTTCAGCACCGAGGTGGTAGGAGACAGCTACTTCCACTCTTTCCTTATGTCTGCTACTTCCACTCTTTCCTTATGTCTTCTGTCAATTCAAAGAAGCCCAGGTAGTCATGAATCTGGACCTCCTCAGAGCATAAATCCTAGACTGAGTCCACAAGGGCAGTACCTGAAAAATAACTCTTTATATGTGATTGGGGTAATTAGAATAATTGACAATGTCTCTTGACCTCTGTGAATAACTTCATTATATAATCATATACTCTTTGCCTGGCCACCCAAGAACAAACTAGGATGACCCCATATCTGTCCAACCAAGGTATTCAAAGTCCTAGACTCTTTTCATCCCCCACTATAGAGATTTTTTTAGTTGCCCGTGTATCAAAATCCAGAGGACGGGAAGGTAGTAGAGGCCATTTTTGTATTGAGAAATTAGCTGCCTTTAAAACTATGGGGTTTTGTAAAGGACAAGCCCATCTCAGCCCTCTCCCCTATCCTCACATCTACCCCATTCATGTGTGACTAACAATTTGGACTTCTCAAAGTGATCTGTCCTATTTATATTAACCAGCATTACTCTTTATTTTGGATGAACTGCCAAACCTTATGACTACCTGGAGGCTCTCGCTCACTATTTAGATAATGACTTTCAAACAAAAGACTTTCTGGAAGAAGTCTAAGTATCTATAATCTAAATAAGCGCCCCTGATTATTCTCATATATAGTCATTGGAAACTACTGGCCTAGAGGTCATTAAGAAAAACCAAAAGATATTCTGTGGTACAAGGAAAGCTTCTTCCAGAAGGGATGACTCGCCAGGAAAACATCCAGGAATGAGATCAACTTGGTTCGGTGCCCACTTCTCTATCTACTCATTCATTCATGCAGCTGATCATCTAGCTAAAAACTATGATTTACAGAGTAGTTTAGGATAAGATTGAGTTTTGATGCAGGCTCATAAAGGAACTAACATATCTTAAGGAGGGGCATGACATCATCAGATTCATTACGTCACTCTCATTTCTTCTACTTCCCCAAGTTCAAGCTTTTTCCTGGGTTTTCTCAGGGTCTTCAAGATGGTAAAACCTGTGTCATCTTCCTTTAACTAAATGCATGTATAATATCAATGCATTTTCAAATATTTATTGAGCATTTACTATATGTGAGGTATTTTGCCTGTTTCCAGAGATGTAGCAATGAACATGCTAGGCAAGAATGTTGATCTCATAGAGCCTTCCCTATTCCTTGCTACCTACTCTGTGTTGCAAGCTTGAGGAAGGATCCTACACCCACAGCAGAAGTTCAGGAGTAGAAGTCAGCTCTGGTACTGGGTACAGTCAATTTGCGGGTGATCAGAGAAGAGGGGTACTTCTAGAAACCAACCTCTGACATCACATATTCTAGGACGATTTTTTAAAAGATGATGTGGTTAGCATAGCAGAGACTACTTGTTCCCCAATATTTCTTCACTTCTTCTTCCATAATAACAGAATCTTGAGCAGGTCACATGGCCACTCAGAATGGAGATTGCATTTCCAGTCTCCATTGCAGAGTCAGTTTTAGCCATAAGACTAAGTTTTAGCCAGTGGGGTGTAAGCAGTAGTGGTGTGTGTGGTATCTGAGTTGTTACCTCTAATGGAAAAGACATTCCTTATCCTTCCCTTTTTCCCCTCCTCACTGGCTGGGTGTCATGGTGAGTTATCTTTGACCACACAGGTAGAGTAAGATTTTATGAATGGCAGAGTATGATGGTAGAAGGAACTTGGGTTCCTGAATACTTCACTGAGCAGTGCTGCTGTACCAGTCCTGCACTACCTACCTCCTGATGGTTACATGAGAGAGAAAGCAACATTCATGTAGTTTAAGCCACTCTTATCTTGGGTTTCTGTTACAGCAACAGAACCTATGTCCTAACTCATACTGTGTTCAATGAGAAATTCATTAATTACCAGAATGAGAATAGATTTAACAGGCTTATATAGGCAAAACCCATATAATACTGGGTTGAGGAATGTGGAAAAAGTGTGGAAGTAGAGATAGTAATTGTAGGCAACTCTTTCAAGGTCATCTGTAAAAAGACGGACACTAAGGCAGTAGCTATAGTGGGTGTTGGGCGAAGAGAAGGCTATGGTTTTGGTGGTATGGTGATAAAAGAAATATGATCATGTTTCTAATATTATTGGAAGGCTCCAATAGAGAACAAGAAGTTGAAATACAGAAGAGGTGGTGAACATGGTGGCTCACGCCTGTAATCCCAGTACTTTGGGAGGCCAAGGTGGACAGATCACTTGAGGTCAGGGGTTTGAGAACAGCCTCGCCAACATGATGAAACCCCAGCTCTACTAAAAATACAAAAGTTAGCTGGGCGTGGTGGCAGGCACCTGTAATCTCAGCTACCAGTGAGGCTGAGGCAGGAGAATCACTTGAACCAGTTACAGTAGGTAGTACAGGTTACAGTAGGTAGTGCAGGTTATAGTGAGCTGAGATTGTGCCACTGCACTCCAGCTTGGGTGACAGAGGGAGACTCAGTCTCAAAAAAAAAAAAAAAAAAAAAAAATACAGAAATGGTGAGAGGAATCAATGGAAGCAACCCCTAAGGGCTGGGCACACAGTAGCTGACACCTGTAATCCCAGCAATTTGAGAGACCCAGATGGGAGGATCACTTGAGCCCAGAAGTTCTAGATCAGCCTGGGCAACATAATGAGACCCCATCTCTACAAAAAAGGAAAAAGAAAAATTAACTGGGTGTGGTGGTGTACGCCTGTAATCCCGTGGGAGGCTGAGGTGGAAGGACCACTTGAGTCTACAAGGTCAAGGCTGCAGTGAGCCATGATCATGCCACTGCACTCCAGCCTGGGCAACAGAGTAGGACTCTGTGTCCATCACCACCCCCAGAAAAGGAAAGAAACCCCTAAGGAGTCAGCAAGGATGAGAGCCAAAACCCAGGGTGGAAAAAGGAAAGCTGGTTCTTCCGAGAAAGAAACAACAAGGAAAAGATGACTGTAGAAACAAGGGATGGCCAGGAATCTGAGGGAATTCCTCTGTGAAGGAGGAGGCAAATCCATCTGCTGAGAGTGTAGGCAGGATATGGCTGTCAGTTCAGGGGCTTGCGTTTTTGAGTAGTGAGGTTTTGAGTAGTTGGGTAGGATAAGAAGGTGACTAAGAACAAAGAGGATTTCAGGCTGGGATTGTGGGTCCAGGTGGCTTTGCACTCTAGGAGTCCACACAGTTGTACGATATTTATCTGGAAAAGATTAACTATAGAAAAAAACAAAAAGTGAAAGAGTGTAGCCTATATAGGAACAGAAGGCTTAAAAACCCAAGGGAGACTTTAACATAATGTGATAACGTAACAGATGCTTAAAAATGGATAAAGGGTTAGAAAGTGAAAGGAACTTCTCTGTAAAGATGAGACAAGCATTTATTCTCTCAGGCTAGGCAGAGTGCTGGGCTCTAACCAATACCATCTCATGTAATCCTCACCACAACACATGCAGCTAGGGATCACTAGCTTCATTTTTCACATATGAAATGGAGTCAGGTCAGGTCACATCAATGGTGAACTACAAAGTGTAGAAGTAAGCCCCATTTTCTTCCTGATTTTAAAGTACATGCTCCAGCTACCTCCACTCTGCTGCCTTGAACAGACCTTCCCTGGATACCAGAAAATGACGATCTATTTGAGAGGCAATTTTGCAGCAGGGAAAGTTACTGGTTTTTATCTGCAATTTCTCATTAGTCTGGGTTTTGAAAGCCTACTTGAACCGTTTCTACTTGCTTGTGGGCTTTTTTCATTCGTGTGCACTCTGACCTAAGTTGCAATGGATAACTTGTTGCCAGGATATTTCCGTAATAGCCAGAATGATAAGTAAACAATAGCAAAATATCACATTAATCTAGCTCTTTGTGATGCCTGCATTTCTTTTTGTTAAACCCATTATTTCTGAATCTTTCTTGGGGGTGGCACCAGGGAAAGGAGAGAGCTATTAATAACCTGCTATCCTTTATTTAAAACCTCTTTATATAATATTCAACTATTGCTCTACAGACATTTAACACCCAATCTACATCCCTTTTGGTTAAAATGCTGATGACTACATGATCAGATAAATTACAATCTTAAGTAAATGTGGGTAGGCATAGTAAACTGAAAACTGACAAAGACCTTTACAACTCTAACTTTCCAAATAATAAGAAAATGATAGGAAACAGATCTTTTTTTTTCTGTTGTCCCAGGCTTATTAAAAATATTGCACCATAGAAAAAAGATTCAAACAACTCCACGTGGTATTTTAAAATTCACCCCAACTGTAGGATGAGTGACTTGCAGATTGGACAGACTGCCAAAGTCCAAAACCCTCAGCATTTCCTCAGTGTCCAGATCCTCTTCAATGATCTCCTGATCCAGAGTTGTGATAACTCGGGAATATAATTATCTCTCCTTTCTCTGCCCTCCTCCTGCAATTTGATGGAGATAACCCTCACTGGACCTCTCTAAATCTCTTTCATCAAATGTGTGACATAGCCTGCCATCTTGTTGTGGAGCTTCTTGTTGGAAATAATGGCAATCTTCTCGTACATGCCTTTGTTCATGTGGAAGTAGTTGTCCAGGCAGGTATAGTACTTTTCAATGATGATCCAGGCTGCCTTCTTCATACTGTTGGTGTGAATGTGGTCCAGCTTGGCGGGTCCTTGCTAAAAGAGCCAAATCTTATCTTCTGAAACCGCCCATTTAGAAACATCTAACTCTCTGACACTTTCCCACACAATCCCACAATGAACTTGTGGGGTAAGTACTGCAATTATCCCCGCTGGACAGATGAGGAAACTGAAGCCCAGAGAGGTGAAGTTACTAGTGACCAGTGTAAGGACACACAAACAATGAGTGGGAGAGGCATGATTTGAACTTAAGTATGTACAGTTCACATACAGGTGATCGTTTTGCTCCAGCTTTAAGAATGGGTCAGAGGCCAGACATGGTGGTTCACGCCTATAATCCCAACACTGTGGGAGGCAGATGTGGGAGGATTTCTTGAGGCCAGGAATTCTAGACCAGTGTAGGCAACACGGCAAGACCTTGTCACTGCAGAAAATTTAAAAATGAGCCAGTTGTGGTAGCATGCACCTGTAGTCCTAGCTACTTGGGATGCTGAGGCAGGAGGATCACTTGAGCCCAGGAGTTGGAGTCCAGCCTGGGCAATATGATGAGACTCTGTCCCTACAAAAAATTTAACAATTAGCCAGGTGTGGTGGTGTGTGCCTACAGTCCCAGCTATGCGAGAGGATTGCTTGAGCCCAGGAGATTGAGGCTGCAGTGAGCTGTGGTTATACCATTGCACCCCAGCCTGGGGGACAGAGCAAGACCCTGTTTCAAAAAGGAATAAAAAAGCATAGGTAGGCTTTCAATGTGTGGATTTTAACTTTATTTATTTGTTTAGAGACAGGATCTCACTCCATCACCTAGAGTGGAGTATACTGGCACGATCATGGCTCACTGCAGCCTCAACCTCCTGGGCTCAAGTGACCCTCCTGCCTCAGAGTCCCAAGTAGCTGGGACCACAGGCATGGCACCATGCCTGGCTAACTTTTTATTTTTTAGTAGAGATGAGGTCTCACTATGTTGCCCAGGATGGTCTCAACCTCCTGGGTCAAGCTACACTCTCGTCTTGACCTCCCAAAGTGCTGGGATGACAGGTGTAATCCGCCATGCCTGGCTTCAACATGGATTTTAGTCTTGGTAGAAGTAGACAGAAAAACGGCAAGGACGTAGTAGAATTGAACATAACTATTAATGTGCTTGACCTGTTGACCGTTATAGAACCTTCAATCCAGCAGTAGAATACACATTCTTTTCAAGCACATTTAAACTATGAACTAGAATGGACCATATTCTAGATGAGAAAACAAATCTCAATATATTTGGAAGGATTCAGGTAATACAAAGTCCGTTATATGACTACAAAGGAATTAAATTAGCAATCAATAACAGAAAGACCTCCTGAAATCCCCAAATATTTATACACTAAATAACATACTTCTAAATAAACCATGAGTGTCTGAGAAGAACTCAAAAGTGAAATTGGAAAGTAATTTCAACTGATGCAAAGGAAAACACAAAATTTGTGGGAAACTGCTAAAGCAGTGATGAAGGGGGAATTTGTACTACTAAACACCTATGCTAGTAAAGAGGAAAGGTTTCAAAACAATGGTCTCAGCATCTACCCACAGAAACTAGGGGGAAAAAAAGCAAATAAGCTCAAACTGAGCAGAAGAAAGGAATGGAAATCAATGAAATAGAAAACAGAAAAACAATTGAGAAAATCAATGAAACTAAAAGCTGTTTAAATAAAAATAATAAAATTGATAAATCTCTAGGCAGACGGATGAGGGAAAAAAAGAGAACACACAAATTATCAGTATCAGAAATGAGGAAAAACGAGATCATGAAAGATCCTACAGACATTAAAATTTTAAGCACTTACTATGAACAAATTTATGCCAATAATTCAATAGCTTAGATGAATGGACAATTTTTTTTATTAAATTTGAGATGGAGTCTCACTCTGTTGCCCAGCCTGGAGTGCAGTGGCCTGATCTCAGCTCACTGCAATCTCTGCCTCCTGGGTTCAAGCAGTTCTTCTGCCTCAGCCTCCCGAGTAGCTGGGACTATAGGGAAGTGCCACCATGCCTGGCTAATTTTTATATTTTCAGTAGAGACAGTATTTTGCCATGTTGGCCAGGCTGGTCTTGAACTCCTGACCTCAGGTGATCTGCCCACTTCGGCCTTCCAAAGTGCTGGGATTACAGGTGTGAGCCACCATGCCTGGTTGACAAACTCTTGAAAGACATAAACTACCAAAGTTTCCACAGGAAGAAATAGATAACTTGAATAGTTCTATATCTATTAATGAAATTGAGTTTCTAGATAAAAACCTACCCACAAAGACAATTCCAGGCCCAGGTGCTTTCACAGGTGAAATCTATCAGACATTTAAGAAAGAAATTATAGCAATTCTATACAAAGTCTTCTAGAAAATTGAAGAAGCACCTGTAATCCCAGCACTTTGGGAGGCCGAGATGGGCGGATCACCCAAGGTCGGGAGTTCAAGACCAGCCTGACCAACACGGAGAAACCCGTCTCTACTAAAAATACAAAATTAGCCAGGCGTGGTGGCGCATGCCTGTAATCCCAATTACTCAGGAGACTGAGGCAGGAGAATCACTTGAACCTGGGAGGCAGAAGTTGTGGTGAGCCGAGATCACACCATTGCATTCCAGTCTGGCAACAAGAGCAAAACTCTGTCTAAAAAAAGAAAAGAAAAGAAAGGAAAATTGAAGAGGAGAGGATACCTCCCAACTCAATCTACAAGGCCAGCATTACCCTGTATTAGTTTTCTAGGGCTGACATAACAAAGTACTACAAACTGGGTGGCTTACACAACAGAAGTTTATTGTATCACAGTTCTGGAAGCTAGAAGTTCATGATTAAGGTATCAGAGACGTTTGAACCAGAACAATTTTATTTTGAATAGGGGCTGGATAAAATGAAGATGAGACTTGCTGGGCTGCATTCCCAGGAGGTTAGGCATTTATAGTCACAGGATGAGATAGAAGGTCAGCACAAGATACAGGTCACAAAGACCCTGCTTATAAAACAGAATGCTGTAAAGAAGCCAGCCAAAACCCACTAACATGGTTAGGCTTTGTGCCCTCCCCCAAATCTCATCTTGAATTGTAATCCCCAGGTGTTGAGGGAGAGACCTGGTGGGAGTTGGTTGGATTATGAGGGTGGTTTTCCCCGTGCCATTCTCATGATAGTGAGTTCTCACAAGATCTGATGATTTTATAAATGGCAGTTTCCCTTGGGCTTTTCTTCTCTCTTCTGCTGCCATATGAAGAAGGTCCTTGCTTCTTCCTCTGCTTCTGTCATCATTGTGAGTTTCCTGAGGCCTCCATGGCTACACAGAACTGTGATTCAATTAAACCTCCTTCCTACATAAATTGCCCAGTCTCGAGTAACATGTTTATAGCAGTGTAAAAATGGACTAATACAATAAATTGGTACCCAAGTAGTGGGGCACTGCTATAAAGATACTTGAAAATGTGAAAGTGACTTTGGAACTGGGTAACAAGCAGAGATTGGAATGGTTTGGAGGGCTCAGAAGAAGACAGGAATATGTTGGAAAGTTTGGATCTTCCTGGAGATTTGTTAAGTGGTTTTGACCAAAAATGCAGATAGTGATATGAACAATGAAGTCCAGGCTGAGGTGGTCTCAGATAGTGATGAGGAACTTTCCTGGGAACTGGAGCAAAGGCCACTCTTGCTGTGCTTTATCAAGGAGACTGGTGGCATTTTGCCCCTGCCCTAGAGATCTGTGGAGCTTTAAACTTGACAGAGATGATCTGAAATTGGAACTTATGTTTAAAAGGGAAGCAGAGCATAAAAGTTTGGAAAACTTACAGCCTGGTAATGCAGTAGCAAAGAAAAACCCATTTTCCAGGGAGAAATTCAAGCTGGCTGCAGATATTTGCATAAGTAACAAGGCCAAGACAATGGGGAAAATGTCTCCAGGGCATGTCAGAGACCTTCATGGCAGCCCTTCCCATCACAGGACCAGAGGCCTAGGAGGGCAAAATGTTTTCGTGGACCAAATCCAGGGCCCCCCTGCTGTGTGGAGCCTTGGGACTTGGTGTGCTGTGTCCCAGCCACTGCAGCCATGGCTAAAAGGAGCCAAGGTACAGTTCAGGCGGTGCAGACCCCAAGTCTTGACAGTTTCCATGTGGTGTTGGTCCTGCAGGTGTGCAAAAGTCAAGATTTGAGGTTTGGGAACCTCCACCTAGATTTCAGAGGATGTATGGAAACTACTGGATATCTAGGTGGAAGTCTGCTGCAGTGGTGGAACCCTCAAGGAGAACCTCTGCTAGGGCAGTGCAGAAGGGAAATGTGGGGTCAGAGCCTCTACATAGAGTCCCCACTGGGGCAATGCCTACTGAAGCTGTGAGAAGAGGCCACAGTCCTCCAGACCCCAGAATGGTAGATCCACCGACAGCTTGTACTGTGTGCCTGGAAAAACCACAGACACTCAATACCAGCCTGTAAAACGGCCAGAAGCGGGGCTATACCATGCAAAGCCACAGGGGCAGAGCTGCCCAAGGCCATGGGAACCCACCTCTTGCATCATTGTGACCCGGATTTAAAACATGGAGTCAAAGAAGATCATTTTGGAACTTTAAAACTTAATGACCCCATTGAATTTCAGACATGGATGGAGCCTGTAGCCCCTTTGTTTGGGCCAATTTCCCCCATTTGGAATGGGTGTTTTACCCAATGCCTGTACCCCCATTGTATCTAGGAAGTAACTAACTTGCTTTTGATTTTACAGGCTCCTAGGCAGAAGGGACTTGCTTGTCTCAGATAAGACTTTGGACTGTGGACTTTTGGGTTAATGCTGGAATGAATTAAGACTTTGGGGGACTATTGGGAAAGTGTGATTGGTTTTGAAATGTGAGGACATGAGACTTGAGAGAGGCCAGGGGTGGAACGATATGGTTCAGCTTTGTGTCCCCACTGAAATCTCATCTTGAATTGTAATCCCCAGGTGTTGAGGATGAGACCTGGTAGGAGGTGACTGGCTCATGGGGCAGTTTCCCCCGTGCTGTTTTCATGATAGTGAGGGAGTTCTCATGAGATCTGATTGTTTTATAAATGGCAGTTTCCCCTGGGCTTTTCTTTTCTCTCCTGCCACCATGTGAGGAAGATTCTTGTTTCCCCTTCCCCTTCTGCCATGATTGTGAGTTTCCTGAGGCCTCTGCAGCCATGTGGAACTGTGAATCAGTTAAATCTCTTTCCTTTATAAATTACCCAGTCTCGGGTATTTATTTATAGCAGTGTGAGAATGAACTAATACACCCATCAAAACCAAGATGGCAAATAAAAGTGACCTCTGATCATTCTCACTTTTCATTATACACTAATTATAATGCATTGGCCAACCAAAAGATAGTCCCACCAGTACCATGACAGTTTACAGATGCCATGGCAATGTCTGGAAGTTACCCTACATAGTCTAAAAAAGGGAGGAACACTCAGTTCCGGGAAATCCATGCCCCTTTCCCAGAAAACTCATGAGTAACCCACCCCTTGTTTAGCACGTGATCAAGAAATAACTATTAGTGTACTCAGTCGAGTAGCCTATACCGCTGCTCTGCCTATGGAGTAGCCATTCTTTTGTTTCTTTACTTTCTTCATAAACTTGTTTTCACTTTATTCTACAGATTCACCCTAAATTCTTTCTTTCATGGTCTGTTAACAAAGGTATCAATCAGCAAGTTTGGTTCCTTCTAAGGGCTGTGAGGAAGAATCTGCTGCATGCTTCTTCCCTAGCTTCTGTGGTTTGCTGGCAATCTTTGGCTTGTAGACACATCACCCCTAGTTCTCCTTGTATCTTCATATAATGTTCTCCTTCCCTGTGTGTGTGTGTGCGTGCGTGTGTGTGTGTCTAAATCCTCCCCCTTTTTTAAAATGAAAAGTCACATTACATTAAGGTCCCATCCTTCTCCAGTATGACCTTATAATAACGTAACTGATTATATCCACAAGGACCCTTTTTGCAAATAAGGTCACATTCTGAAGTACTAGAGGTTAGGGCTTCATTATATAAATCTAGCGTACACAATCAACCCATAATACTCTGAAACAGAAACCAGCCAATGGCATTCTAAGGAAAGAAAATTACAGTACAATATCACTCATGAGCATGGATGCAAAAAGTGTAAAGTCATACAAAGCACTAAAAGCCTACGTTAGAAAGATTCGATTTTCAACTAATGGAATCCAACACTATATTAAAAGATAATATATCATGACCAATTGAGGTGTATTCCAGAAATGCTGGGTTGGCTTAACATTAAAACATCAATTAATATAATTAACATAATTCACTATATTAACAAACTATGTATGTATAAGAACATATATATGTATACACACTTATAGGTGTCTGTATGTATGATCATTGCAATATATTTGGAATAAATATTTGATAAAAACTAACATCCATTCTTAATTTTAGAAACTCAGCAAACCAGGAAAAAATGGGAACTTCCCCAACCTGATAAAGGGCAAATATAGAAAACTTACAGCTAACATGATAATTAATAGTGAAAGACTAAGTCCCTCCAGACTTAGGTGGCTGCTCACTATACTTCATTATAAATGAAGTTTCTGGCCAATAGTATCAGATAAGAAAAGGGGATGGTGCAAAGAGAGGCAAGTTGGCATGTCCCTCTTCCCCTCCCTCCCCAATCAGGGCCCAGCAGGGAGCTGAGCCTGCACCTACATCCAGCATCAATGAGGTGGAATGAAGCAGTGTGAAGTGAAGTTATCAGGTATTCTGATTACTCTTCCCCCAACTGCTGTCAGAGGAGCCCACTGGGAAACTGAGCCTCCACACCTATCCAGCGTCAATGAGGTGGAACAGGGTGTGTCGTGGCAGGGCTAGTTGGCTCTCTGATTTCCGGCCTTCCCTACCAGTAGGGAGCTGAGTTCCAATGCAGGAATGAGGCTGAATGAAGCAGTACTTTGCCTTCTTCAGGAATGTGTTAATGGGGTCAGGAGGAGAACTGAACTTGCAGCTGCAGCACTTTAATCTCTGCCTCCATCATCACATGGTATTCTCCCCTCATGTCTTTAAGTCTCTGTCTCTTCTTTACTTATAAAGACACCACTCATTGTGAATTAAGGGCCCACCCTACTCCAATATGACCTCATCTTAAGTAATTACATCTACACTAATCCTATTTTCAAATAAAGTCACATCCAAAGGTACTGGGGACTAAGACTTCAACATATATTTTTGTAGGACACGATTCAACTTATTACAATTATGTTTAGTGGTTGGAGCAAAAATTATAACATCATCTAGTGTGGTGTTCAATATAGAGAAAATAATTGTGACATTTATATTTTTAATTGAGAAGGGCAGAGACCTAAATGGAAGTACAGTTTCAATGGGTAGAAAAATATCAAAACAAATAGACTCAATGTTATGTATTTATGTTATAATGCCTAGCTCAACTACTAAAAGAGAACTGTACAAAGAGATATGTTAGGAAACAACAAATCAAAATAGAATTCCTAAAAATGTTCAAGTGACCCACAAGAAGGCAGGCACAATGAAGAAAAGGAACAAACCAACAGAAAACAAATAATAACATGGCAGCTTAAGCGCTAACACATCCAAAATTAAGTATAAATGTTTTGAATACACCTATGAAAAGACAGAGATTGAAAGAGTGGATAAGGTAAATTACCCAACTACACACTCTCTAGAAGAAACTCACTTCAAACATAATGACAAAGGTAGACTGAAAGTAAAAGAATGAAAAAATATACCATGCACAATCTAATTTTAAAAAGCAGAAGTAGGTATATTAATATTAGACAAAGTAGACTTCAGATCAAAAGAATTGCTAGGGGCAAATTGGACATTATATAAAAATGAAAGGAACAATCCACAAGAATATGTAGTTATCCTGATATTTGTATACACCAAACAACAGAGTTTCAAAATCTGTGAAACGAAAACTGATAGAAATGAAAGAAGAAATACACGAATCCACAGTAACAGCAGGGGACTTCAACACACTACTCTCATCAATCAATATAACTACTAGGCAAAAAGTCAGCAAGTATGTAGGAAAACTGAACAACAGAGTCAACCAATATGATCTAATTGACATATATAGAAAATACAATAGTCAACCCAATAGCTGCAGAGTAAATTTTTTTTTCAAGTGCCCATGGAACATCCACCAAGATGGACCACATCCTAGTCCATAAAACAAACCTTAGCATTTTTTTAAAAAAATGAACATACGAAGTATGTTCTCTGACCTCAGTGGAATCAAACTAGAAATCAGCTACAGAAGGTTAACAGGAAATTATTTAAACTCTAGGAAATTAAACAGTATACTGATAATCCATGGATCAAAGAGGAAACCTCAAAGGAAATTTTAAAAATAGATAGAAGTGAATGAAAGTGAAAGTACAACCTATTAAGACATATAGGACACAGCTAAGCTAAAGCTGAGAGGAAAATGTGTCGTAATAAATTTTTACTTACAAATAAGAAGAGGTCTCAAATCAACAATCAAAATTCCTACCTCAAGAAACTAGAAACTGAAGAACAAAATAAACCCAAAGCCAGCAGAAGGAAAAAATAATAAAGATAAAAGCATAAATCTAGGAAATTGGAGAAAATAGAGAAAATTCATAAAATGAAAAGATGTTTCCCTGAAAAAAATCAATAAAATTGATGACCTTGTAGCAAGACTAACAAAATAAAGACAGAAAACACAAATAGACAATATCAAGAATGAAATGAAAAATGTTACTACAGATCCTGCAGCCATGGAAAAAATAATAAGGGACTACTATAAACAACTTTACACTCATCAGTTGAACAACTTGGAAGAGATGCATCAACTCCTCCAAAACCACAAACTACCAGAATTCAGCCAAGATGAAATAGACCATATGATATTGACATTAGGATAGGCAAATATATCAATAGAACAGAATAGAGAAGTTCGCAAACTTGCTCACAAAGGGCTAGATGGTAAATATTTAGTCTCTGTTCAAACTACTCAACTCTACTGCACAAAAAGCAGCCGTGAGCAATACTTGAATGAGCATATATGTGCTCCAATAAGACTTTATTTATGAATACTGAAGTCCTAATTGTATGTTTTGTGTGTCGCAAAATATATTTCTTTTAATTTTTTGCAATCATTTAAAAATGCAAAAAACATCCTTAGCTTGAAAGTCAATAAAAACAAGCACATAATTTGGTTGGAGACAAGTAGGATGATTCACATGGCCACGGAGACTTAAATGTGGCCACATTACGTTAGAGGGATTTTAGGCAAGTCATCCAAAATACTAGGTAATGGTGAAGGGTGGGAGAGAACAAAATGAACCACTGATGTGGTGGCTACGGGGAACAACTTGGAGGAAGCACCCTCTCTCTGCCATGTGGGTCCACAGAATTGAATATGTGGAGAAGAGGAGGGGGTGGCAGATCAGCTTGGGAAGGGTCTTTCTGTGGTGTTAAAGAAATCCCCCTTCTCCAATCACAGCATCCTACCTCCCCACCACCACCCAAACACCAGTGGAGGTGTTGGGGTTGTGTTTTGTGATGGCTAAGACACTCCAGGGCTACCATTGGCTGGAGCAGTGCCTGAATAACCAAACAAAGCTTAAGAGTGTGGCTTGGCTTTGCCCCAGGGAGGGTACATGTAGGGAGGGGAAGAGCCCTGGGACAGACCACTGGGAGGCTTCAACTTGGCTGAGATTTACAAGCAAACCACAGATATTTAACACAGATAAGGACCAACCAACCACAAGAGCAGAACAATCAGCCACAAGTGCTCAAGATTAAAAGAAAGAGAGGACAACCCCCTGCCAGTGCAAGTGCAGAGACAGTTGCCAGGTCAGATGACCCCACCCGTGCTCCTTCTCTTCTTCCCCATACATTCCCCCAAGATCACTACCCTCTCCTGGCCTGGCACAAACCCCTCCTCAGCCTGCATCCCTTATGAAGCCCCTTTTCCCATCCCATCTCCAACCTCTTCCCTTAAACCATTGCCCTTCTGTGCTCACTCTGTTGCCTCCCCAGGTACACAAGACAGCCATGAGGATAGAAATTACTCCTTTATCCTTCTGCGGGCAAAAAATATCCTCTGAAACGTCTATTACCCAATCAAGGAGGCATAAGAGATGGGGAAAATGCCAACAATAATTGTCTGTTACCACATGTTGACTAAGAAATGAAATCGGAACCAAGAGATACCCAGAGAATGCCACCAATCCAAGTAAGCCCTGTGTGTAAGAAGGGAGGGAGGGAGGTGGAGTCCCACGGTTAGCCAGACATTGAAAATAAGGACGGGGGAAGACTGAGCATGGAAGACAAATTTCCTCCTCCACACTTCATCCCACAGGCAAATGGGAAAAGGGGCTGGGTGTTTCTGCATGTCGGGGTGAGGGAGCAGATAGGAGTAGAAATGAGAAGGGCCCAGCTGGGTCGAGGTGTGCTGTGTAGATGATACCAATGTAACAGTGACAATCTTCCCACAAAGGCAGACAACAAAATCACTTCCAGGCCACCTTCCTCACAGTGGTATGTGTTGTACCCCACCTGATGCTGTGAGCAACCGAAGGCCTCAGAAAGACGAAAAAGTACCCTACAGAAAGTCACCAACAGCATCACCATGCAATAAAATAATGGCATTTGGAAGCTACAAATGCAACACCAATTGAGGCACTCACTAAGAAACTTAAGGTGGAGCAGTGGCCTTCCGAAGGCAGGGTAGTGAGAGTGCTCTTGGAAGGCCACCAAGTGCCTTTGCTGCCCCCACCCCAGTGCAGGCAATAATAGGCAGCATTATCTCCCTGTTTTTAGGAAATTTTATTTTTGGAGAATTTTAATAGTAGAATAAAAGTGAGTAATGGTTGGTCTTGTTTTTATTAGTAGACATAGACAAACTATATCTAAAATCTACCTAGAAAGGTGGAGGCCATAGAATAAATAAAACAATCTTAAAGAAAGAAGAATAACATAGGAACACTGATTGTATCTAATATGAAGTCTCACTACACAGCTACAGTAATTATGACAGTGTGGCAGAGGGATGGATAACATTGATAAATACAGCACAAAAAAGAATTCATGAATAGACTCACAAAGAAGCCCAACTTATTTTTGACATCGTTGCAAAAGCAATTCAACACCATTTTGGAGTAATTGGACACCCATAGACAGTAAATAAATAGCATCTATCTAAACCTTGTACTTTAAGCAGACATTAACTCAAAATGAATCGCAGACTTAATTATAAACTGTAAAACTCTAAAACTTTTAGAAAAAAACCTAGACAAGATATAGGGCTTGCTGAAGACATTTTAGACGTGATATCCAAAGCATAACCCAAAAAAGGAAAATTTAATGAATAGGACCTCATCAAAACTAAAAGTTCTGCTCTGGGAAAGATGCTGTTAAAAGGATGAAAAGACAAGCTCCACAGAATAAGAAAATATTGACAAACACTATCTAACAAAGAGCTTCTATCTAGAATATATAAAGAGTTCTCAAAATTCAACAGTAAAAATAAGAAAAATTCAATTAGAAAATAGGCATTTGTGGAGATGGTTTAAGCATGCTCAGTAGCTGCTGGTAGGAAACTAAACAATGTGAGGGAAAAGTGCTTTGTTAACTAGACATTTCCTTAGTTCTCTAATGAGAAGTACCTCTGGCTGACTGCTAAGTTTTTGCTGGCCACTTACATTTCTTTAGTCCAACAGATGGGTGAGATGTCCAGAGCCATTTTGGGGTCAGTAAACATCCCCAACTAAGAAAAGGCATGCCGGGAAATCAATTGAACACAAAGCTAGGGAATTTAACACCACTCTTCAGTTCTGTTTAGACAAAAATCTGGGTAAAATGTTTTAATTCTTTTGATTTATACTAGATAACATTATTATGATATATTGTTGTATGGATTCCATTAATTGTAACATAAAGCTATGTAAATGGTAATCACAGTTTTGAAGCAAAGATTCAAATTCATTCTCTGCAGAATGCAAGTGAGTGTTTGACCCAGGACCGGAGTTACGTGTGTTACTCTACTTCTCTATGTATACACAGTGGGTGCTCAAGAAGTACTCATTGTGCATATATATATATATATATATATTTGAATTTTAAAATTTATGTGGAAATGTATTTTCATGAGTGGATGAATGTATCTCAAAACAAGTTCTGAAGAATATTTAGTTTTCCCACAGTAAAGGAAGGGGAAAGAAAGTGGTGCTTCTCACTCTTGATAAAATACCAGTACTCATTAGCAGGATTCCCTCAGTCATCAACATGGATACATGATAGGTTTATTTTAAATTAGTTTTTAGTATTGTATGGAGGCAAGGACACTAAGCGGGCAACCAAAAGCCCCACGTCGTAGTCCACGCTCCACCACTAACTCCTGGTGTGGCTTTGCTGAAACTCCTTCTCCTTTCCCGGCTTGCATTTTCATCTGAAAGATGTGGGGTTTGGACTAGAATATGACATCGGCCCTTTCTTGAAATTCTATAAGTGTGTGTGTCTGTATCTTTTTATTTATGTACTTTGGTGGATAACAATGCTTTTTTGGGCCAGGTGTGGTGGCTCACGCCTGTAATCCCAGCACTTTGGGAGGCCAAGGCAGGCAGATCACCTGAGTTCAGGAGTTTGAGACCAGCCTGACCTTCCTGACCAACATGGAGAAACCCCGTCTCTACTAAAAATACAAAATTAACCTGGTGTGGTGGCGGGCGCCTGTAATCCCAGCAACTCGGGAGGCTGAGGCAGGAGAATCGTTTGAACCCGGGAGGCAGAGTTTGCGGTGAGCCAAGATCATGCCATTGCACTCCAGCCTGGGCAACAAGAGCAAAACTCCATCTGAAAAAAACAAAATGCTTTTCTGATCAGGGTGTATAACCTAAGCCATTACATTTAACAAAAAACAAAAACAAACAAACAAACAAAAAAACAGGTAACATGGGGAGACTCCGTCTCTACACAAAACTAGAAAATTATTAGCCCAGCATGGTGGGGTGTTCCTGTAGTCCCAGTTACTTGGGAGACTGAGGTGGGAGGATTACTCAAGCCCAAGAGTGTGAGGCTGCGGTGAGCTGTGATTTGGCCATTGCACTATAGCCTGAGTGACAGGGTAACACCCGATCGCAACAAAAAAGAAAGAAAGAAAGAAAAAAGAAAAAGAAAGAAGAAACCCTCTTTTCTGTATGCTTAGGCACAATTTAAAGACTGAACAAATTCCATGGTCAGCGAATCACAAGAGTAGGGGATCTCGGAATCTGGCAACTACTGGTAAAGTAGTCAAAGGATGTCACTGAGAAGCAACACTTTTAGTAAGTAGTTTTCCTGTGTACTGCAACTTGGAATGTCATGCTAATATTTGTGACCAAAAATATTGTAGCTTGTTCAGTTTAATAGTCCCTGTGGAGATCAAATGCTGGAATTTCATGAGCTTTCAAGATCTTAAAATCATCATCCACAGCACGCAGCCATGTCTGTCCGGATCTCGATCTGGTCCTGAGTTTTATTAGAACACAACAAACGAAGCTGAGCTCAGTGGCTGTGGGAAGTTAAGGCTTAGAGGCAATACTGGAGTTCTTACTCTATTCTTGCTGGATGTTCCCCAATAGCTCTCTAGGGTCTAGGTATAACTATAAAAGAAGGTAACTTTTTCCTTTCTCCTTCCTTTTAGAATCCTTCCCTGAAAAGAACTTACAACCAGGTTCGGTGGCTCACGCCTGTAATCCCATCACTTTGAGAGGCGGAGGCGGGTGGATTACCAGATCAGGAGACCGAGACCATCTCGGCTAACACGGTGAAACCCCGTCTCTACTAAAAATACAAAGAATTAGCCGGGTGTGGTGGCGGGCACCTGTAGTCCCAGCTACTCGGGAGGTTGAGGCAGGAGAATGGCGTGAACCCGGGAGGCGGAGCTTGCAGTGAGCCGGCATGGCGCCACTGCACTCCAGCCTGGGCAACAAGAGCGAAAATCCGTCTTAAAAAATATCGTAAGTGGCAATCAGTTTGATTACATATATATATATGATTTTATATATGTGTGTGTATATATATATGTGGCCATCAGTTTGATTTTATATATACATAAATATATATTTATAATATATATATACACACACTCCCATATATATGATAAATGTTCAACCTTCATATATGGACAGATAGATACACACACACAAACACTCCCATATATATGATAAATATTCAAAATGTGTATTTTATAAAGATATAACCCAAATTATATATAATATATGAAATTATATTATACATACATTTATATTAATTATAAAATTGGGCCAAGCTACCTCCATAGAATAGCAGCTGGGAGGAATATGTTGGATGACAGAATCAGGACCTGACAATGAAGTGGAACTGAGTAGCTAAATTAATCAATATGAAATTTATTGTGAGTCAACAGTGTAATGTACCTGCTCATAGACTTCTGGGCTGGTGAAACTTGCTCTTCAGTGTAGGAAAGTGAGTCCTACTCTGCTCTGCCCTAGTCAAACCCCACCCAGTGTTCACTTCTGGCTGCTACACCGTACTGATGGATGAAGAAATATTGCAAAATTTTCTCAGGAGAGACACAAGAAGTTTGAAGAGCACCTAGAACCTTCCAAATGAGAAAAAGTTGAAGGAAGTGAGAGTGATTGGCTTGGAGATGAGCAAAATTAGTGCACAATGCTGTCCTAGGATAAATAGAGAGGAAACTCTGTAAGTCCCCACTAGGAGGAACGGGTGGCAGGTGCAAAACAGAATAGTAAGAGCTTTTCAAACAGGGGCCACTTTGCCCCACAAGGTAGTGATCTGTTCATCCCGGGGGGCCTCCAAGCTGAGCATCCATTTGGCTGGGACACTCAAATGTGACATGAATGAGATCCATGGCACATCATATGCCTCAACGTGTGGAAATAGTAGAGCATCTCCTCTAGGAAATATGTATATAATGTAAGATTCAGTAAAAATGGATGGAAACTTTCCATGAGGCACATCTTTTATCAGAAAGGACATAGAGATGCCCTGTGACATACCTAGAGCCAAAGAAGCCAAGAAGAGTGGCTCTTACTAAAGCAGACCTGACCATCACATTTTTAAGCAAGCACAACCCTGGGCAATGTCCTCTTGAGAATGGCTTACCTCCTAGTCTGCTGTGCTCTTTTCATAGTCTAGGCCCTTCCACCCTCCCCAAATGAGCTGCAATTGAAGTGTTGACAGGCTTGAAGAAAGTGATCAAAAGTAGATTGAAACTCACTGTCGACAAGAATGTTCTTATGCATGGCTGAGTTGAGGGACATCTGAGAGTTTAGACATCAGGAATTGCTCGGAGCAAACAAGTTACAATTCCCTGGGAAACTGTCTTTCGACCTCATTTGTCCCTGACAAATGTTCGTCAAAGACATGCTGTAGTTCTGTGTCTTGTCCTGCAGACCATACCCCTCCAGACTCAGTAATGCTGGCTAGCTCACCAGTGGAAACATTCTTAAGATAGAAGTAAGATCTTCTGGTTTCTGGAAACTATTTTTCCAAATTTTCTTTATCTCTAGTAATTTTCTTTCCCATTTCGCCCATCCTTTTTCATCTCAAATGTATATTTTTAATGGATATGTCTTTACAATAAAGTCAAAAAAGAGAATGCTTTGTAAGAGTGGAAAAATCAAAGTTATTGCAGACAGGGTTGATGTGCAACATTGTTTTTTTCAGACTGTGGGAAAGTTATGGAACAACTGTTGATCTAGTAAAACTTAACCTAAGGCCGGGAGCGGGGACTTGAGCCTGTAATCCCAGCACTTTGGGAGGCCGAGGTGGGCGGATCACCTGAGGTTGGGAGTTCAAGACCAGTCTGACCAACA